>NC_083353.1:37516160-38116160 GCF_030254825.1 Meriones unguiculatus | reverse complement strand
TAGGAATACAGGAAAAGTGAAAAGTGATATTTTGCATTGTACATCACAGGAACAAGTTTACAACGAAAGAACAGAAACGGAAAGCACTAATTTTAAACGGAATCACAAGTGTGTCACTCGCTCAATTAGGAATACAGGAAAACTGAAAAGTGTTATCTCGCACTGTACGGCACAGAAACAAGTTTCCATCCAAAGAAGATAAAAGCAAAGCACAACTTTGTAAACTAATTCACATACGTGTCACCCGTTCAATTATTATAACAGGAAAACTGAAAAGTAATATAATCCTAACCCTAACCGTAACCGTAACCCTAACCCTAACCATAACCCTAACCCTAACCCTAACCCTAACCCTACCCTAACCCTAACCCTAACACTAACCCTAACCCTAACCCTAATCCTACCCTAACCCAAACCCTAACCCTAACCCTAACTTTTTCCTAACAGGAACAAGTTTCCAAGGAAAGAACATAAACGCAAAACACTATTTTGTAAAATAATCACATGTGTGTCGCTCGCTCAATTAAAAATACAGGAAAAGTGAAAAGTGATATTTTGCATTGTACATCACAGGAACAAGTTTACAACAAAAGAACAGAAACGGAAAGCACTAATTTTAAACGGAATCACAAGTGTGTCACTCGCTCAATTAGGAATACAGGAAAACTGAAAAGTGTTATCTCGCACTGTACGGCACAGAAACAAGTTTCCATCCAAAGAAGATAAAAGCCAAGCACAACTTTGTATCCTAATTCACATACGTGTCACCCGTTCAATTATTATAACGGAAAACTCAAAAGTGATATAATCCTAACCCTAACCGTAACCGTAATCGTAACTCTAACCCTAACCATAAACCTAACACTAACGCTAAACAAAATCCTAACCCTAACCCTAACACATAACCCTAACCCTAACGCTACCTCTAACCCTAACCCTACCCTAACCCTAACCCTAACCCTAACCCTAACCCTACCCCCACCCTAACCCTAACCCTAACCCTAACCCTAACCCTAACTTTATCCTAACAGGAACAAGTTTCCAACAAAAGAACGTAAACGCAAAACACTACTTTGTAAACTAAATCACATGTGTGTCGCTCGCTTAATTAGGAATAAAGGAAAATTGAAAAGTGATATTTCGCATTGTACATCACAGGAACAAGTTTACAACGAAAGAACAGAAACCGAAAGCACTAATTTTAAACGGAATCACATGTGTGTCACTCGCTCAATTAGGAATACAGGAAAACTGAAAAGTGATATATCGAACTGTACAGCACAGGAACAAGTTTCCAACAAAAGAACAGGAAAGCAAAGCACTACTTTGTAAATGGAAGCACATGTGTGTCGCTCGCTCATTTAGGAATACAGGAAAACTGAAAAGTGTTATCTTGCACTGTACAGCACAGAAACAAGTTTCCATCCAAAGAAGAGAAAAGCAAAGCACAACTTTGTAAACTAATTCACATACGTGTCACCCGTTCAATTATTATAACAGGCAAACTGAAAAGTGATATATTCCTAACCCTAACCGTAACCGTAATCGTAACCCTAACGCTAACAATAAACCTAACCCTAACCCTAACCCGACCCTAACCCTAACCCTAACCCTAACCCTAACCCTAACCCATAACCCTAACCCTAACCCTAACCCTAACCCTACCCTAACCCTAACCCTAAGCCTAACCCTAACCCTAACCCGACCCTAACACTAACCCTAACCCTAACCCTATCCCTAACCCTAACTTTTTCCTAACAGGAACAAGTTTCCAACAAAAGAACAAAAACGCAAAACACGACTTGGTAAACTAAATCACATGTGTGTCGCTCGCTCAATTAGGAATACAGGTAAAGTTAAAAGTGATATTTCGCATTGTACATCACAGGAACAAGTTTACAACGAAAGAACAGAAACGTAAAGCACTAATTTTAAACGGAATCACATGTGTGCCGCTCGCTCAATTAGGAATACAGGAAAACGGAAAAGTCTTATCTCGCACTGTACGGCACAGAAACAAGTTTCCATCCATAGAAGAGAAAAGCAAAGCACAGCTTTGTAAACTAATTCAGATAAGTGTCACCCGTTCAATTATTATAACAGGAAAACTGAAAAGTGATATAATCCTAACCCTAACCGTAACCGTAACCGTAACTCTAACCCTAACCAGAAAGCTAACCCTAACCCTAACCTTAACGCTAACCCTAACCCTAGCCCATAACCGTAACCCTAATGCTAACCCTAACCCTAACCCTACCCTAACCCTAACCCTAACCCTAACCCTAACCCTAACCGTAACCCTAACCCTACCCACATCCTAACCCTAATCCTAACCCTAACCCTAACCCAAACTCTGCCCTAACCCTAACACTAACCCTAACCCTAACTCTAACCCTAACCCTAACCCTAACCCGACCCTAACCCTAACCCTAACCCTAACCCTAACCCTAACCCTAACCCTAACTTTTTCCTAACAGGAACAAGTTTCCAAAAAAAGAACATAAACTCAAAACACTACTTTGTAAACTAAATCACATGTGTGTCGCTCACATAATTAGGAATATAGGAAAAATTGAAAAGTGATATTTCGCATTGTACATCACAGGAACAAATTTACAACGAAAGAACTGAAACGGAAAGCCCTAATTTTAAACGGAATCACATGTGTGTCACTCGCTCAATTAGGAATACAGGAAAACTGAAAAGTGATATATCGATCTGTACAGCACAGGAACAAGTTTCCAACAAAAGAACAGGAAAGCAAAGCACTACCTTGTAAAGGGAAGCACATGTGTGTCGCTCGCTCAATTAGGAATACAGGAAAACTGAAAAGTGTTATCTTGCACTGTACGGCACAGAAACAAGTTTCCATCCAAAGAAGAGAAAAGCAAAGCACAACTTTGTAAACTAATTCACATACGTGTCACCCGTTCAATTATTATAACAGGAAAACTGAAAAGTGATATAATCCTAAACCTAACCATAACCGTAAACGTAACCTTAACGCTAACAATAAACCTAACCCTAACCCTAACCATAACCGTAACCCTAAACCTAACCCATAACCCTAACCCTAACCCTAACCCTAACCCTAACTCTACCCTAACCGTAACCCTAACCCTAACCCTAACCCGACCCTAACCCTAACCCTAACCCTAACCCTAACCCATAACCCTAACCCTAACCCTAACCCTAACCCTAACCCTACCCTAACCCTAACCCTAAGACGAACCCTAACCCTAACCCGACCCTAACCCTAACCCTAACCCTAACCCTATCCCTAACCCTAACTTTTTCCTAACAGGAACAAGTTTCCAACAAAAGAACATAAACGCAAAACACTACTTTGTAAAGTAAATCACATGTGTGTCGCTCGCTCAATTAGGAATATAGGAAAATTGAAAAGTGATATATCGCATTGTACATCACAGGAACAAGTTTCCAACGAAAGAACAGGAAAGCAAAGCACTACTTTGTAAACGGAAGCACATGTGTGTCGCTCGCTCAATTAGGAATATAGGAAAACTGAAAAGTGTTATCTCGCACTGTACGGCACAGAAACAAGTTTCCATCCAAAGAAGAGAAAAGCAAAGCACAACTTTGTAAACTAATTCATATACGTGTCACCCGTTCAATTATTATAACAGGAAAACTGAAAAGTGATATAATCCTAACCCTAACCGTTACCGTAACCCTAACCCTAACCCTAATCCTAACTTAACCCTAACAGTAACCCTAACCCTAACCTTTTCCTAACAGGAACAAGTTTCCAACGAAAGAACATAAACGCAAAACACTACTTTGTAAACTAAATCACATGTGTGTCGCTCGCTCAATTAGGAATATAGGAAAATTGAAAAGTGATATATCGCATTGTACATCACAGGAACAAGTTTCCAACGAAAGAACAAGAAAGCAAAGCACTACTTTGTAAACGGAATCACATGTGTGTCGCTCGCTCAATTAGGAATATAGGAAAACTGAAAAGTGTTATCTCGCACTGTACAGCAAAGAAAACAAAGACGAGAAAAGCAAAGCACAACTTTGTATACTAATTCACATACGTGTCACCCGTTCAATTATTATAAAGGAAAACTCAAAAGTGATATAATCCTAACCCTAACCGTAATCGTAATCGTAACTCTAACCCTAACCATAAACCTAACCCTAACGCTAACTGAAACCCTAACCCTAACCCTAACCCATAACCCTAACCCTAACTCTAACCCTAACCCTAACCCTACCCTAACCCTAACCCTAACCCTAACCCTAACCCTACCCCCACCCTAACCCTAACCCTAACCCTAACCCTAACCCTAACCCTAACCCTAACTTTATCCTAACAGGAACAAGTTTCCAACGAAAGAACGTAAATGCAAAACACTACTTTGCAAACTAAATCACATGTGTGTTGCTCGCTTAATTAGGAATATCGGAAAATTGAAAAGTGATATTTCGCATTGTACATCACAGGAACAAGTTTACAACGAAAGAACAGAAACGGAAAGCACTAATTTTAAACGGAATCACATGTGTGTCACTCGCTCAATTAGGAATACAGGAAAACTGAAAAGTGATATATCGAACTGTACAGCACAGGAACAATTTCCAACAAAAGAACAGGAAAGCAAAGCACTACTTTGTATACCGAAGCACTTGTGTGTCGCTCGCTCAATTAAGAATACAGGAAAACTGAAAAGTGTTATCTTGCACTGTACGGCACAGAAACAAGTTTCCATCCAAAGAAGAGAAAAGCAAAGCACAACTTTGTAAACTAATTCACATACATGTCACCCGTTCAATTATTATAACAGGAAAACTGAAAATTGATATAATCCTAACCCTAACCATAACCGTAACCGTAACCCTAACGCTAACAATAAACCTAACCCTAACCCTAACCGTAACCCTAACCCTAACCCTAACCCTAACCCATAACCCTAAGCCTAACCCTAACCCTGACCCGACCCTAACCCTAACCCTAACCCTAACCCTATCCCTAACCCTAACTTTTTCCTAACAGGAACAAGTTTCCAACAAAAGAACATAAACGCAAAACACTACTTTGTAAACTAAATCACATGTGTGTCGCTCGCTCAATTAGGAATATAGGAAAATTGAAAAGTGATATATCGCATTGTACATCACAGGAACAAGTTTCCAATGAACGAACAGGAAAGCAAAGCACTACTTTGTAAACTGAAGCACATGTGTGTCGCTCGCTCAATTAGGAATAGAGGAAAACTGAAAAGTGTTATCTCGCCCTGTACGGCACTGAAACAAGTTTCCATCCAAAGAAGAGAAAAGCAAAGCACAACTTTGTAAACTAAATCACAAACGTGTCACCCGTTCAATTATTATAACAGGAAAACTGAAAAGTGATATAATCCTAACCCTAACCGTAACCGTAACCTTAATTCTAACCCTAACCATAAACCTAACTCTAACGCTAACCGTAACCCTAACCATAACCCTAACCCTAACCCATAACCCTAACCCTGACGCTAACCCTAACCCTAACCCTACCCCCACCCTGACCCTAACCCTAACCCTAACCCTAACCACAACCCTAACCCTAACTTTTTCCCAACAGTAACAATTTTCCAACGAAAGAACATAAATGCAAAACACTACTTTGTAAACTAAATTACATGTGTGTCGCTCGCTCAATTAGGAATACAGGAAAAATGAAAAGTGTTATCTCGCACTGTATGGCACAGAAACAAGTTTCCATCCAAAGAAGAGAAAAGCAAAGCACAACTTTGTAAACTAAATCATATACAAGTCACCCGTTCAATTATCATAACAGGAAAACTGAAAAGTGATATAATCCTAACCCTAACCATAATCGTAACCGTAACCCTAACCTTAACCATAACCCTTACTTTACCCTAACCCTAACCCTAACCCTAATCCTACCTTAAGCCAAACCCTAACCCTAACCCTAACTTTTTCGTAACAGGAACAAGTTGCCAACGAAAGAACATAAACGCAAAGGAATACTTTGTAAACTAAATCACAAGTGTGTTGCTTGCTCAATTAGGAATAGAGGAAAACTGAAAAGAGATATATCGCACTGTACAGCACAGCAACAAGTTTTGAATGAAAGAACAGAAAAGCAAAGCACTACTTTGTAAATGGAATCAAATGTGTGTCGCTCGCTCAATTAGGAATACAGGAAAACTGAAAAGTGTTATCTCGCACTGTACAGCACAGAAAAAAGTTTGCATCCAAAGAAGAGAAATGCAAGGCACAACTATTTAAACTAATACACATACGTGTCGCCCAGTCAATGATAACAGGAAAACTGAAAAGTGATATAATCCTAACCCCAACACTAACCCTAACCCTAACTCTAACCCATAACCCTAACCCTAACCCTAACCATAACCCTAACACTAACCCTAACACTAACCCTAACCCTAACCCTAACCCTACCCTAACCCTAACCCTAACCCTAAGTTTTTCCTAACAGGAACAAGTTTCCAACGAAAGAACATAAACACAAAACACTACTTTGTAAACTAAATCACATGTGTGTCGCTCGCTCAATTAGGAATACAGGAAAAGTGACAAGTGATAATTCGCATTGTACATCACAGGAACAAGTTTACAACGAAAGAACAGAAACGTAAAGTACTAATTTTAAACGGAATCACATGTGTGTCGCTCACTCAATTAGGAATACAGGAAAACGGAAAAGTGTTATCTCGCACTGTACGGCACAGAAACAAGTTTCCATCCAAAGAAGAGAAAAGCAAAGCACAACTTTGTAAACTAATTCACATACGTGTCATCCGTTCAATTATTATAACAGGAAAACTGAAAAGTGATATAATCCTAACACTAACCGTAACCGTAAACGTAACTCTAACCCTAAACATAAAGCTAACCCTAATGCTAACCCTAATGCTAACCCTAACCCTAGCCCATAACCGTAACCCTACCGCTAACCCTAACCATAACCCTACCCACACCCTAACCCTAACCCTAACCCTAACCCTAACCCTAACTCTACCCTAACCCTAACCCTAACCCTAACCCTAACCCGACCCTAACCCTAACCCTAACCCTAACCCTAACCCTAACCCTAACCCTAACCCTAACTTTTTCCTAACAGGAACAAGTTTCCAGCAAAAGAACATAAACGCAAAACACTACTTTGTAAACAAAATCACATGTGTGTTTCGCTTAATTAGGAATATAGGAAAATTGAAAAGTGATATATCGCATTGTACAACACAGGAACAAGTTTACAATGAAAGAACAGAAAAGGAAAGCACTACTTTTAATGGAATCACATGTGTGTCGCTCGCTCAATTAGGAATACAGGAAAACTGAAAAGTGATATATCACACTGTACAGCACAGGAACAATTTTCCAACCAAAGAACATAAACGCAAAGCACTACTTTGTAAACGGAATAACATGTGTGTCGCTTGCTCAATTAGGAATACAAGAAAACTGAAAAGTGTTATCTCGCACTATAAGGCACAGAACACGTTTCCATCCAAAGAAGAGAAACGCAAAGCACCACTTTTTAAACTAAATCCCATACGTGTCGCCCGTTCAATTATTATAACAGGAAAACTGAAAAGTGATATAATCCTAACCCTAACCCTAACCCTAACCATAACCATAACCCTTACCCTAAGCCATAACCCTAACGCTAACCCTAACCCTATCCCTAAACCTAACCCTAACCCATAACCCTAACCCTAACCCTAACCATAACCCTAACCGTAACGATAATCATAACCTAACCCTAACCCTAACCCTAACCCTAACTTTTTCGTATCAGGAACAAGTTTCCAAAGAAAGAACATAAAGGCAAAGCACTACTTTCTAAACTAAATCACATGTGTGTCGCTCGCTCAATTAGGAATACAGGAAAACTGATAAGTGATATATCGCACTGTACAGCACAGGAACAAGGTTCCAAGGAAAGAACAGAAAAGCAAAGCACTACTTTGTAAACGGAATCCCATGTGTGTCGTTCGCTCTATTAGGAATACAGGAAAACTGAAAAGTTTTATCTAGCACTGTATGGCACAGAAACAAGTTTCCATCTAAAGAAGAGAAACGCAAAGCACAACTTTTTAAACTAATTCATATACGTGTCGCCCGTTCAATTAGTATAACAGGAAAACTGAAAGGTGATATAATCCTAACCCTAACCCTAACCCTAACCCTAACCCTAACCTAACCCTAATCCTAAACCTAACTTATTCCTAACAGGAACAATTTCGAATGAAAGAACAGAAAAGCAAAGCACTACTTTCTAATATAAATCACATGTGTGTGTAGCTCGCTCAATTAGGAATACAGGAAAACTGAAAAAGTGATATATCGCACTGTGCAGCACATTAAGAAGTTTCCAACGAAAGAACAGAAAAGCGAACACTACTTTTCAAACTAAATCACATGTGTGTCGCTCGCTCAATTAGGAATACAGGAAAATTGAAAAGTGTTATCTCGCACTGTACGGCACAGAAACAAGTTTCCATCCAAAGAAGAGAAATGCAAAGCACAACTTTTTAAACTAATTCACATATGTGTCACCCGTTCAATTATTATAACAGGAAAACTGAAAGGTGATATAATCCTAACCCAAACCCTAACCCAAACCCTAACCCATAACCCTAACCCTAACCCTAACCATAACCCTAATCCTAATACAGAACCATAACCTAACCCTAACCCTAATCCTAACCCTAACTTGTTCCTAACAGGAACAGGTTTCGAACAAAAGAACAGAAAAGCAAAGCACTACTTTGTAAACAGAATCACATGTGTGTCGCTCGCTCAATTAGAAATACAAGAAAACTGAAAAGTGTTATCTGGCACTGTATGACACAGAAACAAGTTTCCATCCAAAGAAGAGAATCGCAAAGCACAACTTTTTAAACTAATTCACATACGTGTCGCCCGTTCAATTATTATAACAGGAAAACTGAAATGTGATATAATCCTAACCCTAACCCTGACCCTAACCCTAACCCTAAACTTAACCCATAACCCTAACCCTAACCTTAAGTTTTTCCTAAAAAACTTAGAGGAACAAGTTTCGAACGAAAGAACATAAACGCAAAGCACTACTTTGTAAACGGAATAACATGTGTGTCGCTCGCTCAATTAGGAATACAAGAAAACTGAAAAGTGTTATCTCGCACTATAAGGCACAGAACACCTTTCCATCCAAAGAAGAGAAATGCAAAGCACCACTTTTTAAACTAATTCACATACGTGTCGCCCGTTCAATTATTATAACAGGAAAACTGAAAAGTGATATAATCCTAACCCTAACCCTAACCATAACCATAACCCTTACCCTAAGCCATAACCCTAACGCTAACCCTAACCCTATCCCTAACCCTAACCCTAACCCATAACCCTAACCCTAACCATAACCATAACCCTAACCGTAACGATAATCATAACCTAACCCTAACCCTAACCCTAACCCTAACTTTTTCGTATCAGGAACAAGTTTCCAAAGAAAGAACATAAAGGCAAAGCACTACTTTCTAAACTAAATCACATGTGTGTCGCTCGCTCAATTAGGAATACAGGAAAACTGATAAGTGATATATCGCACTGTACAGCACAGGAACAAGGTTCCAAGGAAAGAACAGAAAAGCAAAGCACTACTTTGTAAACGGAATCCCATGTGTGTCGCTCGCTCTATTAGGAATACAGGAAAACTGAAAAGTTTTATCTACCACTGTATGGCACAGAAACAAGTTTCCATCTAAAGAAGAGAAACGCAAAGCACAACTTTTTAAACTAATTCATATACGTGTCGCCCTTTCAATTAGTATAACAGGAAAACTGAAAGGTGATATAATCCTAACCCTAACCCTAACCCTAACCCTAACCCTAACCTAACCCTAATCCTAAACCTAACTTATTCCTAACAGGAACAATTTCGAATGAAAGAACAGAAAAGCAAAGCACTACTTTCTAATATAAATCACATGTGTGTGTAGCTCGCTCAATTAGGAATACAGGAAAACTGAAAAAGTGATATATCGCACTGTGCAGCACATTAAGAAGATTCCAACGAAAGAACAGAAAAGCGAACACTACTTTTCAAACTAAATCACAAGTGTGTCGCTCGCTCAATTAGGAATACAGGAAAATTGAAAAGTGTTATCTCGCACTGTACGGCACAGAAACAAGTTTCCATCCAAAGAAGAGAAAGGCAAAGCACCCTTTTTAAACTAATTCACATACGTGTCACCCGTTCAATTATTATAACAGGAAAACTGAAAGGTGATATAATCCTAACCCAAACCCTAACCCAAACACTAACCCATAACCCTAACCCTAACCCTAACCATAACCCTAATCCTAATACAGAACCATAACCTAACCCTAACCCTAATCCTAACCCTAACTTGTTCCTAACAGGAACAGGTTTCGAACAAAAGAACAGAAAAGCAAAGCACTACTTTGTAAACAGAATCACATGTGTGTCGCTCGCTCAATTAGAAATACAAGAAAACTGAAAAGTGTTATCTGGCACTGTATGACACAGAAACAAGATTCCATCCAAAGAAGAGAATCGCAAAGCACAACTTTTTAAACTAATTCACAAACGTGTCGCCCGTTCAATTATTATAACAGGAAAACTGAAATGTGATATAATCCTAACCCTAATGCTGACCCTAACAATAACCCTAAACTTAACCCATAACCCTGACCCTAACCCTAAGTTTTTCCTAAAAAACTTAGAGGAACAAGTTTCGAACGAAAGAACAAGAATGCAAAGCACTCCTTTGTAAACTAAATCACATGTGGGTCGCTCGGTCAATTAGGAATATAGGAAAATTGAAAAGTGATATATCGCACTGTACATCACAGGAACAAGTTTACAACGAAAGAACAGAAAAGCAAAGCAATACTATTAAACGGAATCACATGTGTGTCACTCGCTCAATTAGGAATACAGGAAAACTGAAAAGTTTTATCTCGCACTGTATGGCACAGAAACAAGTTTCCATCCAAAGAAGAGAAAGGCAAAGCACCCTTTTTAAACTAATTCACATACGTGTTGCCCGTTCAATTATTATAACAGGAAAACTGAAAATTGATATAATCCTAACCCCAACACTAACCCTAACCCTAACCCTAACCCTAACCCTAACCTTAACCCTAAACTTAACCCATAACCCTAACCCTAACACTAAGTTTTTCCTAACAGGAACAAGTTTCCAACAAAAGAACATAAAAGCAAAGCACTACTTTGTAAACTAAATTACATATGTGTCGCTCGCTCAATTAGGGATATAGGAAAATTGAAAAGTGATATATCGCACTGTATATCACAGGAACAATTTTACCACGAAAGAACAGCAAAGCAAAGCACTACTTTTAAACGGAATCACATGTGTGTCGCTCGCTCAATTAGGAATACAGGAAAACTGAAAAGTGTTATCTCGCACTGTGCGGCTTAGAAACAAGTTTCCAACCAAAGAAGAGAGACGCAAAGCACAACTTTTTAAACTAATTCACATACGTGTCGACCTTTCAATTAGTATAACAAAAAACTGAAAAGTGATATAATCCTAACCCTACCCTAACCCTAACCCTAACCCTAAGTTTTTCCTAACAGGAACAAGTTTCCAACAAAAGAACATAAACGCAAAGCACTACTTTGTAAACTAAATTACATATATGTCGCTCGCTCAATTAGGAATATAGGAAAACTGAAAAGTGATATAACGCACTGTACATCACAAGAACAATTTTACAACGAAAGAACAGCAAAGCAAAGCACTACTTTGTAAACGGAAGCACATGTGTGTCGCTCGCTCAATTAGGAATACAGGAAAACTGAAAAGTGTTATCTCGCACTGTACGGCACAGAAACAAGTTTCCATCCAAAGACGAGGAAAGTAAAGCACAACTTTGTAAACTAATTCACATACGTGTCACCCGTTCAATTATTAAAACAGGAACACTGAAAAGTGATATAATCCTAACCCTAACCGTAACCGTAACTGTAACTCTAACCCTAACCATAATCCTAACCCTAACCCTAACTCTAACCCTACCCTAACCCTAACCCTAACCCTAACCCTAACCCGACCCTAACCCTAACCCTAACCCTATCCCTAACCCTAACCCTAACCCTAACCCTAACCCTAACCCTAACTTTTTCATAACAGGAACAAGTTTCCAAAAAAAGAACATAAACGCAAAACACTACTTTGTAAACTAAATCACATTTGTTTCGCTCGCATAATTAGGAATATAGGAAAATTGAAAAGTGATATTTCACATTGTACATCACAGGAACAAGTTTACAACGAAAGAACTGAAACGGAAAGCACTAATTTTAAACGGAATCACATGTGTGTCACTCGCTCAATTAGGAATAGAGGAAACTGAAAAGTGATATATAGAACTGTACAGCACAGGAACAATTTCCAACAAAAGAACAGGAAAGCAAAGCACTACTTTGTAAACCGAAGCACATGTGTGTCGCTCGCTCAATTAGGAATACAGGAAAACTGAAAAGTGTTATCTCGCACTGTATGGCACAGAAACAAGTTTCCATCCAAGGAAGAGAAAAGCAAAGCACAAATTTGTAAGCTAATTCACATAAGTGTCACCCGTTCAATTATTATAACAGGAAAACTGAAAAGTGATATAATCCTAACCCTAACCGAAACTGTAACTGTAACTCTAACCTTAACCACAAAGCTAACCCTAATGCTAACCTTAACGCTAACCCTAACCCTAGCCCATAACCGTAACCCTAACGGTAACCCTAACCCTAACCCTACACTAACCCTAACCCTAACCCTAACCCTAACCCTAACCCTAACCCTAACCCTAACTCTACCCTAACCCTAACCCTAACCCTAACCCTAACCCTAACCCTAACCCTAACTCTACCCTAACCGTAACCCTAACCCGACCCTAACCCTAACCCTAACCCTAACCCTAACCCATAACCATAACCCTAACCCTAACCCTAAACCTAACCCTACCCTAACCCTAACCCTAAGCCTAACCCTAACCCTAACCCGACCCTAACCCTAACCCTAACCCTAACCCTAACCCTATCCCTAACCCTAACTTTTTCCTAACAGGAACAAGTTTCCAACAAAAGAACATAAACGCAAAACACTACTTTGTAAACTAAATCACATGTGTGTCGCTCGCTCAATTAGGAATATAGGAAAATTGAAAAGTGATATTTCGCATTGTACATCAGAGGAACAAGTTTCCAACGAAAGACCAGAAACCGAAAGCACTAATTTTAAACGAAATCACATGTGTGTCACTCGCTCAATTAGGAATACAGGAAAACTGAAAAGTGATATATCGAACTGTACAGCACAGGAACAAGTTTCCAACAAAAGAACAGGAAAGCAAAGCACTACTTTGTAAACGGAATCACATGTGTGTTGCTCGCTCAATTAGGAATACAGGAAAACTGAAAAGTGATATATCGAAATGTACAGCACAGGAACAAGTTTCCAACAAAAGAACAGGAAAGCAAAGCACTACTTTGTAAACGGAAGCACATGTGTGTCGCTCGCTCAATTAGGAATACAGGAAAACTGAAAAGTGTTATCTCGCACTGTACGGCACAGAAACAAGTTTCCATCCAAAGACGAGAAAAGCAAAGTACAACTTTGTAAACTAATTCACATACGTGTCACCCGTTCAATTATTATATCAGGGAAACTGAAAAGTGATATAATCCTAACCCTAACCGTAACCGTAACCGTAACCATAACCCTAACCCATAATCCTAACCCTAACCCTAACACTAACCCTACCCTAACCCTAACCCTAACCCTAACCCTAACCCGACCCTAACCATAACCCTAACCCTAACCCTAAACCTAACCCTAACCCTAACTTTTTCCTAACAGGAACAAGTTTCCAACAAAAGAACATAAATGCAAAACACTACTTTGTAAACTAAATTACATATGTGTCGCTCGCTCAATTAGGGATATAGGAAAATTGAAAAGTGATATATCGCACTGTATATCACAGGAACAATTTTACCACGAAAGAACAGCAAAGCAAAGCACTACTTTTAAACGGAATCACATGTGTGTCGCTCGCTCAATTAGGAATACAGGAAAACTGAAAAGTGTTATCTCGCACTGTGCGGCTTAGAAACAAGTTTCCAACCAAAGAAGAGAGACGCAAAGCACAACTTTTTAAACTAATTCACATACGTGTCGACCTTTCAATTAGTATAACAAAAAACTGAAAAGTGATATAATCCTAACCCTACCCTAACCCTAACCCTAACCCTAAGTTTTTCCTAACAGGAACAAGTTTCCAACAAAAGAACATAAACGCAAAGCACTACTTTGTAAACTAAATTACATATATGTCGCTCGCTCAATTAGGAATATAGGAAAACTGAAAAGTGATATAACGCACTGTACATCACAAGAACAATTTTACAACGAAAGAACAGCAAAGCAAAGCACTACTTTGTAAACGGAAGCACATGTGTGTCGCTCGCTCAATTAGGAATACAGGAAAACTGAAAAGTGTTATCTCGCACTGTACGGCACAGAAACAAGTTTCCATCCAAAGACGAGGAAAGTAAAGCACAACTTTGTAAACTAATTCACATACGTGTCACCCGTTCAATTATTAAAACAGGAACACTGAAAAGTGATATAATCCTAACCCTAACCGTAACCGTAACTGTAACTCTAACCCTAACCATAATCCTAACCCTAACCCTAACTCTAACCCTACCCTAACCCTAACCCTAACCCTAACCCTAACCCGACCCTAACCCTAACCCTAACCCTATCCCTAACCCTAACCCTAACCCTAACCCTAACCCTAACCCTAACTTTTTCATAACAGGAACAAGTTTCCAAAAAAAGAACATAAACGCAAAACACTACTTTGTAAACTAAATCACATTTGTTTCGCTCGCATAATTAGGAATATAGGAAAATTGAAAAGTGATATTTCACATTGTACATCACAGGAACAAGTTTACAACGAAAGAACTGAAACGGAAAGCACTAATTTTAAACGGAATCACATGTGTGTCACTCGCTCAATTAGGAATAGAGGAAACTGAAAAGTGATATATAGAACTGTACAGCACAGGAACAATTTCCAACAAAAGAACAGGAAAGCAAAGCACTACTTTGTAAACCGAAGCACATGTGTGTCGCTCGCTCAATTAGGAATACAGGAAAACTGAAAAGTGTTATCTCGCACTGTATGGCACAGAAACAAGTTTCCATCCAAGGAAGAGAAAAGCAAAGCACAAATTTGTAAGCTAATTCACATAAGTGTCACCCGTTCAATTATTATAACAGGAAAACTGAAAAGTGATATAATCCTAACCCTAACCGAAACTGTAACTGTAACTCTAACCTTAACCACAAAGCTAACCCTAATGCTAACCTTAACGCTAACCCTAACCCTAGCCCATAACCGTAACCCTAACGGTAACCCTAACCCTAACCCTACACTAACCCTAACCCTAACCCTAACCCTAACCCTAACCCTAACCCTAACCCTAACCCTAACCCTAACTCTACCCTAACCCTAACCCTAACCCTAACCCTAACCCTAACCCTAACCCTAACTCTACCCTAACCGTAACCCTAACCCGACCCTAACCCTAACCCTAACCCTAACCCTAACCCATAACCATAACCCTAACCCTAACCCTAAACCTAACCCTACCCTAACCCTAACCCTAAGCCTAACCCTAACCCTAACCCGACCCTAACCCTAACCCTAACCCTAACCCTAACCCTATCCCTAACCCTAACTTTTTCCTAACAGGAACAAGTTTCCAACAAAAGAACATAAACGCAAAACACTACTTTGTAAACTAAATCACATGTGTGTCGCTCGCTCAATTAGGAATATAGGAAAATTGAAAAGTGATATATCGCATTGTACATCAGAGGAACAAGTTTCCAACGAAAGACCAGAAACCGAAAGCACTAATTTTAAACGAAATCACATGTGTGTCACTCGCTCAATTAGGAATACAGGAAAACTGAAAAGTGATATATCGAACTGTACAGCACAGGAACAAGTTTCCAACAAAAGAACAGGAAAGCAAAGCACTACTTTGTAAACGGAATCACATGTGTGTTGCTCGCTCAATTAGGAATACAGGAAAACTGAAAAGTGATATATCGAAATGTACAGCACAGGAACAAGTTTCCAACAAAAGAACAGGAAAGCAAAGCACTACTTTGTAAACGGAAGCACATGTGTGTCGCTCGCTCAATTAGGAATACAGGAAAACTGAAAAGTGTTATCTCGCACTGTACGGCACAGAAACAAGTTTCCATCCAAAGACGAGAAAAGCAAAGTACAACTTTGTAAACTAATTCACATACGTGTCACCCGTTCAATTATTATATCAGGGAAACTGAAAAGTGATATAATCCTAACCCTAACCGTAACCGTAACCGTAACCATAACCCTAACCCATAATCCTAACCCTAACCCTAACACTAACCCTACCCTAACCCTAACCCTAACCCTAACCCTAACCCGACCCTAACCATAACCCTAACCCTAACCCTAAACCTAACCCTAACCCTAACTTTTTCCTAACAGGAACAAGTTTCCAACAAAAGAACATAAATGCAAAACACTACTTTGTAAACTAAATCACATATGTGTTGCTCGCTTAATTAGGAATATAGGAAAATTGAAAAGTGATATATCGCATTGTACATCACAAGAACAAGTTTACAACGAAAGAACTGAAAAGGAAAGCACTACTTTTAAACGGAATCACATGTGTGTCACTCGCTCAATTAGGAATACAGGAAAACTGAAAAGTGATATATCGAAATGTACATCACAGGAACAAGTTTCCAAAAAAAGAACAGGAAAGCAAAGCACTACTTTGTAAACGGAAGCACATGTGTGTCGCTCGCTCAATTAGGAATACAGGAAAACTGAAAAGTGTTATCTCGCACTGTACGGCACAGAAACAATTTTCCATCCAAAGACGAGGAAAGTAAAGCACAACTTTGTAAACTAATTCACATACGTGTCACCCGTTCAATTATTATAACAGGAAAACTGAAAAGTGATATAATCCTAACCCTAACCGTAACCGTAACTGTAACTCTAACCCTAACCATAATCCTAACCCTAACCCTAACACTAACCCTACCCTAACCCTAACCCTAACCCTAACCCTAACCCGACCCTAACCCTAACCCTAACCCTATCCCTAACCCTAACCCTAACCCTAACCCTAACCCTAACTTTTTCATAACAGGAACAAGTTTCCAAAAAAAGAACATAAACGCAAAACACTACTTTGTAAACTAAATCACATTTGTTTCGCTCGCATAATTAGGAATATAGGAAAATTGAAAAGTGATATTTCACATTGTACATCACAGGAACAAGTTTACAACGAAAGAACTGAAACGGAAAGCACTAATTTTAAACGGAATCACATGTGTGTCACTCGCTCAATTAGGAATAGAGGAAACTGAAAAGTGATATATCGAACTGTACAGCACAGGAACAATTTCCAACAAAAGAACAGGAAAGCAAAGCACTACTTTGTAAACCGAAGCACATGTGTGTCGCTCGCTCAATTAGGAATACAGGAAAACTGAAAAGTGTTATCTCGCACTGTATGGCACAGAAACAAGTTTCCATCCAAGGAAGAGAAAAGCAAAGCACAAATTTGTAAGCTAATTCACATAAGTGTCACCCGTTCAATTATTATAACAGGAAAACTGAAAAGTGATATAATCCTAACCCTCTACCAAAACTGTAACCGTAACTCTAACCTTAACCATAAAGCTAACCCTAATGCTAATCTTAACGCTAACCCTAACCCTAGCCCATAACCGTAACCCTAACGCTAACCCTAACCCTAACTCTACCCTAACCCTAACCCTAACCCTAACCCTAACTCTACCCTAACCGTAACCCTAACCCTAACCCGACCCTAACCCTAACCCTAACCCATAACCATAACCCTAACCCTAACCCTAAACCTAACCCTACCCTAACCCTAACCCTAAGCCTAACCCTAACCCTAACCCGACCCTAACCCTAACCCTAACCCTAACCCTATCCCTAACCCTAACTTTTTCCTAACAGGAACAAGTTTCCAACAAAAGAACATAAACGCAAAACACTACTTTGTAAACTAAATCACATGTGTGTCGCTCGCTCAATTAGGAATATAGGAAAATTGAAAAGTGATATATCGCATTGTACATCAGAGGAACAAGTTACCAACGAAAGACCAGAAACCGAAAGCACTAATTTTAAACGAAATCACATGTGTGTCACTCGCTCAATTAGGAATACAGGAAAACTGAAAAGTGATATATTGAACTGTACAGCACAGGAACAAGTTTCCAACAAAAGAACAGGAAAGCAAAGCACTACTTTGTAAACGGAATCACATGTGTGTTGCTCGCTCAATTAGGAATACAGGAAAACTGAAAAGTGATATATCGAAATGTACAGCACAGGAACAAGTTTCCAACAAAAGAACAGGAAAGCAAAGCACTACTTTGTAAACGGAAGCACATGTGTGTCGCTCGCTCAATTAGGAATACAGGAAAACTGAAAAGTGTTATCTCGCACTGTACGGCACAGAAACAAGTTTCCATCCAAAGACGAGAAAAGCAAGGCACAACTTTGTAAACTAATTCACATACGTGTCACCCGTTCAATTATTATAACAGGAAAACTGAAAAGTGATATAATCCTAACCCTAACCGTAACCGTAACCCTAACCCATAATCCTAACCCTAACCCTAACACTAACCCTACCCTAACCCTAACCCTAACCCTAACACTAACCCTAACCCGACCCTAACCCTAACCCTAACCGTAAACCTAACCCTAACCCTAACTTTTTCCTAACAGAAACAAGTTTCCAACAAAAGAACATAAATGCAAAACACTACTTTGTAAACTAAATCACATATGTGTCGCTCGCATAATTAGGAATATAGGAAAATTGAAAAGTGATATATCGCATTGTACATCACAAGAACAAGTTTACAACGAAAGAACTGAAAAGGAAAGCACTAATTTTAAACGGAATCAAATGTTTGTCACTCGCTCAATTAGGAATACGGGAAAACTGAAAAGTGATATATCGAACTCTACAGCACAGGAACAATTTCCAACAAAAGAACAGGAAAGCAAAGCACTACTTTGTAAACCGAAGCACATGTGTGTCGCTCGCTCAATTAGGAATACAGGAAAACTGAAAAGTGTTATCTCGCACTGTATGGCACAGAAACAAGTTTCCATCCAAAGAAGAGAAAAGCAAAGCACAACTTTGTAAACTAATTCACATACGTGTCACCCGTTCAATTATTATAACAGGAAAACTGAAAAGTGATATAATCCTAACCCTAACCCTAACTCTAACCCTAACCCTAACCCTACCCTAACCCTAACCCTACCTTTTTCCTAACAGGAACAAGTTTTCAACGAAAGAACATAAAGGGAAAGCACTACTTTTAAACGGAATCACATGTGTGTCACTCGCTCAATTAGGAATATAGGAAAACTGAAAAGTGATATAATCTTAACCTTAACACTAAGCCTGACCGTAACCCTAACCATAACCCTAACCCTAACCCTAAATCTATCCCTATCCCTTCCCTAACCCTAACCCTAACCCTAACCATAACCCTCACTTTTTCTTTAAAGGAACAAGTTTCCAACGAAAGAACATAAACGCAAAGCACTACTTTGTAAACTAAATCACATGTGTGTCGCTCGCTCAATTAGGAATACAGGAAAATTGAAATGTGTTATCTCGCACTGTAAGGCACAGAAACAAGTTTCCATCCAAAGAAGAGAAATGCAAAGCACAATTTTTTAAACTAATTCACATATGTGTCGCCCGTTCAATTATTATAACAGGAAAAGTGAAAGGTGATATAATCCTAACCCTATCCCTAACCCTAACCCTAACCCATAACCCTAACACTAACCCTAACCATAACCCTAATTCTAATACCTAACCATAACCTAACCCTAACCCTAATCCTTACCCTAACTTGTTCCTAACAGGAACAGGATCGAACAAAAGAATAGAAAAGCAAAGCATTACTTTGTAAATTAATTACATGTGTGTTGCTCGCTCAAATAGGAATAGAGGAAAACTGAAAAGTGATATATCGCACTGTACAGCACAGGAACAAGTTTCGAACGAAAGAATAGAAAAGCAAAGCAATACTTTGTAAACAGAATCACATGTGTGTCGCTCACTCAATAATAATACAGGAAAACTGAAAAGTGTTATCTCGCAGTGTACTGCACAGAAACAAGTTTCCATCCAAAGAAGAGAAAGGCAAAGCAGAACTTTTTAAACTTATTCACATACGTGTCACCCGTTCAATTATTATAACAGGAAAACTGAAATATGATATAATCCTAACACTACCCCTAACCCTAACCCTAACCCTAAACTTAACCCATAACCCTAACCCTAACCCTAAGTTTTTCCTAAGAGGAACAAGTTTCCAACGAAAGAACATAAACGCAAAGCACTACTTTGTAAAGTAAATCACGTGTGTGTCGCTCGGTCAATTAGGAATATAGGAAAAATGAAAAGTGATATATCGCACTGTACATCACAGGAACAAGTTTACAACGAAAGAACAGAAAAGCAAAGCAATACTTTTAAACGGAATCACATGTGTGTCGCTATCTCAATTAGGATACAGGAAAACGGAAAAGTGTTATCTCGCAGTGTACGGCACAGAAACAAGTTTCCATCCAAAGAAGAGAAACGCAAAGCACAACTTTTTAAACTAATTCACATACGTGTCGCCCGTTCAATTATTATAACAGGAAAACTGAAAAGTGATATAATTCTAACCCCAACACTAACCCTAACACTAACCCTAACCCTAACCCTAAGTTTTTCCTAACAGGAACAAGTTTCCAACAAAAGAACATAAACGCATAGCACTACTTTGTAAACTAAATTATATGTGTCCCACGCTCAATTAGGAATATAGGAAAACTGAAAAGTGATATAATCCTAACCCTAACCCTAACCCTAACCCTAACCCTAACTCTAACCCTAAGCCATAACCCTAACCCTAACCCTAACCCTAACCCTAACCCTAACCCTATCCCTATCCCTACCATAACCCTAACACTAACCATAACCATAACCCTCACTTTTTCTTAACAGGAACAAGTTTCCAACAAAAGAACATAAACGCTAAGCACTACTTTGTTATCTAAATCACATGGGTGTTGCTTGTTCAATTAGGAATACAGGAAAACTGAAAAGTGATATATCGCACTGTACATCACAGGAACAATTTTACAACAAAAGAACAGGAAAGCAAAGCACTACTTTTAAACGGAATCACATGTGTGTTGCTCGCTCAATTAGGAATACAGGAAAAATGAAAAGTGTTATCTCGCACTGTACGGCACAGAAACAAGTTTCTATTCAAAGAGTAGAAACACAAAGCACAACTTTTTAAACTAATTCACATACGTGTCGCCAGTTCAATTATTATAACATGAAAACTGAAAAGTGATATAATCCTAACACCAACACTAACCCTAACCCTAACCCATATCCCTATCCCTAAACCTAACCCTAACTTAACCCTAACCCTAACCTAACCCTAACCCTAATCCTAACCCTAACTTGTTCCTAAAAGGAACAATTTGGAACGAAAGAACAGAAAAGCAAAGCACTACTTTGTAAACTAAATCACATGTGTGTCGCTCGCTCAATTAGGAATACAGGAAAACTGAAAAGTGATATATCGCACTGTACAGCACAGGAATAAGTTTCCAATGAAATAAGAGAAAAGCAAAGCACTACTTTGTAAACGGAAGTACATGTGTGTCGCTCGCTCAATTAGAAATACAGGAAAATTGAAAAGTGTTGTCTCGCACTGTACGACATAGAAACAAGTTCCCATCCAAAGAAGAGAAAGGCAAAGCACAACTTTTTAAACTAATTCACATACGTGTCGCCCGTTCAATTATTATAACAGGAAAACTGAAATGTGATATAATCCTAACCCTAAAGCTAAACCTAACCCTATCCCTAAACCTAACCCTAACCCATAAACCTAACCCTAACCCTAACCCTAACCCTAACCCTAACCATAACCTAACCCTAAGCCTAACCCTAACCCTAAATTTTTCCTAACAGGAACAAGTTTCCAACGAAAGAACATAAACGCAAAGCACTACTTTGTAAACTAAATCACATGTGTGTCGCTCGGTAAATTCGGAATATAGGAAAACTGAAAAGTGATATAATCCTAACCCTAACCCTAACCCTAACCCTAACCCTAACCCTAACTCTAACCCTAAGCAATAACCCTAACCCTAACCCTAACCCTATCGCTATCCCTACCCTAAACCTAACCCTAACCCTAACCATTACCCTCACTTTTTCTTAACAGGAACATGTTGCCAACGAAAGAACATAAACGGTAAGCACTATTTTGTAATCTAAATCACATGTGTGTCGCTCGCTCAATTAGGAATACAGGAAAACTGAAAAGTGATATATCGCACTGTACAGCACAGAAACAAGTTTTGAACGAAAGAACAGAAAAGCAAAGGACTACTTTGTAAACGGAATCACATGTTTGTTTCTAGCTCAATTAGGAATACAGGAAAACTGAAAATTGATATATCGCACTGTACACCACAGGAACAAGTTTTGAACGAAAGAACAGAAAAGCAAAGGACTACTTTGTTAATTAAATCACATGTGTGTAGCTCGTTCAATTATGAATACAGGAAAACTGAAAATTGATATATCGCACTGTAGAGCCTAGGAACAAGTTTCCAACGAAAGAACAGAAAAGCAAAGCACTACTTTGTAAACAGAATCTGATGTGTGTTGCTCACTCAATTAGGAATACAGGAAAACTGACAAGTGTTATCTTGCACTGTAAGGCAGAGAAACAAGTTTCCATCCAAAGAAGATAAACGCAAAGCACAACTTTTTAAACTAATTCACATACGTGTCGCCCCTTTAATTATTATAAGAGGAAAACTGAAAAGTGATATAATCCTAACCCCAACACTAACCCTAACCCCAACCCTAACCCATAACCCCAACCCTACCCTTAACCCATAACCCTAACCCTAACCCTAAGTTTTTCCTAAGAGGAACAAGGTTCCAACGAAAGAACATAAACGCAAAGCACTACTTTGTAAACGGAATCACATGTGTGTCACTCGGTCAATTAGGAATATAGGAAAACTGAAAAGAGATATAATCCTAACCCTAACCCTAACCCTAATCCTAACCCTAAACCTAACGCTACCCTCACCCTAAACCTAACCCTAACCCTAACCCTAACCCTAACCCTAATCCTATCCCTAACTTGTTCCTAATAGGAACAAGTTTCAAACGAAAGATCAGAAAAGCAAAGCGCTACTTTGTAAACTAAATCACATGTGTGTCGCTCAATCAATTAGGAATACAGGAAAACTGAAAAGTGATATATCGTACTGCACAGCACAGAACTAGTTTTAAACAAAAGAACAGAAAAGCAAAGCACTACTTTGTAAACGGAATCACATGTGTGTCGCTCGCTCAATTAGGAATACAGGAAAACTGAAAAGTGTTATCTCGCACTGTATGGCAGAGAAACACGTTTCCATCCAAAGAAGAGAAATGCAAAGCACATCTTTTTAAACTAATTCACATACATGTCGCCCGTTCAATTATTATAACAGGAAAACTGAAAAGTGATATAATCCTAACCCTAACCCTAACCCTAACCCTAACCCTAACCCTAAACCTAACCCTAACCCATAACACTAACCCTAACCCTAACCCTAACCCTAACCCTAACCCTAACCCCAACCCTAAGTGTTTCCTAACAGGAACAAGTTTCTAACAAAAGCGCATAAACGCAAAGCACTACTTTGTAAACTAAATCACATGTGTGTCACTCGGTCAATTAGGAATATAGGAAAACTGAAAAGAGATATAATCCTAACCCTAACCCTAACCCTACCTCTAACTCTAAGCCATAACCCTAACCCTAACCCTAACCCTAACCCTAACCCTAACCCTAACCCTATCCCTATCCCTACCCTAACCCTAACCCTAACCCTAACTTGTTCCTAATACGAACAAGTTTCCAACGAAAGAACATCAACACAAAGCACTACTTTGTAAACTAAATCACATGTGTGTCGCTTGTTCAATTAGGAATACAGGAAGACTGAAAAGTGATATATAGCACTGTACAGGACAGGAACAAGTTTCGTACGTAAGAACAGAAAGGTAAAGCACTACTTTGTAAACGGAATCAAATGTGTGTCACTTGCTCAATTAGGAATACAGGAAAACTGAAAAGTGCTATATCGAACTGTACAGCAAAGAAACAAGTTTTCATCAAAGAACAGAAACGCAAAGCACAACTTTGTAAATTAATTCACATAAGTGTCGCCTGTTCAATTTTTGTAACAGGAAAACTGAAAAGTGATATAACCCTAACCCTATCCCCCTAACCCTAACTCTAACCCTAACCCTAAGCCCTAACCCTAACCCTAACCCTAACACTAACCCTAACTCTATCCTAACCCTAACCCTAACCATAACCCTAACTTGTTCCTAACAGGAACAAGTTTTCAACAATAGAACATAAAGCAAAGCAATACTTTGTAAACTAAATCACATGTGTGTCACTCGCTCAATTAGGAATACAGGAAAACTGAAAAGTGCTATATTGAACTGTACGGCAAAGAAACAAGTTTTCATCGAAAGAACAGAAACACAAAGCACAACTTTGTAAACTAATTCACATAAGTGTCGCCTGTTCAATTATTATAACAGGAAATCTGAAAAGTGATATAACCCTAACCCTAAACCTAACCCTAACCCTAACCTTAACCCATAACCCTAACGCTAACCCTAACCCTAACCCTAACCCTAACCCTAACCCTAACCTTAACCCTTACCCTAACCCTACCCTAACCCTAACCCAAACCCTAACCCTAACCATAACTTGTTCCTAACAGGAACAAGTTTCCAACGAAAGAACATAAACACAAAGCACTAGTTTGTAAACTAAATCACATGTGTTCGCTCGCTCAATTAGGAATACAAGAAAACTGAAAAGTGATATATCGCATTGTAGAGCACAGAAACAAGTTTCGAAGAGAAGAAAATAAACGCAAAGCACTACTTTTAAACGGAAACACATGTGTGTCGCTCGCTCAATTAGGATATATCGAACTGTAAGGCAAAGAAACAAGTTTTCATCGACGAACAGAAAGGCAAAGCACAACATTGTAAACTAATTCACATAAGTGTCGCCTGTTCAATTACTATAACAGGAAAACTGAAAAGTGATATAATCCTAACCCTAACCCTAACCCTACCCTAAACCTAACCCTAACCATAAACCTAACCCTAACCCTAACTCTATCTTAACCCTAACCCTAACCCTAACCCCCCAACCCTAATTCTAACCCTAACCCTAAGCCCTAACCCTAACCCTAACTCTATCTTAACCCTAACCCTAACCATAACCCTAACTTGTTCCTAACATGAACAAGTTTCTAACAATAGAACATAAACGCAAAGCAATAGTTTGTAAACTAAATCACATGTGTTTCGCTCGCTCATTTAGGAATAAAGGAAAACTGAAAAGTGATATATTCCAGTGTACAGCACAGGAACAAGTTTCCAACGAAAGAATAGAAAAGCAAAGTACTACTTTGTAATCAGAATCATATGTGTGGTGCTCGCTCAATTAGGAATACAGGAAAACTGAAAAGTGATATATCGAACTGTATGGCAAAGAAGTAAGTTTTCATCGAAAGAACGGAAATGCAAAGCACAACTTTGTAAACTAATTCACAAACGTGTCGTCTGTTGAATTATTATATCAGGAAAACTGAAAAGTGATATATCGCACTGTATAGCACAAGAACAAGTTTTGAACGAAACAACAGAAAAGCAAAGCACTACTTTGTAAAGTAAATCACATGTGTGTCGCTTGCTCAATTAGGAATACAGGAAAACTGAAATGTGATATATCGCACTGTACCGCACAGGAACAAGTTTTCAACGAAAGAACAGAAAAGCAAAGCACAACTTTTTAAACTACATCACATTTGTGTGGCCTGCTCAATTAGGAATACAGACACACTGAAAAGTGATATCTCACACTCTACCTCACATAAATAAGTTTAAATGAACAGAAACTGAAAGCACAACTTTGTAAACTACATCACATTTGTGTCGCCCAGTCAATTAGGAATACAGAAACACTGAAAAGTGATATCTTGCACTTTAGAGCACAGAAACAAGTTTCCAATGAAAGAACAGAAATGCAAAGCAAAACTTTTTAAACTACATCACATTTCTGTTGCCCGCTCAATTAGGAATACAGTAACACTGAAAGGTGATATCTTGCACTTTAGAGCACAGAAACAAGGTTCCAACAAAAGAACAAAAATACAATGCAGAACTTTGTAAACTACATCGAATTTGTGTCACCCTCTCAATTAGGAATATAGGAATACTGAAAACTGACATCTTGCACTGTACCTCACAGAAACAAGTTTCCAATGAAAGAACAGAAACGTAAAGCTCAACTTTGTAAACTAAATTACATTTGTGTCGCCTGTTCAATTAGGAATACAGGAATACTGAAAAATGATATCTCGCACTGTACCTCACAGAAACAAGTTTCCAACAAAAGAACAGAAATGCAAAGCACAACTTTGTAAAATACATCACATTTGTGTGGCCTGCTCAATTAGGAATACTGAAACACTGAAAAGTGATATCTTGCACTTTAGGCAACAGAAAGAAGTTTCTAATGAAAGAACAGAAATGCAAAGCACTACTTTGTAAACTACATCACATTTATGTCACCTGCATAATTAGGAAAACAGGAACACTTAAAAGTGATATCTCATAGTGTACCTCACAGAAACAAGTTACCAACAAAAGAACTGAAACGTAAAGCCCAACTTTGTAAACTAAATTCCATTTGTGTCACCCGCTCAATTAGGAATACAGAAACACTGAAATGTGATATCTCACACTGTAACTCACATAAACAAGTTTCCCACAAAAGAACAGAAACTTAAAGCACAACTTTGTAAACTACATCACAATTGTGTCGCCCGCTCAATTAGTTGCCTGATGGGCAACTGTTGGGCAGAGTGAATGGAATTTTATGTAAGAACTGGGAAATAGTAAGAGCTGGAGAGGACAGGGTCTCCACAAGGAGAGCAACAGAACAAGAAAATTTGAACACAGGGAACTTCCCAGAGACTCATACTGCAACCAAGGATTATTCATAGAGATAACCCAGAACCCCTGCACAGATGTAGCCCAGGGCAGTTCAGAGTCCAATTGGGTTACATAGTAATGTGAAGAGGGGCTGCCTCTGACATGAACTGACTGGCCTGCTCTTTAGATACCTCCTCCTGAGGGGGAACAGCCTTACCAGGCCATAGTAGAGGACAATGCAGCCACTTTTGATGTGAACTGACAGACTAAGATCAGAAAGGAGAGGAGAACCTCCCCTATCATTGGACTTGGGGAGTGGCATGCATGCAGAGGAAGGAGGCAGGGTGGGATAGGGAGGGGAGGGAGGGGCTTATGGGGGGATGCAGAATGAATAAAGTGTAATTGATGAAAAATTTTAAAAAAAGGGAAAAAATAATTTAAGAACCTTAAATGACTTTCAAAAGTGGAGGAAAACATGGAGTTAGTCAATTTACATGGAGCACGTCTCACCCCTGGGGGAAATGGTCTCATGAACCTACTCAGACCTCGGACACCACCACTGCTAGTTCTAGAACTGATGCAGGATGTTCCAACGAGGGGGTTAAGGCTTCTCATAATATTTCCTATAAGCCCACACCTGTTTGTTTATATCCCCGATTTTTATTCATTATTAGCCAGATAGAGCCAAGTAATTGTGGTAATGATACTTGCTTTTTTGCCCAATGCTGGAATGCTAGTAAATTTACTAGCTGGTTACTCGCATGCCTCGGTGGGTGCCTGTGCCCATTTATGCCCTCACACTATGACTCTCTTCAGACAGAAAAGGGATCTTGGAATTACAGCTGCCATTGTTACTGCCATCTCATTGGCGGCTGTTGGAGCTACCACCATGGCAGTAGCCATGAGTCATACTGGGCAGACTGTTCAGACCCAGAATAACCTTTTAACCAATGTAGCTCATGCCTTAGATGTACAAAAAGGAATTAATGCTCAACTAAAAGGAGGTTTGATGGTGTTCAATCAGAGGATTGACCTTGTGCAGGAGCAAATTGATACCCTATGGCAAATCGCTCAACTTGGCTGTCAATGAAATTATGCTGGACTTTGAGTCACTAGCATACAACATGAGAATTTTCCCTGTGCTGCAAATCTGTCTAAACAATTGTCTAGCTATATTTTAGGTAATTGGACTGGAGAATTCGATACTATGATGGAGCAGCTGAGAGTGGCCATTGTCATGGTAAATTCTACCAGAGTGGATGCAGGACTAGCCACAGGATTATCATCATGGATTGCTGCAGCCATGAATCATCTGAAGGAATGGGCGGGCATGGGAGCGTTAGCAGGCCTTCGGGTGTTGGTCACCTTGGTTTGCCTGTGGTATATATGCAAGATTAGAGTCTCACAACAGCGTAATGCAGCCATGACCATTCAGGCCATTGAAGCAGGACAGTCTCCCCAAGCATGGTTGGCTACCATAAAAAGCCAAAATGTTACACTCAGGATGCGAGGCTAAGCACTGCACTCAGGGTCAGCCGCTTTGGACCCAGAGAAGAGCATGTCTGATTGCATGCGGGTTGATGCCCCAGGTCCCGCCTCTGAGAAAAAGGTATCGGACGGGTCTGATGCTCTTTGGGTGGATGACACCTAAATGAACATCAGTACAAAGTCCCAATTTATTTCTAATATCAGAGATCAGACCTCTACTCTTGCCTGATGCGTCCAAAACAAAAAGGGGGAACTGTAGAGAGCTGCGTAATGCCGCGCCTGAAAGATGGAGCTGGTTTCTGCCTTCTACCTTCCTGATAGTGAGTGCTCTCTGTCACAAACAACTCCACATTTGGCTAAGGCTGAGGATCTGGCTTGCTTCCATGTATGTTGACCTATCTGCATTGACCACGTGGCATGCTGAGGTTGGCTACCCAGAGGCTATTTAAAGTGGGCTGGCTTTACCCAGGGTCAGATGATTGTCCAAGGTTCCTGAATAAACTGCATTGAAAAAATAAAAATAAAAATAAAAATAAATAAAAAAATTAAAATACGAGGCAACATAAAAAAGTGAGTTATCTCAGCAACATTTTCACATTGACTACATGTTGAAGTACACTGTGTTGAGTGTATTGAGTGAGATAAAATATGCTTCTTAAAAAAATGATATCTCGCATTGTACTGCACAGAAACAAGTTTCCAACAAAAGAACAAGAACCCACAGCACAACTTTGTAAACTACATCACATTTGTGTCGCCCACTCAAGTAGGAATACAGGAAAACTGAAAAGTGATATTTCGCACTGTACTAAACAGAAACAAGTGTCCAACAAAAGAACAGAAATGCAAAGCACAACTTTGTAAACTACATCACAGTTGTGTTCCCTGCTCAATTAGGAATACAGGAACACTAAAAAGTGATAATTCGCACTGTACCTCACAAAACAAGTTTCCAACAAAAGAACAGAAACACAAAGCACAACTTTGTAAACGACATCACGTTTGTGTTGCCCGCTCAATTAGGAATACAGAAACACTGAAAAGTGATATCTTGCACTTTAGAGCACAGAAACAAGTTTCCAATGAAAGAACAGAAACGCAAAGCACAACTTTGTAAACGACATCACATTTGTGTTGCCTGCTCAATTAGGAATACAGGAACAAAGTTAAATGATATCTCGCACTGTACTGAACAGAAACAAGTTTCCAACGAAAGAACAGAAATGTAAAGCACAAGTTACTAAACTAAATTACATGTGTGTCGCCCACTCAATTAGGAATAGAGAATCACTGAAAAGTGATATCTCACACTACACTTCACAGAAACAAGTTTCCAACAAAAGAACAGAAACTTAAAGCACAACTTTGTAAACCGAATCACATTTGTGTCACTCGCTCAATTAGGAATACAGAAACATAAAAATTGATATCTTGCACTTTAGAGCACAGAAACAAGTTCCCAATGAAAGACCAGAAAGGCAAAGCACTACTTTGTAAACTACATCAAATTTGTATCGCCTGCTCAATTAGGAATACAGGAAAACTGAAAAGTGATATCTCGCACTGTACTGCACAGAAACAAGTTTCCAACAAAAGAACAGAAACCCAAAGCACAACTTTGTAAACTACATGACATTTGTGTTGCCCGCTCAATTAGGAATACAGAAACATTGAAATGTGATATCTTGCACTTTAGAGCACAGAAACAAGTTTCCAATGAAAGAACAGAAACCAAAGCACAACTTTGTATACTACATCACATTTGTGTTGCCCGCTCAATTAGGAATACAGGAACAATGAAAAGTGATATCTCACACTGTACCTAACAGAAACAAGTTTCCAACAAAAGAAAGAAACTGAAATCACATCATTGTAAACTAAATCACATTTGTGTCACTCTTTCAATTAGGAATACAGGAAAACTGAAAAGTGATATTTCGCACTGTACTGAACAGAAACAGGTGTCCAACAAAAGAACAGAAAAGCAAAGCACAACTTTGTAAACTACATCACGTTTGTGTTGCCCGCTCAATTAGGAATACAGAAACACTGAAAAGTGATATCTTGCACTTTAGAGCGCAGAAACAAGTTTCCAAAGAAAGAACCAAAACGCAAAGCACAGCTTTGTAAACTACATCACATTTGTGTCGCCTACTCAATTAGGAATATAGGAACACTGAAAAGTACCTCACAGAAACAAGTTTCCAACGAAAGAACAGAAACATAGAACACAACTTTGTAAACTAAATTACATTTGTTTTGACCGCCCAATTAGGAATACAGAAACACTGAAGAAATATCTCACACTGTATCTCACATAAACAAGTTTCCAACTAAAGAACAGAAACTTAAAGCACAACTTTGTAAACTACATCACATTTGTGTTGCCAGCTCAATTAGGAATACAGAAACACTGAAAAGTGATATCTCACACTGTTTCTCACATAATCAAGTTTCCAACAAAAGAACAGAAACATAAAGCACAACTTTGTAAACTACATCACATTTGTGTCGCCCACTCAATTAGGAATACAGGAAAAATGAAAAGTGATATCTCGTACTGTACTGAACAGAAACAACTGTCCAACAAAAGAACAGAAATGCAAAGCACAACTTTGTAAACTACATCACATTTGTGTCACCCGCTCAATTAGGAATACAGGAATACTGAAAAGTGATAATTCGCACTGTACCTCACAGAAACAAGTTTCCAACAAAAGAACAGAAAAGCAAAGCACAACTTTGTAAACTATATCACATTTGTGTCACAATCTCAATTAGGAATATAGGAAAACTGAAAAGTGATATCTCGCACTTTAGAGCACAGAAACAAGTTTCCAACAATAGAACAGAAACACAAAGCACAACTTTGTAAACTAAATCACATTTGTGTCGCCCAATCAATTAGGAATGCAGGAAAACTGAAAAGTGATATCTCGCCTTGTACTGCATAGAAACAAGTTTCCAACAAAAGAACATAAATGCAAAGGGCAACTTTGCAAACTAAATCACATGTGTGTCGCCCGCTCAATTAGGAATACAGGAAAAATGAAAAGTGATATCTCGCACTTTACAGCACAGAAACAATTTCCAACAAAAGAAGAGAAATGCAAAGAACAACATTGTAAACTACATCACATATGTGTCTCCCACTCAATTAGGAATATAGGAAAACCGAAAGATGATATCTCGCACTTTAGAGCACAGAAACAAGTTTCCAACAAAAGAACAGAAAGGCAAAGCACAACTTTGTAAAATAAATCACATTTGTGTCGCCTTCTCAATTAGGAATACTAGAAAACTGAAAAGTGTTATCTCGCACTGTATTGCACAGAAAAAAGTTTCCAAAATAAGAATAGAAAAGCAAAGCACAATTTTGTAAACTAAATCACATGTGTTTCGCCCGTTCAATTAGGAATACAGGAAAACTGAAAACTGACATCTCACATTGTACTGCATAGAAATAAATTTCCAACAAAAGAAGAGAAACGCAAAGCACAACTTTGCAAACTAAATCACATGTGTGTTGCCCACTCAATTAGGAATATAGGAAAACTGAAAAATAATATATCGCACTTTAGAGCACAGAAACAAGTTTCCAACAAAAGAACAGAAACGCAAACCACAACTTTGTAAACTAAATCACATGTTTGTCACCCGTTCAATTAGGAATACAGGAAAACTGAAAAGTGATATCTCGCACTATATTGCACAGAAATAAGTTTCCAACAAAAGAACAGAAACACAAAGCATAATTTTGTAAACTAAATCAAATGTGTGTCGCCGTTCAATTAGGAATAGAGGAAAACGGAAAGTGATATCTCGCACATTAGAGCACAGAAACAAGTTTCCAACGAAAGAGCAGAAACACAAAACACAACTTTGTGAAGTAAATCACATGTGTGTCGCCTGTTCAATTAGGAATACAGGAAAACTGAAAAGTGATATCTTCCACTGTACTGCACAGAAAGAAGTTTCCAACAAAAGGAAAGAAACGCAAAGCACAACTTTGTAAACTAAATCACATTTGTGTCACCCACTCAATTAGGAATACAGGAAAACTGAAAAGTGATATCTCGCACTATACCGCACAGTAACAAGATTCCAACAAAAGAACAGAAAAGAAAAGCACAGCTTTGTAAACTAAATCACATTTGTGTCGCGCACTCAATTAGGAATACAGGAAAACTGAAAAGTCATATCTCACACTTTAGTGCACAGAAACAAGTTTCCAACGAAAGAAAAGAAACACAAAACACAACTTTGTAAATTAAATCACATGTGTGTCGCCCATTCAATTAGGAATACAGGAAAACTGTAAAATGTTATCTCCCACTCTACCACACAGAAACAAGTTTCCAACAAAAGATCAGAAAAACACAAAGCATAACTTTGTAAACTAAATCACATGTGTGTCGCCAGTTCAATTAAGAATACAGGAAAACTGAAAGGTGAAAACTCGCACGTTAGAGCACAAAAACAAGTTTACAATGAAAGAACCGAAACGCAAAGCAGAACTCTGTAAACTAAGTCACTTTTGGGTCGCCCGCTCAATTAGGAATGAAGGAAAACTGAAAAGTGATATCTCGCACTGTACCACACAGAAACAAGTTTCAAACAAAAGAACAGAAGCGCAAAGCACAACTTTGTAAACTACATCACATTTGTGTTGACCATTCAATTAGGAATACAGAAAAACTTAAAAGAGATATCTCGCACTTTAGAGCACACAAAGAAGTTTCCAATCAAAGAACAGAAACGCAAAGCACAACTTTATGAACTACATCACATTTGTGTTGCCCGCTCAATTAGGAATACAGGAAAACTGAAAAGTGATATCTCACACTTTAGAGCATAGAAATAAGTTTCCAACGAAATATCAGAAATGCAAAGCACAATGTTGTAAACTAAATCACACGTGTGTCGCCCGCTCAATTAGGAATACAGGAAAACCGAAAAGTGATATCTCACACTTTACTGCAAAAAACAATTTTCCAACAAAGAACAGAAAAGCAAAGCACAATTTTGTAAACTACATCACATTTGTGTCGCCTGCCCAATTTGGAATACAGGAAAACTGAAAAGTAATATCTCACATTTTAGAGCACAGAAACAAGTTTCCAACTAAAGAACAGAAACGCAAAGCACAACTTTATGAACTACATCACATTTGTGTTGCCTGCTCAATTAGGAACACAGGAAAACTGAAAATTGATATCTCACCCTTTAGAACATAGAAACAAGTTTCCAACCAAGGAACAGAAATGCAAAGCACACCATTGTAAACTATATCACATATGCGTTGACCGCTCAATTAAGAATACAGGAAAACTGAAAATGATATTTCGCACTGTACTGCAAAGAAACAAATTTCCAACGAAAGAAGAGAAACACAAAGCAGAACTCTGTAAAGTAAGTCACATTTGTGTTGCCCACTCAATTAGGAATAAAAGCAAACTGAAAAGTGTTATCTCGCACTATACTCACAGAAACAAGTTTCCAACAAAAGAACAGAAACACAAAGCAGAACTCTGTAAACTAAGTCACATTTGGGTCTCCCGCTCAATTAGGAATACAGGAAAACTGAAAACTGATATCTCCCACTGTACCACACAGAAACAATTTTCGAACAAAAGAACAGAAGCACAAAGCACAACTTTGTAAACTACATCACATTTGTGTCGCCTACTCTATTAAGAGTTCAGGAAAACTTAAAAGTGATATCTGGCACTTTAGAACACAGTAACAAGTTTCCAACAAAAGAACAGAAACGCAAAGCACAACTTTGTAAACTAAATCACATTGTGTCGCCTGTTCAATTAGGAATACAAAAAAACTGAAAAGTGATATCTTCCACTGTACTGCACAGAAATAAGTTTCCAACAAAAGAACACAAAGCAAAGCACAACTTTGTAAACTAAATCACATTTGTGTCACCCGCTCAATTAGGAATACAGGAAAACTGAAAAGTGATATCTCGCACTATACCGCACAGTAACAAGATTCCAACCAAAGAACACAAAGCAAAGCACAACTTTGTAAACTAAATCACATTTGTGTCGCCCACTGAATTAGGAATACAGGAAAACTGAAAAGTCATATCTCACACTTTAGTGCACAGAAACAAGTTTGAAACCAAAGACCAGAAACACAAAGCACAACTTTGTAAACTAAATCAAACGTGTGTCGCACGTTCAATTAGTAATACAGGAAAACTGAAAAGTGTTATCTCACACTTTAGAGCACAGAAACAAGTTTCCAACAAAAGAACAGAAATGCCAAGCACAACTTTGTAAACTAAATCACATGTTTCGCCGTTGAATTAGGAATACAAGAAAACTGAAAAGTGATATCTCGTACTTTAGAGCACAGAAACAAGTTTGAAACCAAAGAACAGAATCACAAAGCACAACTTTGAAAACTATATCACATATGCGTAGACTGCTCAATTAAGAATACAGGAAAACTGAAAAGTGATATCTCGCATTATACTCACAGAAACAAGTTTCCAACAAAAGAACAGAAATGCAAAGCAGAACTCTGTAAACTAAGTCACATTTGGGTCTCCCGCTCAATTAGGAATAAAGGAAAACTGAAAAGTGATATCTCGCACTGTACCACACAGAAACAAGTTTCCAACAAAAGTACAGAAGCGCAAAGCACAACTTTGTAAACTGCATCACATTTGTGTTGCCTGCTCCATTAAGAATACAGGAAAACATAAAAGTGATATCTCGCACTGTACTGTACAGAAACAAGTTTCCAACAAAATATCACAAATGCAAAGGACAACTTTGTAAACTAACTCACATGTGTGTCGCCCATTCAATTAGGAATACAGGAGAACTGAAAAGTGATATCTCCCACTGTACCACACAGAAACAAGTTTTCAATGAATGATCAGAAACACAAAGCACAACTTTGTAAACTAAATCAAATATGTCTCACACGTTCAATTAGTAATAGAGGAAAACGCAAAAGTGATATCTCGCACACATTATAGCACAGAAACAAGTTTCCAACGAAAGAACAGAAACGCAAAACACAACTTTGTAAACTAAATCACATTTGTGTTGCCCGCTCAATTAGGAATACAGGAAAACTTAAAAGTGATATCTCGCACTGTACAGCACAGAAACAAATTGCAATGAAAGAACAGAGAAGCAAAGCAGAACACTGTAAACTAATTCACATACGTGTCATCCGCTCAATTATGATAATAGGAAAACTGAAAAATGATATGTTGCACTCTACAGCACAGAACAAGTTTTCAACCAAAGAACAGAATTTCAAAGCAGAACATTGTAAACTAATTCACATACATGTCGCCCACTTAGTTAGGATAACAGGAAAACTGAAAAGTGATATCTTGCACTGTACCGCACAGAAACAAATTCCAATGAAAGGACAGAAAAGCAAAGCACAACACTGTAAACTAATTCACATATGTCTCGCCCGCTCAATTAGGATAACAGGAAAACTGAAAAGTGAATTGTTGCACTCTACAGCACAAAAACAAGTTTCCAACAAAAGAATAGAAACACAAAGCACAATTTTGTAAACTAAAACACAAATGTTTCGCCCGCATAATTAGATTTACAGGAAAACTGAAAAGTGATATCTTGCACTGTAGAGCACAGAAACAAGTTTCCAACGAAAGAACAGAATCGGAAAGCACAACGTTGTAAACTACATCACATGTGTGTTGCTCGCTCAATTTGGAATACAACAAAACTGAAAAGTGATATCTTGTACTGTACAGCACAGAAACAAGTTTCCAATGAAAGAACAGAAACACAAAGCACAACTTTGTAAACTACATCACATTTGTGTCGCCCGCTCAATTAGGATAACAGGAAAACTGAAAAAGTGATATCTCTCACTGTAGAGCACCGAAACCCGTTTCCAACAAAAGAACATGAATGCTAAGCAAAGTGTTTTAAGCTAAAACACATACTTGTGGCCTGCTCAAATATGTTGAGTGTAAAACAAAAAACTGAATCTTGTGTAGTAAGGCACAGAAACACATTTCCAACAAAAGAACACAAAGGAAACGCACAGTGTTATAAACTAAATAACATTTGTGTCACCTGATTAAATATGTATACAGGAAAACTGAAAAGTGATATCTCACACTCTAGAACACAGGAACCGATTTCCAACAAAGAACTGATATGCAAAGCACAATGTTGTTAGCTAAATCACATTTGTGTCGCCTGTTTAACTACTTTTACAGGAAAACTGAAAAGTGATATATCTCACTGTACTGCACAGTAAACTGTTTGTAACTAAAGAACAGAAACGCTTAAGCAAAGAATTGTGAACTAAAACTCATACGTGTCGCCTGCTTAAATATGTTAATTGTAAAACAGAAAACTGAATCTTGTGCAGTAATACATAGAAACACATTTCCAACAAAAGAAAACAAATGCAAAGGACAGTGTTGTAAACTAAGTCACAATAGTATCACTTGTTAAACTAGGTTTACAGGAAAACTGAAAAGTGATATGTAGCACTGTAGAGCACAGAAACCCATTTCCAATGAAAGAACAGAAACACAAACACAGTGTTGCAAACTAAATCACATTCATGTCGCCTGTTTAAGTACGTTTACAGGAAAACTGTAAATTGATATCTTGCACTGTAGAGTACAGAAACCCGTTTCCAAAGAAGGAACAGAAACACAAAGGAAATCATTGTAAACTTAAACACATACGTGTCGCCTGTTTAAATATGTTGAGTCTAAAATAGAAAACTGAATCTTATGCAGTACAGCACAGAAAGCCATTTGATTGGCCTGCTCTTTGATCACCTCCCTCTGGGGGGGGGAGCAGCCTTACCAGGCCACAGTAGAGGACAATACAGCCACTTTTGATGTGAACTGACAGACTAAGATCAGAAAGGAGAGGAGAACCTCCCCTATTAGTGGACTTGGGGAGTGGCATGCAAGCAGAGGGAGGAGGGAGGGTGGGATTGGGAGGAGAGGAGGGAGGGGCTTATGGGGGGATGCAGAATGAATAAAGTGTAATTGATGAAAAATTTAAGAAAAAAGGGAAAAAAATAATTTAAGAACCTTAAATGACTTTCAAAATTGGAGGAAAACATGGAGTTAGTCAATTGGCATGGAGCACGTCTCGCCCCTGGGGGCAATGGTCTCCTGAACCTACTCAGACCTCGGACACCACCACTGCTAGTTCTAGAACTGACGCAGGATGTTCCAACGAGGGGTTAAGGCTTCTCATAATATTTCCTATAAGCCCACACCTGTTTGTCTATATCCCCCAGTTTTATTCATTATTAGCCAGATAGAGCCAAGTAATTGGGGTAATGATACTTGCTTTTTTGCCCAATGCTGGAATGCTAGTAAATTTAGGTATGCCCTGGTTACTCGCATGCCTCACTGGGTGCCTGTGCCCATTGATGCCCCTCACGCTATGACTCTCTTCAGACAGAAAAGGGATCTTGGAACTACAGCCACCATTGTTACTACCATCTCATTGACGGCTGTTGGAGCTACCACCAGGGCATTAGCCATGAGTCATACTGGGCAGACTGCTCAGACCCTGAATAATCATTTAGCCAATGTAGCTCATGCCTTAGTTGTACATAAAGGAATCAACTAAAAGGAAGCTTGATGGTGTTCAATCAGAGGATTGACCTCTTGCAGGAGCAAATTGATACCCTATGGCAAATCGCTCAACCTGGCTGTCAATGAAAGTATGCTGGACTTTGTGTCACTAGCATACAACATGAGAATTTTTCCTGCGCTGCAAATCTGTCTAAACAATTGTCGAGCTATATTTTAGGTAATTGGACTGGAGAATTCGATACTACGATGGAGCAGCTGAGAGTGGCCATTGTCACAGTAAATTCTACCGGAGTGGACGCAGGACTAGCCACAGGATTATCAACATGGATTGCTGCAGCCATGAATCATCTGAAGGAATGGGTGGGCATGGGAGTGTTAGCAGGCCTTCTGGTGTTGGTCTCCTTGGTTTGCCTGTGGTATATATGCAAGATTAGAGTCTCACAACAGTGTGATGCAGCCATGATCATTCAGGCCTTTACAGCCATTGAAGCAGGACATTCTCCCCAAGCATGGTTGGATACCATAAAAAGCTAAAATGATACGCTCAGGATGCGAGGCTAAGCACTGCACTCAGGGTCAGCCGCTTTGGACCCAGAGAAGAGCATGTCTGATTGCATGCGGGTTGATGCCCCAGGTCCCGCCTCTGAGAAAAAGGTATCGGACGGGTCTGATGCTCTTTGGGTGGATGACACCTAAATGAACATCTGTACAAAGTCCCAATTTATTTCTAATATCAGAGATCAGACCTCTACTCTTGCCTGATGCGTCTAAAACAAAAAGGGGGAACTGTAGAGAGCTGTGGAATGCTATGCCTTAAAGATGGAGCTGGTTTCCACCTTCCCGATGGTGAGTGCTCTCTGTCACGAACAACTCCACATTTGGCTAAGGCCGAGGATCTGGCTTGCTTCCATGTATGTGGACCTATCTGCATTGCCCCCGTGGCACGCCTGGGTTGGCTACCCAGAGGCTATTTAAGCTGTGGGCTGGCTTTCCCCGGGGTCCGAGGATTGTTCAATGTTCCTGAATAAACTGCATCGAAAAAAAAAGAATAAAAAAAACTGACTTCAAAAAAAAAAAAAAAAAAAAAGAAACACAAAGTACAGTGTTGTAGACTAAATCACAGTTGTGTCGCCTGTTTAACTACATATACAGGAAAACTGAAAATTGCCTTCTCGCACTGTAGAGCACAGTAACCCGTTTCCAACAAAAGAACAGAAATGCTAAACAAAGCGTTGTAAACTAATACACGTACGTGTGCCTGTTTAAATATGTTGAGTGTAAAACCGAAGACATATATCTCATGCAGTAGAGCAAAGAAACCTGTTTCTAAGGAAAGAACAGAAATGCAGTGTTGTAAACAAAATCACATTCACAAATGTTTAAATATGTTTACAGGAATCCTGAAAATTGATATCTCACACTGTAGATCACAGAAACCCGTTCCCAACAATAGAACAGAAATGCTAAGCACAGCATTGTAAACTAAATAACATAGGTGTAGCCTTCTTAAATATGTTGAAGTAAAACAGAAAACTGCTATCTCTCAAATGAGAAAGGAGCATATATCCCCGTTTCCAACGAAAGAACAGAAATGCAAAGCAAAGCCTTGTAAACTAACACACATATGTGTCGCCTGCTTAAATAGGATGAATGGAAAACAGAAACTTGATATCTCATGCAGTAGAGCACTGAAACCTGTTTCCAACGAAAGAGCAGAAACGCAAAGCACAGTGTTGTAAAATAAATCACATATGTGTAGCCTATTTAACTAGGGTACAGGAAAACTGAAAAGTGATATCTCTCACTGTAGAGCACATAAACCTGTTTCGAATGAAAGAACAGAAACGGAAATCACAGTGTCGTAAACTAAATCACATAACTGTTGCCTGCTTACCTAGGTTTCTAGGAAAACTGAAAAGTGATATCTTATGCAGAAGTGCCCATGAATCCATTTCCAACAAAAGAAAAAAAAAAGGAAAGCACAGCAATGTGCAGTAAAACACATACATCTTGCCGGCCTAACTTGGTTGAAAGGAAAACAGAAAAGTGATAACTTGCTTTGTAGAGCAATTAAACCCATTTCCAAGAAAAGAATAGAAACGCAAAGCACAGCTTTGGGAAATAGAATACATATGTCTCACCTGCTTAATTAGTTTGAGTGGAAAAGAGAAAAGTGATATCTCAATTAGTAGAGCACATATACTCGTTTCCAACAAAAGAACAGAAATAGAAAGCACAGCGATGTGAACTAAAACACATGTCTTGCCAGCTTCACTAGGTTGAGAGGAAAACAGAAAAGTGTATCTTGCACTGTAGAGAACAGGAAACCGTTTCCAATGAAAGAACAGAAATACACAGCACATCTTTGGGAACTAAAACACATACATCTCACCTGCTTAACTAGGTGGAGTGGAAAACTGAAAAGTGATATCTCATGCAGTAGAGCATATAAACCCATTTCCAATGAAAGAACATAAACGCAGAAAGAACAGAAAAGCAAATCATAGCATTGTAAATGAAAACATAAGTGTCGCCTGCTTAACTAGGTTTAGAGGAAAACTTAAAAAACTGTACCTCACACAGGAGAGCACATAAACCCGTTTCGAATGAAAGAACAGAAATGGAAATCACAGTGTTGTAAACTAAATCACATATGTGTCGCCTGCTTAACTAGGTTTGTAGGAAAACTGAAACGTGATATCTCGTGCAGAAGCGCCCATAAACCTGTTTCCAACGAAAGAAAAAAAAAAAAAGGAAAGCACAGCGATGTGAACTAAAACACATACATCTTGCCAGCTTAACTAGGTTGAAAGGAAAACAGAAAAATAATACCTCGAATTGTAGAGCAAAGAAACCAGTTTCCAACAAAAGAATAGAAATGCAAAGCACAGCTTTTGGAAATAAAATACATATGTCTCGCCTGCTTAAGTAGGTTGAGTGGAAAAGAGAAAAGTGATGTCTCAGTTAGTAGAGCACAAATACCTGTTTCCAACAAAAGAACAGAAATGGAAAGCACAGCGATGTGAACTAAAACACATATGTCTTGCCAGCTTCACTTGGTTGAGAGTTAAACAGAAAAGTGTTATCTCACACTGTAGAGCACAGGAAACCCTTTCCAATGAAAGAACAGAAACGCAAAGCACAGCATTGTGAACGAAAACACATGTGTTGCCTGCTAATGACGTTCAGAGGAAAACAGAAAAATGATATCTCATGCAGTAGAGAAGAGCACATCAACCCGTTCCCAACACGAAAGTACAGAAACGGAAAGCACAGCATTGTAAACTAAAACACATACGTGTTGCCTGCTTAACTAGTTTGAGTTGAAAACAGAAAAAGTGATATCTCGTGCAGTAGAGCATATAAACCCTTTTCCAACTAAAGAAAAGAAATGGAAAGCACAGCGATGTGAACTAAACACATACATCTTGCCAGCTTAACCAGGTAGAAAGGAAAACAGAAAAGTGATATCTTACACTGTTGTGTACAGAAACCTGTTTCCAACGAAAGAACAGAAATGCAAAGCACAGCTTTGGGAACTAAAATACATATGTCTCTCCTGTTTAAATAGGTTGAGTGGAAAAAAGAAAAGTGGTATCTCAATTAGTAGAGCACATAAACCCGTTTCTAATGAAAGAACAGAAACGCAAAGCACAGCGTTGCACAGTAAACACATATGTGTTGCCTGCTTAAATAAGTTGAGTGGAAAAGAGATAACTGATATCTCATGCAGTAGAGCACATAAACCCATTTCTAATGAAAGAACAGAAACACAAAGCACAGCATTGTGAAAGAAAACACATATGTCTAGCCTACTTATTTAGCTTAAGAGGAAAACAGAAAAGTGATATCTCATGCAGTAGAGCATATAAACCTGTTTCCAAAGAAAGAAGCTAGTCTATTTTGAATGTGTCCTCTTTAGTCTCCATGGCCTCTGTTACTAGGAGTCTGTGCTTAAACCCCTGTCATATCCTCCCAGGAGCCTTCCCTGATTTAGGTCTCCAGTTTTTCACAGAGATACCCCCACTCTCAGTTTCTCTTTTCTCTACAGGCCATCTTTCCTCTCTACCTTGCCCATGACTGATCTCTACTTTAGTAACTCTCTGTGCTCCCTCTTCTACCTCCTTCCGTCTCTTCAACCAAATGTGCCATCTGGCTATTCTGTCTCCCCTTCCAAATAAGATTTATGTATCCTCCACTGAATCCTCCTTGTTATTTATCTTCTATGAGTCAGTGCCTTATATATGGATATCCTGTATTATATGGCTAAAATCCACTTGTAAGTGAGTATATACCATGTGTGTCAAGGTCTGGGTTACCTCACTCAGGATGATCTTTTCTAGTTCCATCCATTTGCCTGAAATTTTCATGATTTCCATGTTTTGTTTTGTTTTGTTTTGTTTTATTTTTTGCATCCCCCCATAAGCCCCTCCCTCCTCCCCTCCTGATCCCACCCTCCCTCCTCCCTCTGCATGCATGCCACTCCCCAAGTCCACTGATAGGGGAGGTTCTCCTCTCCTTTCTGATCTTAGTCTATCAGTTCACATCAAAAGTGGCTGCATTGTCCTCTACTATGGCCTGGTAAGGATGCTCCCCCCCAGGGGGAGGTGATCAAAGAGCAGGCCAATCAGATTATGTCAGAGGCAGTCCCTCTTCACATTACTATGTAACCCAATTGGACTCTGAACTGCCCTGGGCTACATCTGTGCAGGGGTTCTGGGTTATCTCCATGAATAGTCCTTGGTTGGAGTATGAGTCTCTGGGAAGTTCCCTGTGTTCAAACTTTCTTATTCTGTTGCTCTCCTTGTGGAGACCCTGTCCTCTCCAGCTCTTACTATTTCCCAGTTCTTACCTAAAATTCCATTCACTCTGCCCAACAGTTGCCCATCAGGCTCAGCATCTGCTTTGATAGTCTGCAGGGCAGAGGCTTTCAGAGGCCCTCTGTAGAAGTTTCCTAGGTTGTTTCCTGTTTTCTTCTTCTTCTGATATCCATCCTCTTTTCCTTTCCGGATGGGGATTGGACATTTTAGTTAGGGTCCTCTCTCTTGCTTAGTTTCTTTAGATGCACAGGTTTTAGTGGGTTTGTCCTATGTTGTATGTCTATATGAGTGAGTATATACCATGTGTGTCTTTTTGCTTCTGGGACAACTCACTCAGGATGATCCTTTCCAGATCCCACCATTTACCTGCAAATTTCATGATTTCCTTATTTTTCATTGCTGAGTAATATTCCATTGTGTAGATGTACCACAATTTCTGCATCCATTCTTCAGTTGAGGGGCATCTGGGTTGTTTCCAGCTTTTGGCTATTACAAATAAAGCTGCTACAAACATGGTTGAGCAAATGTCCTTTTTGTGTACTGAGTAGTATTCCATTGTGTAAATATGCCATAGTTTCTGTATCCATTCTTTGGTTGAGGGACATCTAGGTTGTTTCCAGATTTTGGCCATTAGAATAAAGCTGCTATGAACATAGCTAAGCAAGTGACCTTGTTGTATAGTAGATCATCTTTTGCTTATATACCCAGAAAAGGTATAGCTGTGTCTTGAGGTAAAGTTATTTGCAGTTCTCTGAGAAAGTGCTATATTGAATTCCAAACTGGTTGGAATTTCTACCAGCAATGGAGAAGGTTTCCTCTTTCTCCACATCTTTCTCCAGCATGTGCTGTCATCTGAGATTTTGATTTTAGCCATTCTGGTGGGTGTAAAATGGAATCTCAGAGTAGTTTTAATTTGCATTTCTCTGATGGCTAAAGCCATTGAGCACTTTTTAAGTGCTTTAAGATTCCTCTGTTGAGGTGGTGGCGGAGCCAAGATGGCGACTAGCACACACAGTTTCTGAGCGGTGGGATACCTGAACTTCTTAGTTGGTGAGTGGAAGGACCCCTAACCCAGGAAAACCACGGTGAGGCTTTCTGAACAACAGGGAACATCGCAGGAGGTGAAAACTTTGGTCTCCGGTCACCCGGGGACTTGTTTGGGGAAGGAGAGAAACGATCCTTTGTTCTTGCGGCACTCCCGTCCCCCAGACCTCCTTCCTCCTCGGCACAGCCGCACAGTGGACTCATCTTTCTCAGCGCAGACCTAACTGCCTGGGGTATACAGCTGCTGAGATGGAGCCCCAAACACTTTAGTGGCAGACAAAAGCCAGCAGTACGAGTCCCGGAGTCCCAGATTCGCGCAGCGGCTGCACCATCCTCCCAGGGCGCGAATCTGCTAGACACCATACTAGCTCCGCAGGATCGCCATCACTGACGGTACGGCCCGCCCAATCCCACAGTGACAGAGAATACGCTATATACTCACCAAAACCAGGCAGAAACATCATACAACCTGGACACACCAGGCGCTGGGCCTCCCAAGCTTGAAGAGCACAACGAAGAGATCCCAGGACTTCCCAGAAAGCATTGGGACTAGCGACCCAGTCTCCAGTTACAGCGGGACTTTCTAACCTAGCGGCAGAGCAGCACTGAGCTGGCGGGGCACATCAGCCCTCCAGTTTAAGACTAACCAAGGCCAAACCAGAGAACAGAGAGCCTGGTTACCCCATCCCTGCTGAAGTGACCAACCCTGAAATCTCCAGCTGCAGCAAGACCTCAGAACCTGGCAGTGACGGCAGCACAGAACTGGCAGAGCACATCAAAGAAGCAGGGCCAAACCAGAGAGCAGAGAGCCCCGGATACCATGATTTCTGCCAAGAGACCTGCCTGTAAGTGAGTGCACCCTTGAGAATCTGCAGTTCCCCAGATCCTGGGTCCTTCTAAATCAGAAGCCAGGCATCGAACCTCCCTCCCACCCACATACCCACTTTGGGAAACAGAGGGGCACTAGGGACATTGAAGTTCCTGCCCTGTGGGCCTGATTGAGGAGTTAAGGCAGTTAATGCCAGAAACTGCGCTGTGATCATCATTAGCGCCTGCGACATATACAGTGCAGAGCCCCTCCCACACACTCAAGGGTTCAACATTAGCCATCATTCTGTCCCTCGAGAAACACGTCCACGCACACTTACACACACAGACACACACACGCGCGCGCGCACACGCTTGCATTTGCCCTGTTTGCACCTGCGTACTTTCCTCCCACAGGTACAGCTAGTCCTCAGCACACGCTGAGAGTGCTCAGCTTCCTGAAGAACTCTCCAGACACCAGAGAGAGACAGCACCAGTCTGATCTGCAGAATCCAAAAACAAACAGGGAAGGTTTCAGATAAGCCAATGGCCAGGGGTAGGCGAAAGAACACTTCCAACATAAATCAGGACATCATGACTTCAACAGCAAACCCCAAAATCGATGGATACTCCAATTCAGCAGAAGCACAGGAAAATGATTTTAAAGCCATGCTTGCCCAATTATTTGAGGCTCATAAGGAGGAAATGAACAAATCTTTCAAAGAGATGGCCAGTCAATTGGAGGCAAAGAAAGAAGAAATAGACAATATCCTTAAAGAAACAAAGGCAAACATAGCCAAACAAATAGATACACAAGTAGAGGAGAAATTAGTGGCATATAAGAAGGAAATGAAAAAAGAAATAGAGGCCATCGTAGAGAGACAGGAATCCAAATTCAAACACATGAAAGAAATGGTGCAAGGCATGAAAACAGAATTAGAATCAATAAAGAAAACACAAAATGAGAAAAACCTTGAGCTGGAGAACTTGGAGAAAAGATCAGGAACCACAAAAGTAAGCACCACCAACAGAATACAAGAGATGGAAGAGAGAACCTCCGGAGCTGAAGACACACTTGCAGAAATGGATACTTCTCTCAAAGAAAAAGTAAAATCAGAAAAGTTCCAATCAAAAAATATCCAAGAAATCAAGGATGCTATGAAAAGACAAAATCTAAGAATAATAGGAATTCATGAAAAAGAAGACTCCAGACTCCAAGGTCCAGAAAATATTTTCAAGAAAATCATAGAAGAAAATTTTCCCAACTTAAAGAAAGAGATGTCCATAAATATACAAGAGGCCTACAGAACTCCAAATAGACTAGACCAGAAAAGAAACACATCACGTCATATCATAGTCAAAACACTAAATCTACAGAACAAAGAAAAGATATTAAAAGCAGCAAGGGAAAAAGGCCAAGTAACATATGAAGGTAGACCTATCAGAATCACACCGGACTTCTCATCAGAAACTATGAAAGCCAGAAGGGCCTGGGCAAGTATCATGGAGACTCTAAGAGATCACAAATGTCAACCCAGACTACTATACCCTGTAAAACTTTCAATCAACATAGATGGAGAAAAAAAATATTCCATGACAAAACTAAATTTACACAATATCTATACAGCAAACCATCCCTACAGAAGATACTAGAAGGAAAACTCCAATCCAATGAAAACAAATTCACCCAAGAAAACAGGGCATACAGATAATATCCCAACAAAAATGAAAAGAAAACAAGCAATGAAACAGGGTTAGATCACCGACTCCATTACAAAAAGAACTAACATGCATTGGTCACTATTATCTATCAATATCAATGGACTCAACTCACCAATAAAAAGACACAGGCTAACAGAATGGTTAAGAAAACAGGATCCAACATTCTGTTGCATCCAAGAAACACACCTATGCAACAAAGATAAACACTACCTCAGAGTAAAGGGCTGGAAAACTGTTTTTCAAGCAAATGGTTCCAGAAAACAAGCTGGAGTAATATCTAGCTTTATCCTAATATCTAATAAAATAGACTTTCAACCCAAGTTAATCAAAAAAGATAAGGAGGGCCAGTATATTCTCATCAAAGGAAAAATCCACCAAGAGGACATCACAATCTTGAATATCTATGCCCCAAATACAAGAGCACCAACATTCATAAATGAAACATTATTAAAGCTTAAATCATACATTGATCCTAATACCTTAATAGTGGGAGACTTCAACACTCCACGCTCACCAAGGGACAGATCAACTAGACAGACACCAAATAGGGAAATAAAAGCACTCACAGAATCCCTAAATCAAATGGACCTAATAGACGTCTACAGATTGTTTCACCCAAACTCAAAAGAGTACACCATCTTTTCAGCACCACATGGAACCTTTTCCAAAATAGACCATATAGTGGTTCACAAAGCAAGCCTCAACAAATACAAAAGGATTGAAATAATCCCTTGTATACTATCTGACCACCATGGACTAAAGCTAGACATCAACAACAACAGAAACAACAAAAAGCCGACATGCACATGGAAACTTAACAACTTACTACTCAATGACAGCTGGGTTAAAGAAGAAATAAAGAAAGAAATTAAAGTCTTCCTAGAATTCAATGAAAAGGAAGGCACAACATACCCAAATTTATGGGACACATTGAAAGCAGTGCTCAGAGGAAAATTTATAGCACTAAGTGCCTGCAAGAAGAAATTCGTAACATCACATACAAACAACTTAATGGCCCAACTGAAAACCCTAGAAAAAAAAGAAGCAGATACACCCAAGAGGAGCAGATGGCTGGAAATAATCAAACTAAGGGCTGAAATCAATCAACAAATAAAGCTATCCAAATAATGAAACAAAAAGCTGGTTCTTTGAGAAAATCAACAAGATAGACAAACCTTTAGCCAAACTAACTAAAAAGCAGAGAGAAACTATCCAGATCAGCAAAATCAGAAATGAAAATGGGGACCTAACCACAGACATTGAGGAAACCCAAACAATTATTAGGTCATACTACAAAAGCCTATATGCCACAAAATTTGAAAATCTAAATGAAATGGATAATTTTCTTGAAAGATTCCATCTACCAAAACTAAGTCAAGATCAGGTAGAAATACTGAATAGCCCCATATCTCCCAATGAAATCAAAGCAGTCATTAACAGTCTCCCCTCCAAAAAAAGCCCTGGACCAGATGGCTTCAGTGCAGAATTCTACAAGACCTTCAAAGAAGTGCTAACTCCAATTCTCCTCAAGCTATTCCACAAAATAGAAACAGAAGGAACACTACCAAACTCATTCTATGAAGCCACAGTCACCTTAATACCTAAACCACACAAAGACCCAACAAAAAAAAAGAGAACTTCAGGCCTATCTCTCTTATGAACATTGAAGCAAAAATACTCAATAAAATACTTGCAAACCTAATCCAAGAACATATCAAAGATATCATCCACCATGACCAAGTAGGCTTCATCCCAGGCATGCAAGGGTGGTTCAACATATGGAAATCCATCAATGTAATCCACTACATAAACAATCTGAAGGAGAAAAACCACATGATCATCTCCTTAGATGCCGAAAAAGCATTTGACAAAGTCCAACACCCATTCATGTTTAAAGTCTTGGAGAGATCAGGGATACAAGGCACATACCTAAAGATAGTAAAGGCAATATACAGCAAGCCTATAGCTAACATCAAACTCAATGGAGAGAAACTTAAATCAATCCCACTGAAATCAGGGACAAGACAAGGCTGTCCATTGTCCCCATATCTCTTCAACATAGTACTTGAAGTCCTAGCCAGAGCAATAAGAAAACTAAAGGAGATCAAGGGGATACAAATTGGAAAGGAAGAGGTCAAAGTGTCACTATTTGCAGATGATATGATAGTATACATGAGCGACCCCAAAAATTCAACCAGAGAACACCTTCAGCTGATAAGCACCTTCAGCAAAGTGGCAGGATACAAAATCAACTCAAAAAAATCAGAAGCCCTCCTATATACCAAAGACAAAAAGGCTGAGAAAGAAATTAGGGAAACAACACCCTTCACAATAGCCACTAATAACATAAAGTACCTTGGTGTGACTCTAACCAAGCAAGTGAAAGACCTGTTCGAGAAAAACTTCAAGTCTCTGAAGAAAGAAATCGAAGAAGATATCAGAAGATGGAAAGATCTCCCGTGCTCATGGATTGGTAGGATTAACATTGTGAAAATGGCCATACTGCCAAAAGCAATCTACAGATTCAATGCAATTCCCATCAAAATACCAACTCAATTCTTTACAGACCTTGAAAAAAAGATTCTCAGCTTCATATGGAGAAACAAAAAACCCAGAATCTCCAAAACGATCCTGTACAACAACAGATCATCTGGAGGTATCTCCATCCCTGATCTCAAGCTGTACTACAGGGCAACAGTAATAAAAACTGCATGGTATTGGCATAGAAACAGAAAGGAGGATCAATGGAACCACATAGAAGACCCAGAAATAAATCCACACACCTATGAATACTCAATATTTGACAAAGAAGCCAAATCCATTCAATGGAAAAAAGACAGCATCTTCAACAAATGGTGCTGGACCAACTGGATGTCAACATGCAGAAAAATGAAAATAGATCCATATTTATCACCCTGCACAAAACTAAAGTCAAAGTGGATCAAGGACCTCAACATAAAACCAGATACCCTAAATCAATTGGAAAAAAAAATTGGGGAACTTCCTGAACAGAATACCAACAGCACAGGCTCTAAGAGCAACAATCAATAAATGGGACCTCATGAAACTGAAAAGTTTCTGTAAAGCAAAGGATACCATCATCAAAACAAAACGACTGCCTACAGATTGGCAAAGAATCTTCACTAACCCTTTATCTGACAGAGGACTAATATCCAGTATATACAAAGAACTAAACAAGCTGAAAAGCAGCAAACCAAGTAGTCCAATTAAAAAATGGGGAACAGAGCTAAACAGAGAATTCTCGACAGAGGAATATCGAATGGCAGAAAAACACTTAAAGAAATGCTCATCCTCATTAGCCATCAGGGAAATGCACATCAAAACAACCCTGAGATATCACCTTACACCCATCAGAATGGCCAAGATGAAAAACTCAAGCGATAACACATGCTGGAGATGTTGTGGAGAAAGGGGAACCCTCCTCCAGTGCTGGTGGGAATGTAAACTAGTACAACCACTCTGGAAAGCTATCTGGCGCTTTCTAAGACAATTAGAAATAATGCTTCCTCAAGACCCAGCTATACCATTGCTAGGTATATACCCAAAGTTCGTTCAAGTACACAAAAGGGATACTTGCTCAACCATGTTTATAGCAGCTTTATTTGTAATAGCCAGAACCTGGAAACAACCCAGATGTCCATCAATGGAGGAATGGGTACAGAAATTATGGTATTTTTACACAATGGAATACTACTCAGCAATCAAAAAGGAGGAAATCATGAAATTTGCAGGCAAATGGTGGGATCTAGAAAAGATCATTCTGAGTGAAATATCCCAGAAGGAGAAAGACAAACATGGGATATACTCACTTATATAGGCCTATAAGATATGATAAACATAATGAAATCTATATACCTAAAAAAGATAATCAATTGAGCGGACATGGGGTAAGATGATCAATCCTCGTTTAGAAAGACAGATGGGATGTGCATTGAACGTATAACAGGAGTCTACTGAGCGCATCTGAAAAACTCTAACTAGCAGTGTTTTCAAAGCAAAGACTCATGACCAAACCTTTGGCAGAGTACAGGGAATCATAAGAAAGAAGGGGAGTTAGTCTGATGGGGAAAGGCTAGGAGCTCCACAAGGACCAAATATATCTGGGCGCAGGGTCTTTTCTGAGACTGACATTCAACCAAGGACCATGTATGGATATAACCTAGAACCTCCTCCACTCAGATGTAGCCTGTGGTAGCTCAGTAACCAATTGGTTTCCCAAAGTGAGGGGAACAAGGACTATTTCTAACAGGAGCTCAATGACTGGCTCTTTGGCCTCCCCACCGCACAAGGGAGGAGCAGTCCTGTTAGGCCACAGAGGAGAGCTTTGCAGCCAGTCCTGAAGATACCTGATAAAACAGGATCAGATGAATGGGGAGGAGGTCCCCCCTATCAGTGGACTTGGAAAGGGGCACTGTGGAGATGAGGGAGGGAGGGAGCGACTGGGAGGGAATGAGGGATCGGGACATGGCTGGGATACAGAGTTAATAAAATGTAACTGATAAAAAAATAATAATAAAATTAAAAAAAAATATTCCTCTGTTGAGAATTCTCTGTTTAGCTCTAGACTTGGAGCTGGGAATCTTCTTTTTCTTTTATTCTTAATATTCATAGGCTTTATCTTTTGATAGTGTTCTTGATTTCTTATATGTTTTGTGTCTGGAACTTTTTGGATTTAATATTTTCCTTGACTGATGTATATTTTTTCAATTGTATCTGCCACACTTGTAATTCTCTACTCTTTTTCTTGTATTCTGTTGACGATGCTTGTTTCCATTTTCTTCTCTAAGATTGCCATCTACAGAATTTCTTCAGTTTGTTTTATTTATTTTTTCTATTTCTATTTTCACATCTTGAACCATCATATTCATTTCCTTTACCTGTTTTATTGTATTATCCATCCAGTATTTCTTTAAGGAATTTATTCATTTCTTCTTTAAAGGTCTCTATCATCTTCATAGGAATAGATTTAAAGTAATTTTCTTTTATTTTAGCTCTTTTATTATATTCAGGGCTTATTGCAGTTGGAGAGCTGGGTTCTTATGCTGACTTTTAGCCTTCTGGCTGTCCCTTGTGTTGGCTGGGTGTTCCTGATGCCACAAGGCTCCTTAGGAAAATGTTTATATCTCCAGTCTGGTGGCCCTCCCTAGGCCTGTAGAGTTAGGGTCAGGGTTAGCCCTATGTTTAGAGTTAGGGTTATGGTTGGGATTAGGTCTAGTGTTGAGTTTAGCTTTAGGGTTAGGGTTACTGCTAGGGCTATGATTAGAGTTAGTATTAGTGTTATGGTAACTGCTAGGGCTAAGCTTAGGATTAGATTTAGTTTTAGGGGTCATATAAGGGTTATGGTTTGTGTTTAAATTGGTGTTAGGGTAAATGTTAGTGTTAGGGTTTAGTTTTAGGGGTCATATAAGGGTTATGGTTTGTGTTTAAATTGGTGTTATGGTAAATGTTAGTGTTAGGGTTTAGTTGAAGGCTTTGGTTGTGGTTAGGGCTAGTGTTAGGATTGTGCAAGGGGTAGAGTTAGGGTTTGGGTTAGGGTTAAATCTAGGGCTAGGGTTAGAGTTAGAGTTAGGTTTAGGTTAGGGTTAGAACTTTGTCCAGAATTAGAGGTAGAAGTAATGTTAGGGTTGGAGATAGGGTTATTACGAGGCTTAGGGTAAGGGCTAGGATTAGGGTTAGGTTTAGTGTCAGGGTTTGGCTAAGGGCTAGTTTTATGGTTAGGGTTGGGTTAGGGTTCAGGGTTAGGGTTAGTCTGCTAGTCTTTACCCTCTGATATAAAATTGCCTACAGTGGGAAAAAGAGCCAGAATCTCAGCTGTGTAGAGAAGGTGAGTGCGGCCTGCAGGCATCTTTCCCAGGGTTTCTGCTGGATAATGTGAGCATCTTATTTGATTTTTTTTTCATTTAACATTTGTTTGGTATTTATTAATTTTTAGATTTATTTTTCATTTATTTATTTTTGATTCTTAGAGACAAAGTTTCTCTGTGTTGTCCTAGCTATCCCGGAACTCACTCTGTAGAGCAAGCTGGCCTCAAACTTGAAGAGATCCTCCTGCTTATGCCTTTTTTTTGTAGTGAAATTTAAAGTGTGCACCACACCACCAAGCTTGCTATTTATTCTTCTACATTAGCTTGCTATATACTTAATAAAGTCACTCATTCAAAAAGGAAAATATGGCTACTGTAGTTCATTCTCCAGACTGTCCATGGAAGTGAAATGGTTAGGCTAAAAGACCTTATCTGAAAAAATGTTGGTTGGAAATGGGTTGAAGGTATGTTTAGAATAGCTAGGAATAATGATCCCCGCCCCCTCCAAGAAGTCACTTAAGCCAAGGAATCTTCCCTCAGATAACTTTCAAACTGGCATGGTGACTCTATCTTAGAGCATCCCCAAGACCCCAGCTCTCTCACTTGCTCCCCTCCTTGTCAGAGAAGAATATTCTCTCTGTAAACAGTTTATAACACTTCTGTCCATATTTGATTGTCCTTGAACTTAATCACATGGTGACACAATCTAGTTAAAAGGGAGTCTGGGAAATGTAGTTTTTATGTTGAAGAGACTGGATCTTCTCACCTGATGTCAGAGTGATAAGGTTTATGCCCCATTTTATTCACAATATGGCTCAGTAAGGGTTTACTTCTCACTCTTGCCACATTCCTGTCTCAGGTAGACAGGTTTAACAAGGGTCAGCAGAACTCTGCTTTAATGTGGGCTCACTCAGAAACCAGAATGACATGGTTAGTCACTGTGATGGAAATAGTCAGGGAACACGATGGCACACCTGGAAGCAATTCTTACATTTCATTAATTAAAGCAAGTCACATGTTGCACCCTAATTAGGGGCCCAAGAAAGTGCAATTCCACCTGTGCCCAGAAGAGGACGAGCACAGTTTGAAGATCATCAGACCAAACCAGAACTACAACTCCATCAAGTACACACACACACAAATGCACACACACACACTCAAATAAAAATAAATATTTTTTATAATTATAAATTTGGTGGTGGTGGTGGTGGTACGTCTTTAACCTAGCACTCGAGAGAGGTAGAGGCAAGTCAGTCTAGTGAGTTCAAGGCCAACCTGGTCTACAGTAAGTTCCAGTACACCTATGGCTACACAGAGAGACTTTGTCTCAGGAATTATTTTTTGGAAAGAAATAATTAAGCCCTGGTTCATTTATTAATTCTGACTCCTTCGGTCTGAGGCCACATGGTTTATCTGGGTGGCCATCTGAGCTATAGACTGGTTATATGAGATCAAGGCCTGGGAAGTCCCCTCAGAGGGACTAATTTGTATACTGTAAATCAGCTGGGACTGTAACTTCTCCTCCATCAGATCCTTCAGCATTCCCATTTCCTGTTTGCTGGAATGAACTACTACCAAATAAGTGGCTTAAACCAACATGAGTTTATTATCTTGCAGTCACAGATGCCAGGAGTCCAAAGCAGATGTCACTGATCTGTGGTCCTGTTGGCCATAGGGTTGAATGCTTGTGGAGGCCTGAGGGGTTGTGGGGACCACTTTCTTGAGCTTTCAAGCTTCTAAAGTCTTCTCCTGTTCTGTGGTGCAAGGACTGTCATCATTTCCCAGTAACTCATCATTTCTATGTGTCCCCTGTGGTGGTGTGATGTGACTCTGACTCCCAGCCCCATTGAGGATTGAACCCCTGGTTTCTCTTTGCTTGGCAGGTACTCCACCAGCTGAGCCATGGCCCTCACTGGTGGGTTTTAGGCGAGGGCTCCTATAGGAGGCCTTGTCTCCCCAGCCCAGTGGGTTCTGGGTAGGTGCTCTACAATTGTGCTATACAGTCCCAGCCCAGTCCCAGTGGCTGATATTGAGACAGGTAAAGGTGACCCTTACATAACTGTCCAGGGCTGTTTTCTTTGGATAGGTGATTTGCTCTACAGTTCCTTATGTTGTGGTGACCACCAACCATAAAATTGTTTTCTTTGGTACTTCATACTGTAATTTTGTTAGTTATGAATCATAATGTAAATATTTGTGCTTTCCAGTTGTCTCAGGCAACCCCTGTAAAAGTGCCATTAGACACTCCTAAAAGGTTCATGACCCACATGTTAAGAACCACTGGTGGTTCTGGACTTGCTTTCTCCCCAAGGTAAGGGCTTCTGGGTTGAGAAAAGATGGGATTTTTTTTTTGGCTGGGATACCTTTGAGGTAGACCAAAGGCCTTCTTCCCACCCCAGAGGTACAGATTGGAACCCTGGCTTTGGGAAAGCAGGGTTAGGCAGGTGGCCCCAAAGAGCTGCAAGAAGCCTAGACTGAAGGTTGTTGGGATACTCAGGATCTGGGGTTGTCAGTCTCCCATCCAGTCCCGTGGGATACTGGCCAATGTGATGCTGGGTCTGTGGTGGATCCCATCTTGCCAGTTCCCAGCAGCTTTGTCCTGTGTGTGTCACATGTGTGTTTACTGCACATGTGAGGCCCTGAGTGGTGTGGTCCAGTGTCTTCTTGGCAGGCAGGTTCCAAAGACCACCAGGAAGTTGGCACCAGCTGGCAGTATGGGGCTGAGTCAGGGTTTAGTAGATCCTAGAAAAAGCAGGGAGAGAAGCTGTGAAGGGCAGGGGAAGTGGAGGTAAAGAGAGAAACTGCAGGGGTGAGGAGCAGGCAGAATATGACAGACAGAAGATGGAACCAAGGATTGAGCCCTAAAGTTATGGAAGCAGAAGAGATGGAAATAAAATAACAGAAAGGATCAGGGTCAGATAAGAAAAGGGAGAGGATGAGCTTCAAAGAAACCAAGATTGGAGAGAGAAAGAAAGAGAGAGAGAAAGAGAGAGAGAGAGAGAGAGAGAGAGAGAGAGAGAGAGAGAGAGAGAGAGAGAAAGAAATGAAGAAATAAAGATGGGTGAGGAGGAGATGGAAGATAAAGAGAAGGGAGACATAGAGAAGGAGTAAAGGAGAGAGAGGGAGAGCAGAAGAGCAAAGAATCATATACATAGATGTAGACAGAGGGGCACCCAGAAGGGGATTGGAGAGATTTGAGACCCAATCCAGAACTAGGTCACTGCATGGACTGAAGTTCCATTATTGCTTGACCTGTTGTGCTGTGTGTCCCTGCACAATCTCCTTTACCTCTCTGGGCCTTGTTTACCCTGTACAGATTTGAAGCTTTGGGTCATTTTTTACAGAGGAGTATCCCAGGTCCAGGAAGTCAAGGGGCATGTTCAGTGCTCAGTCTCAAGGAAGCTGAAACAGGCTTCACTGGAGAGCTTTCCTGTGAGAGGGGTGGGGCAGTATAGTCCCTATCCCTTGCCATCTGACCCTCCCTGCTCCTGGCTCCATAAGGTTCTTGAGGAGGTTGGGTGAAGAGGTAAGAGAAGGGGGAGGGAGGAGTGGGGCATGACCCATACCTGATAGTGCTGATTCTCCTGGGATGCTTGTGGAGGCAGGCTCTGCAAGAGAGAGATACAGGTGAGGGAGTTTCTTACACCCTCCAACCCTTGACCCTAATATTATGACATACATACCCAGAATCAGAGACCTGATTACCCTTCTAATTGTAAGGACCCTGCACACAGGGAACTCACCCCTTGCAGGTCAACACACCTGAGGCAATGGGCCTGACAGTGAGAGCTTTTAGAGTGCTGAGGTGCTGGGCAATTACATCATGAATGCTTAGCTTCTCCCCCACTTGTGTTTTAAGCAATTAGACTTTGCTTTTTAACATTTTCTCTCTGTCTTTGTCTGCTTTAAAAACATATTATTATTGCCAGGCAGTGGCAAAAGCACTGGTGGCTGTGGCAGCTGTGGTTGGGCACACCTTTAATCACAACACTCAGAAAGCAGAGGCAGGCGAATCTCTGAGTTTGAGGCCAGCCTGGTCTACAGAGCAAGTTCCAGGATAGCTAGGGCTACACAGAGAAACCCTGTCTCAAAAAATCAAAACTGAAAAGGAATTATTGTATGTAGGGGTGTGTGTCACAGCATACTAATAGAGGTCTGAAGATTAGTTGTGGAATCAGTTCTCTTTGGCTTTTATGCAGGCTCCAGGGATGAAACTCAGGTACCCAGGATAGCGGGCCATGTGACTTTACCTGCTCAGCTATTTCTCTGGCATTTTGTTTTCCTTATCTCTTAAAGATTATTATTTTTTTAGTTTTTATGTGTGAGTCTGTGTATGCATGTGTCTGTACCCCTGTGTGTGTGAGAGAAAGAGAGACTGTTGAGTCTGTGTGAGTGTGTGTATGTCTCTGTGCATGATATATTGTTTGTATGTCTCTGTGTGGTGTGTTATCTGTGTTTGTCTAGCTGTGTCTGTATATCTGTGTGTGATGTGTATGTGTCTGTGTATGGTGTGGTTTCTGTGTGTCTGGATGTTTGTGTGCTGTGGTGTCTGTATGTGTATGTGTGTGCGTGACTGTATGTCTGTGTGTCAGTGCTGTGTGTATGGTGTCTGTGCTCTCTCTCTCTCTCTCTCTCTCTCTCTCTCTCTCTCTTTGTGCTATTTGTGTGCACCATGTGAATGTGGCTGCCCAGTGAGAGCTAGTACAGGCATCAGGTCCTTGCAGCTGCAGTTATAGGCAGTATGGGTGCTGGGTCCTCAAAAGCAGAAAGTGCTGAGCCATCTCTCCAGCTAGTTCTTGCCCCTCTTATTGTTGTTGTTGTTGTTGTTGATTTTTGAGACAGGGCCTCAGTCTAGCACAGGCTGGTCTTGATTCTCCTGCCTCTAGTGCCCACATGCTGGGATGGTAGTTGAAGAGGAAATATGGCCCTTTGGTGGCTCTGTCTGAACATTGTGTGGCTTTCTGGGCTGTCACCAGTGCTGGGGTATGGGTGCCACATTCCTACAAGTAATCCAATAAACTTACTGGTCCACCAGCTGAATCCTTGCTTTAATTGCCATGGGTCCCTCTCTCGTATGAAGAACACACAAGATTTAGAGAGAAGGTCTGGCAAGGTGGCTCAATGAGGGCAAATTGTTTGTCACTAATCCTGAGTATCTGAGTTTGATTCCTAACACTCACATGGTGGAAGGAAAGAACTGACTTCCACAAGTTGTCTTCTGACCTTTTCACTCATGTCATGGTGTTTGTCCCCCTTCCTCTGTCCCCTCCATGTACACAAAGGAAGGAACAGAAGAAAAAAAATGAGTGGACTGGAGAGAGAAGAGTCGTGGTTTCCAGTCATCATAGTTAACTTGGAGACAAGGCCTTGTGAGAAGCAAGCTCTAAATGGACAGGACTCACCATGGCTGAGTTCACTGGCCCCACATCACTGACAGGGGGTATCAGGAAGACTGGAGATGGCATCACTTCATAGATGTTGCTGTCACCTGAAGTAGAGGAGAAAGGAGGTCTCACTGGCAGATGACTTCTGTAGGCCTGCTCTGCCCGCCTGTCCATTTCACTCATTCAGTCACTCAACCAACATTTGGGAAAACCCCTCCTCCTGCCAACTGTGTGCTGGGGTCACAATGGTGGCCCAGAAAATCCAGGCTATGCATTCCTAGTACTCAAATTCCCCTGGGGGAAGAGAGAGGCATCTCCAGGGAGTGACAACTCACAGAAGTCTAAGGCTGAGAATGAGGGAGGAGGATAGAGAAACATAGAAACAGGTGCTTAGCCAGCTTGAATTCAGAGATGACTACCTGGAGGAAGGGTCATCTGAGACAGTGAGATGAGGTGAGGACTAAGCGGAGATTTGAGGGAAGTATGCAGAAGCCTGGCAAGAGAGATCACTATCTGAAGACAAAGGAGCCTAAGAGTCATTCTAGGGAGACAGAAGTCTGTCCAGAGGCACTGGGAGGGCACCTATGGAAGGCTTTGTGAGCAGGAAACTACTTAGGAGCAGGGACCCTGGAGGTTTAGAAGGGGCTTAATCTTCTCAGATCTCCTCAGTGAGTCCAAGGATCCCAGAGGGCTCGGCCTGCATGTGGGACTATGGACCTCTAAATCAGGGATACAGAAATTCTGTGCGGAAAGACATTTCCTCCTGACTTACCAGATTCAGGGCTAGTGTTTGTCTTTGGCTTCTCTGTAGCTGGTATCCTAGGGGTACATAAAATAACCCTGAGATGCTGTAGTTGTGCAAGGGGACCCTGACAATCTGTAGACTCTGCCTCCTTGATTCCCACCCATTAAACTGACCCTTACCCAGTCTGGGAAAGACAGGGTACCTAGAGAGGAAAAAGAGGGGGTGGAGGACAGAGAGGGAGGTCTGGGACCAGTACCTGGGGCTCTGGACCTTCCGGCTTTGAGTGATCAGGAGGTAGGCAATACCACTTACAAGCAGTGATGCCATAACAAGACTTCCAATAATGGTAGCTGCCATGATCCCAGCATTGACAGGAAGGTGTCTGGTGGCTGAGAACTCATGAGCATCTGGGAATTAGGGTTGTGTCAGTGAAGATTTTTGTGTGTCCTTACTTAATTATTTTTCTTTACAGTGCCATACTATGCCTGCTAGACACCCACTATTCCACCAAGCCACATTCTGGGAATCTCAATGGGGCATTCTAACCAGGGCCTCTACCACTAAGCCACATCCTCACTGGGGATTCTAGGCAGGGGCTCTGCCACTGAGTCACATCTCCTGCCCCTCACTGGAGGGTTCTAGGCAGGGGCTTTGCTGGTGATCTAAATCTTCTCAGTCCATGCTTTTTTATAAATTATCATTTTTCAAATGTTATTATTTTGAGATAAGGTCTCCAATACCCCCAGGCTAGCCTCCAATTTACTATATAGCTGAGGATCACCTTGAATTTCTTTGTGTTTATATTAATGCATGCATGTATGCATGTTCATGACTCATGTGGATGTGGATGCATGCAGGTGCATGCAGGTAAAGACAAGACAATGAGGTCAATTTTCTTCCTTATTCATTTTCTCCCTTGCATTTTTTTTTTAGACAATATCTGTTACTCAGCATAGAGTTCCCTCCTTGGCTAGGTTGGGTGACCAGCAAAAGCTGCTTCAGAGACTTGCCCAGTCCTGGAATTATAGGTGTGTAGTTCATATGTTGCTAGAGACCTAACCCAGGACTTCATGTGTGCTAAGCAAGCACTCTGCCAACTGAGAGACATGTATATCTTATGTATTGTATGTATATGAATGTTTTGCCTGTATGTATGTCTTTGCACCATATCCATGCTGAGTGCTTGCAAAGGCAATAGGGAGCATTGGATTCCCTGGAAATGGAGCTCTAGATGATTGTGAGGCAACATGTGGGTGCTGGGAACCAAACCTGTGTCCTTTGGAAGAGTAGTCAGTCAGGGCTCTTATGTGTGAACCGTTTGTTGCTTCAAGAGCCCTAAAAATCATTTCTTTCTCTTTCCTTCTCAACTTTTCCCTTCCCCTTTTAATTTGGAGGCAGGATTTCAATAAGTTGTTCAGTGGGGCTTTGCACTTTCCATCCTCCTGTCCCAGTCATCAGGCTGTGCTTGAATCTCACCCCAGGTGGGGCTCAAGGCCATGGGCTGATGGGGTTAAGGTGTTCTGAGTCCCTCATCATTTTTCATTGTCCATCAGACAGGAGAAGCCTCCCTCTTGTAACATGTTATTTTTCTTGAGTATAGAGAGTGAGTTTATCAACTGAGCCATAAGACATTTTTTTTTTAAATTCCAAGGTCCAGATTCAAACAGTGTCTCCCACTCTGTGTTCTTCAGTGCTGTGACTTGTTATTCTGAAAAGCTTGAGAGTCTGAACCCCCTTCTTTGTTTTTTGTTTGTGTGTTTGTTTTCCTGTTTTTGTTTTCCCAGAGAGTTTCTCTGTGTAGCCCTCTCTGTCCTGGAGCTCCCTCTATAGACCAGGCTGGCCTTCAACTCAGAGATTCACAGGCCTCTGCCTCCCAAATGCTGGGATTAAAGGCATGTGCCACCACTGCCTGGTTTAGCCCTCTTCTTTGAGTGTAAGACTCTAAGTGGCAAAAGAATGTCATGTTAGTGTGGATGCAAGAACAGAGTAAGCAGCAGCTAGGGGAGCTTACAGTACTGCTCAGGATAGAGCCCCTGCTTAGAATCTTTCAGGGAGGGGCTGGAGGTATGATCTCTCTCTCTTTCTCTCTCTCTCTGTCTCTCTTTCCTTTCTTTCTTGTTTTGTTTTGTTTTGAGACAAATTTCTCTGTGTAGCCCTGGCTGCCCTGGAACTTGCTCTGTAGACCAGGCTGGCCTTGAGCTTAGGGGCTTGCTGGTCTTTGCCTCATGAGTGCTGGAATTAAAGGCATGTGTCCCCACTGCGTGGCTTTTTCCCCTCTTTATTTATTTATTCACCTGGTGCCCACACCAGCAAGTGGAAGTCAAAAGACAACTGTCAGAGTTGGATTTCTTTTACTCTGCAGGTTTGGGGAATCAAAATTAGTCCATCAGGCTTTCCCCCTTGAGCTATCTTACTAATCCTGTTGACATTTTTGAGACAAGGTCCTGTTCTGTTGCCCAGTCCAAACTGTAACTCATCATGTAGCCTAGGTTGCCTCAGAATTCCTCACTGCCCTGACCCAGCTTCCTCCATGCTGGGTGACATGTCTATTCCACCATACCTAACTAAGGGTCATCTTCTTTACTGAGACCACTCTGATGACCTCCCTTCCTGTGTCATCTTAGCTTACTTAGTATTCTGAGCCAGGCAAAGTGTAAATCCAGTGTGCCTCAGTTTTTCCCCCTGTAAAATGGAGACAACAATGGTGACTGCCTCAGGAGCTTTTTTAAGTGACAAAGCATTACTATATTGTAATGGTCATTGTGAAAGCAGAATGGCTCTGGGGGGCACTTGGAAAAACCTAGCAATGTCTGTGGTTCTTGTGAGTAGCAAGCAAGCACTAGTAATATCTAGTGAGACCAGAGAGGTTCTAAAACTTCTCTGAGATGCACAGCCCTCTACCCTAAGCTATCAGCCAGTCCTAATGATCAGCCTTATCCAGGAAAAGTATTTAGAATCACACTTGGCCTGGTAAGATTCCCAAAAAGTGTTCGATGTCAATACTGTCCTCCACCCTGTCTCCTAGCCTTTCATCTGGAGCAGCCACATCAATAAACACTTGACTAGTGAATAAGAAAATTGAGCAGTTCATCAGGGCCAGGCATATAAAAGGTGCTCAATGTATATGGGAATAATCAGTATATGGGAAGAACTAATGAAATGGGTGTGCCTTAGGGTCTGGGAGACCTATGGTCTAGTACACCGTGGGTGCTCTTAATAAACACACAGTGTGCATATGAATGAGGAGGTCAAATGAAATAGTGTTTGCACATGCCCTGCATCCCACCATAGCCTTTCCACTTACCAGCTACCTGTACCTCAGTCTTGGCCTTAATTGTCCACACAGGGTTGATGGTGACAGCCACTTGGTAGGTGCCACTGTCTGAAGGTTGGGCGCCTCGAAGAAGCATGGAACCATTGGGGAAGCCAACAATGTCTCGCTGTCCCATGGCACTGCCATCCCTCTGGGGCCTCATTAGCCCAGGGATGTAAGAGAATAGCCTTGTGCCTCCAGAAGTCTCCTCCCCTAAGTACCAGATAAAGTCCTGGACAGTGCTGGGGACACCGTGAAGGGATAATAGAAGGTCTCGGTTCTTTTGAGGCTGCTCTGGAATCTTCTGAATGTGGAGGGCTGCCTGGGAGCCTTGGGGCAGCCAGAGAGCTAAGATCAAGGCTATGGGAAAAAAATGGAGGAAGCTTAAGTTTGACTGTGGGGAGGAGATAACAAAATCTTTCTCTCTATGGACACTTAACTGGAAGTAAAGACTCTGAGGGCTGTTCATTAAAAAGACAACGAGATTAATTAGTGATATCTGCCCTGGGTGCAGGAGTAGGAATACTGGCACAGATGCCACAAATCTGAAGGATTTTCTGCCCTGGTCTGTCCCTAAACACTTGGACCCTCTGAATTTATTCATTCAACCAATATTTAAGGACATATCTATTATATCAGTTATCATCCCAAATACATCATAGGCCTAAACTTCCATTTTTGCCCTCCTCCTTTTCCTCTTCTCATTCTTTGAGACTGAGCTTTTTCTGTGTAGCTCTGGCTGTCTTAGAGCTCACTCTAGACCAGGCTGCCCTGGTCATAGAGATCTGCCTGCCTCTGGTTCCTATGTGCTGGGAACAAAGGCATGTGCCACCACCTCCCGTTTTCCTTTCTTTTTTTTTAAGTCAAGGTCACCTAGAACTCACTATGCTGTTCAGCTCAAATTTGTGATCCTCCTGACTCATCCTCAGAGTGCTTCCATTATAGATATGCAGCACCATGGTTGGCCCTTTCCTAAGATTTTCGCTTTTTATTTGAGACAAGGTCTCAATTGGACCAGGCTAGCCTTGAACTGGCTATGTAGTTCAAGATGTCCTTCTACCTTCCAAATAATGGGATTCTAGGTGGGACTCACCAGTTCAGGCTCTGTCTCTAGTCCCCTCCCTCACTCTCTTCCCAGAACACAGTAGGGAAGCAAACACTAATTCCTATCCTCACAGTTCTGAAATCCTAGAAAAATTTAGATCTGAAATAGGGATGGAGCTGTAATGCTACTATTCTGCTCCATCTTGGCCCTCAGTCCTTGAGGTTGTTTCCTCCTTACCTGAGAACAGGAGGCCCTTTGAGAAGCAGCCCAGGGTCTGGGTGTGAATCTCCATCTTGCTTCTTGTAGAGAAAGCAAAGGCACCTGAGAGCCACAGTGTCAGTCTTGCTCTCTGAAGAGTGAAGTTCAGTGTGGCATCCAAGGGGTGGGGGTGTCTCAAGACACAGCTGTGGAGGCCCAGCATCACCTTACACTGTCTCTCAGCCTATTGAGGCTCCACCCATGCCCAGAGATGAGGCACACATACTGGTTGGACCAGTCTTCTAGGGTGACTGGGAACTTCCCAGGCCTCCTTGCCAACCCCTCCCTTCTCTTCCCACTCAGCATGGCTGGCTATGGGAAACAGCAAGATAGCCTCTGGTTGAGCAATCCCTCCTCCTCACTACCTCCCTCAGAAGGCAAGACTGAGAAACTGAACTTCAGGCAAGTGGGCAAGTCAGTGAGTAGAAGAGGTGGTGTTCACTCTAAATTACTTTTTCTTTAAACATTTGTGTATGTGTGGGACATAGTGACTCCCTCTTGAGGATCTGACTCAGGTTAACAGGCTTGGTGGCAAACACTTGGACCTTCTGAGACAGCTTGTCAACTACGCTGAGTTTTTTGTTTGTTTGTTTGTTTTAATTCATGCACTAAATCCAGAAACTACTCCTGTGTTTAAACTGTGGCCTGATGGGGCTTAGGAAGGGTTCTTCCTGCCTTCAGCCCTGTGTTGGCACAGCCCCCACTGCAAACCCAACTCAGATAAGGGTGTGATTAGAGGAGAGATGAAAACCAAGGGGGATTAAGAAAGAGCCTGGAATGAAGAAGGGAGGGCTCTCTGGAAGAGGCAACTTATCCTGAAAGACCTGGAATCAGGAGAAAAATGATGGACACACATCTGCCCCAGGCTGCCCAGCTCATGCAAAGGGACAGAGGCTGAGCTAGCCACTTAGGTGCAACTGTGAAATCTGGGTCAGTGAGGTATTGGGAAAGGCTGGATGAGGCCAGTAGGAGGGGCAGGTGGGTTCTCCAGTTCTACACTGTTATGAGATCTGCCTGGACTGAGCTTGGGATGGAGAGTTTGTGACTGTCTTGATACTGAAATAGTAAGCCATGTTATTTGTTTATATAAAATAGAAATAATCATAAAATTTTTTAAATGACAGCAGAAAGAGAACAGGAGAGTATAGAGGATAAATGTGACCAAAATATATGTTGGGGAAGCCAGATGACTCAACAGGTAAAGGCACTTGCCACCAAGCCTGATGACCTGAGTTCTTTCCACAGGATCTACGTGGTAGAAGGAAGGAACCAAGTCAGTTGTCTTCTGACTTTCATACACATGCTGTAGGTATGGTGGCATAGTCCTTGAACAAAAACATTATCGAAATTATTGAATTTTTTGTCTAATTATGATTTTGTGGGAAAAAATGAAAATCAATGAAGTTCCTGCAGTTTGTGGAGAATTTGCTGGAATTTACCTGGAACAAAAAAGGAAATTTTATTTCACTGAAAATTGAGCAAAGAGAATTATTTTCCTTTCTTTTATTTATGTGTTATTTATCAGTCTCAGAAAATACTTTTTCATTTTTCTTTAAAATTATAATTAAAAAGTCAAATTTCCTCCACCAGGAGTCCAGACCGCACTGAATTTCATTTTCCCCTGTTATCATTAAAATTCTATTTTTTTTCCAGCTACATTTCTGGAAATTTTACACTTTTCCTCAAAATTACAATTCAAACAATTACTATAATTTGTTTTTCTTGGCATAAATTCCCCGCAGTTTTTGGTAAAATAAAAAGCCCAGGGTTTTTTTTCTGAGACTGATACTCCAACCAAGGACCATTCATGGAGATAAGCTAGAACCTCTGCACAGATGTAACCCATGGCAGCTCAGTGTCCAAGTGGGTTTCCTAGTAAGGGGAACAGGGGCTATCACTGACATGAACTCAATAGCTGGCTCTTTGATCACCTCCAGCTGAGGAGGGAGCAGCCTTACCAGGCCACAGAGGAAGACAATGCAGCCAGTCCTGATGAGACCTGATAGACTAGGATCAGAAGGAAGGAGAGGAGGACATCCCCTATCACTGGACTGGGGGAGGGGAATGGGAGAACAGAGGGGGAGAGCAGGATTGGGAAGGGATTAGGGAGGGGCTACAGCTGGGATACAAAGGGAATAAATTGTAATAACATAAATAAAAGAAAGGAAATAATTCTCTTTGCTCAATTTTCAGTGAAATAAAATTTCCTTTTTTTTTTCCAGGTAAATTCCAGCAAATTCTCCACAAACTGCAGGAACTTCATTGATTTTCATTTTTTTCTCACAAAATCATAATTAGACAAAAATTTCAATAATTTCTATAATGTTTTTGACCTAATTCCACATTTCCTATTTTTTCCCTTCAAGTTTCATTGAAATAAAAATTCAAATTTCAAATTCATTTCACCTGACAACCGAACCCCCCCCCCCATGTTCCCTCCATGACGCCAATGCTCTGACTTCAAATACAAATTAAAAACTTTTAAAATTTGAATTTTTGAATCCCAGCTCAGATCCCGGCTGCAACTGGCATGATCGAGATCATTCAGGAAATTTTCGTCTCTTCACATTTCATTAGGGCAGAGCTTAGGAACTGTCAGTCATGGCCGGGTTACATGACCCTGATGCACAAAGGAACAAAGGGTTGTGGGTAACTGTGGGGTGAGGAGAAGGTCCTAGAGAATCATGGGAGGGTCTGGGGATCTGGGGGAGGGATGCAGTCATGGCAGGGTCTAGGGATCCTGGGAGGTTCTGGGAATCCCGTGGGATCATGGGATGTTCTGAGGGTCGGGATAGACAGAATCATGGGAAATTTCAAATGGATGTAGAGGGTCCCAGGGTGTCTCAGTGTGTGTGGGGGTGCTGATGGGTAGGGGGATGATGACAGTCAGTGGGGTCATCGTGGGAACTGTGGGTAATTCTGGGTTTGGCATCAGCAGAGGTCACACTGGGGTCTTCCGTTGAGAATCCAAACCCTTAGCCGGATGGACTTACCCACTGTACGTCCTCAAAAGTGTGGGGGGATCCCGTGGCAGTCTTTAGGGATCCCGGTAGTGGTTTCTAGCGATCGCCGTGGTGGTCTCTTGGTTCCCTGATCCTCCATGGCAATTTGTAGTGTTCTGTGAGGTGGTTTCCAGGCTCCCTGCGGCAATTTCTAGGATCCCCAATGCCTCATGATGGTTTGTCTTTGTCCCCCGCGGTGGTTTCTAGGATCCCTGCAGGGGTTTCTATGGTTCCTGTGGTGGTTTCTAGGGTCCCCGCTGCAGTTTCTAAGGACCCTGATCCCCCCACGGTGGTTTTTACTGTCCCCCTGAGATGGTTTCCAAGGTCCCTGTGTTGGACCTTGGACGGGTCCAACACAGGGGGTGTGTCACTGTATACCTGGGTGGTGGAGTTCCTGTAGGGGAGGTTGCCACTGAAGGTGTGCAGTGGCTGGAGCCTGGTGAACGCGATGGGCACCATGGTGATGGTGCCAGGTTTGAAGTGGGGCATGATGGGGGAGGGTGTCATTGGTGACCGACCGGAGTGTGAGAGCATAGTCCGGCGGACACGTGGGCAGGTACAGGGCCTGGAGGGGGAAAGGCACCAATGACGTCATGGCGGGGTACGCACCTTCATGCTCCACCCCGAAGCCACTTTCTGGACATCATTTCCAAGGTTGGGCTAGAAGCGGAAGAGAAAGCCGAACTGGAAGTGGGACTGGAGGTGCAGGCGGAGGCTGCGGGCTAATAGTGATGCATAACCCATCAGTGCTTGTGCTACTTGTAGTAGAGCATGGTGAGGGCCAGGATATTGTGCGTTGCCCATGGAAGTGATGAAGTCAGCTCCACTGAGTAGTCGCACCGCATCTTGATGAGCACGCCCAGTCCTCAGGCCCTGGGTTCAAGTCCTGCGAGGAGGCTGAAGTCGATGAAGCCTTCGCCAAGGAGGACAATGATTTCTTGGAAGCTGGGCGGGGATATAGGAGGGCTTGGAGGGTGGAGGAGCAGCCAGGGGGAGAGGGAAGTCGCATCTGCCGAGACGGGGACACGTACTGGAAGGCATCATGCAGGCTGTGAAGGTGCGGCAGAGCTGCAGTCAGAAGGCTACTTTTGTGATGTAGTACTGGTCTCGAACCCACAGCCGCAGCCCGATGTGCAGGTAGAACTGCTCAGGCGGAGTGTACATGGACCAGGCCAACTCCTCCAAGCGGTTGGTCTTGGTGTGGTTGAACTTGGTGTTGGGGTCCCTGCGGGTCAGGGGCGGGGCCACAGGGGAAACACACTAGAACATGCTCCTTTCTCATTAGCTCCATGTTCTTCTCTCCTTAGCTCAGGATCAGCCCTCCATACTTTTCCCTGGTTAGCTCAGGAACACTGCTCCATGCTCTTGTCTCCTTAGCTCAGTAACATCTCTCCAAGTGAGCACTGTCCATGTCCTTATACTATATAAGTACATTTACTTGGCACTAAGAACATTTTTTAAAAACACAAAGAAAGTACAATCTAGATACTGGTTGCTTACCAAGAACTTGGTAATCAGACATCAAAGTTTGAACACACAGTTCATAATGTCATTTGTTTTTGAATAAGGAGTTCACTACCTGGACACAGTATAAGGACAAGGACTAGCTTTATGAATATTTAGGCCATGTGGGCCTTGTCCTCTAATTCTCCCTTCTAGAAATACTCAAGAGATTTTTTGTTTGTTTGTTTTTCCAACAAGAGCATCTCTGAGTTGTATAACTAATCCTCAGAATGTGACTGGCTATTACTTAATTCAGGGCTTCTTAAACTTTTTCCATTAGTGACCCCTTAACACCCTTAACAAGTGAGCTTTTGAATCCATTGAGGAAAAAAATTCAAAGATATATTCATTTAATCAATTCATTCAAAATATTTTTTATTTTAGTATGAGGTATATGCCAGTAAGCTGAGTATTCAGGAGGCCAAGGCAGGAAGAGTGAAGGTCCTATCAGCATGGGCTACACAATGGGTTCCGGATTAACCCAGGCTATATGAGACATCCAGTGGGTAACTAAGTGTGTGAGCCAGCCTATGAGATGACGAGTTTCCCCTGCTGGAGTTATGGGCTTGTGGCCAGGGAATTCCTCAACAAGAATTTTTTCCCATTATTTACAAAACATCACTTCCTATAGAATTAATATATATCCAGCTGTCTATAACTGCCTTTATTATTTTACTAAATGCATGATATAAATATATAACATATAAATATAATATATTTATATTATATATAAATATGATATAAATATAGAAAAGCAGCATATGCATCATTATCTTATGGGTTCCAGGGCCATAAAATCTGATAATTACTTAGATGTTAACTCAGGATAGGTGTGTAAGCAGCTCTACAAGAAGCAAAGTGAACAGCGAGATATTTTTCAAGTATACACACACACACACACACACACACACCAGTCTTGGAAGTTCAATGTGCTATTTACACAGGATAAAAAATACTCATGAGAGTTTAGCAGAAGAAGGTGGGGTGGGAGTGAAGAGATCATCAGAGCAAGATTCCCCAAGCCTGTCCTTGGATGCCAGCAGCCTGTGGTAATAACTGTATTTACCTGTTAGTGCTTTGAACATTGCTGGCAAAGTCTAGTCTTCAGCAAAAGTTCATTGCACACTTTGTTCCAGAGTGTTCCGTCTCTAAGTGGATGAACAAAAAGCCAACAAAATCCAAAAACACTTAAAGTTTTCCAGTGTCTATTGACAGGTGCTGCAGCATGGTCTATATACATAAATATAACAGAAAGAACATTCCGTTTCTTCCTTTAAGTATGCAGGGCATCCCAAAAGATGTCCTACCATTCAATAAGGACATTTGCTCAGCTATATTCATAGCAGCTTTATTTGTAATAGCCAGAATCTGGAAGCAACCTAGATATCCCTCAACAGAGGAATGTATACAAAATTGTGGTACATCTACACAATGGAATACTACTCAACTATTAAAAACAAGGAAATCATGAAATTTGCAGGCAAATGGATGGAACTAGAAGAGATCATCCTGAGTGAGATAACCCAGAAACAGAAAGACGGGCATGGTATACATTCACCAATAAGCAGATACATGCTGTATAATATAGGACAGCCATCTACAGAGCTAAAGAAACTAAACACTAAGCAGGACCCTAGGGAGGATGCTAAAATCTCATTCAGAATGGCAAACAGGATAGACACCAGAAGCGATGGAAGAGAGGAAACAGGATGGGAGTCTACTACAGAGGGTCCTCTAAAAAGATTTACCCAACAGGGGATTGAAGCGGATGCTGAGACTCAGGACCAAACTTTGGGCAGAGCACAAGGAGCCTTTTGGAGGAAAAGAGGATTGAGGGACATTGGAGGGGACAGGAACCCCACAAGGAGACCAACAAAACTAAGAGATCTGAGCCCAGGGGTTTCTGCAGAGACTGAGGAGGACCATATATGGAGAGGATCTAGACTCCCTGCTCAGATGTGGCTGATTGGCGGCTCAGTCTCCATGTGAATCTCTGAGTGAGGGGAGCAGGGGCTGCCTCTATCATGAACTCAGTTGACTGCTCTCTGATCACTCGCCCCTGATGATGCAGCCTTTCCAGGCCCAGAAGGAAGAGGATCCAAGCAGTCCTGATGAGACTTAACAAGCTATGGGCAGATGGCAATAGTGGAGAACTCCTCCTTTCAGTGGGCTACTGGAAGGGGATGAGGGGAAGAGGAAGGGAAGGTGGGACTGAGGGAGTTGAGGGAGGGGGCTTCAATCAGGATATATAAAAAATAAATTAGGTGTGATACAACTACACAATGGAGTATTACTCAGCAATGAAAAATAAGAAAATCATGAAATTTGCAGGTAAATGGTGGGACTTGGAAAGGATCATCCTGAGTGAGCTATCCCAGAAGCAGAAAGACACACACGGTATATAATCACTCATATAGACATATAACATAGGATAAACCTACTAAAAACTGTACATCTAAAGAAACTAATCAAGAGAGAGGACCCTGACTAAAATGCTCAATCCCTATCCTGAAAGGCAAAGAGGATGGACATCAGAAGAAGAAGAAAACAGGAAACAACCTAGGAACCTGCCACAGAGGGCCTCTGAAAGCCTCTGCCCTGCAGATTATCAAAGCAGATGCTGAGAGTTATGGCCAACTGTTGGGCAGAGTGCATGGAATCTTATGTAGGAAGTGGGAAATAGTAAGAGTAGAAGAGGACGGGAACCACACAAGGAGAGCAACAGAACGAGAAAATTTGAACACAGGGAACATCCCAGAGACTCATACTCCAACCAAGGACTATTCATGGAGATAACCTAGAACCCCTGCACAGATGTAGCACATGTGTGTCCAAGTGGGACACACATTCATGGAGATAACCTAGAACCCCTGCACAGATGTAGCACATCAGTGTCCAAGTGGGTTCCATAGTAATGGGAAGAGGAACTGCCTCTGACATAATCTGATTGGCCTGCTCTTTGATCACCTCCCCCTGAGGGGGGAGTAGCCTTACCAGGCCACAGAAGATGACAATGTAGCCACTCCTGATGTGATCTGATAGACTAAGATCAAAAGGAAGGAGAAGAGGACCTCCCCTATCAGTGGACTTGGGGAGGGGCATGCATGAAGAAGGGGGAGGGAGGGTGGGATGGGGAGAGGAGGAGGGAGGGGCTTATGGGGGGATACAAAGTGAATGAAGTGTAATTAATAAAAAAATAAATTAGAAAAAAATTGTAAAAAGTGACACAGCATATTTACTCACTGGTACAGACAACCTATTTGAAGACAGAAGGACACAGTAGCTTAAGGGCTGCTAACCTTGTAACAGCCTCATACATTTAGGAATTTCTAAGACAACAGTGCCACCACATAATAAATAATAAATGAAATATTGCACTTAAAATGAGAAACAAGGTCAGCAGAGCACTGGTGGTATACACCTTTAATTCCAGCATTCAGAGAAACAGACAAGACAAAGTTTCTCTGCATAGCTTTGACTTCCTTGGAATTCACTCTGTAGACCAGGCTGGGCTAGTACCCATAATGATCTGCTTGCTTCTGCCTCCCAAATGCTGGGATCAAAGGCATGCCCGACCACCACACAGCATTTTTTTTAAGATTTTTAACTGGAAAAGATCATCCTGAGTGAACTATCCCAGAAGCAGAAAGACACACACGGTATATACTCACTCATCTAGACATATAATATAGGATAAACCTACTAAAAATCTGTACACCTAAAGAAACTAATCAAGAGGGAGGACTCTGGCTAAAATGCTCAATCCCCATCCAGAAAGGGAAAGAGGATGGACATCAGAAGAAGATGAAAACGGGGAGCAAGTAGGGAGCCTGCCACAGAGAGCCTCTGAAAGGTTCTGCTCTGCAGATTATCAAAGCAGATGCTGAGACTTATGGCCAACCTTTGGGCAGAATGCAGGGAATCTTATGAAAGAAGTGGGAAATAGTAAGATCTGGAGAGGACAGAAGCCCTACAAGGAGAGCAACAGAACCAAAAAATATGAGCACAGGGTTCTTTCCTGAGACTGATAATCCAACCAAGTAGCATGCATGGAGATAACCTTGAACCCTTGTACAGATGTAGCCCATGGCAGTTCAGTCTCCAAGAGGATTTCATAGGAATAGAAACAGGGACCGTCTCTGACATGAACTGATTGGCCTGCTCTTTGATCACCTCCCCCTGATGGGGGAGCAGCCTTACCAGGCCACAAAGGAACACAATGCAGTCACTCCTGATGAGACCTAACAGACTAGGATCAGAAGGAAGGAAAAGAAGACCTCCCCTACCAGTGGACTTGGGGAGGGGCATGCGTGGAGAAGGAGGAGTAAGGAAGGGATTGGGAGGGGAGGAGGGAGGAAACTACAGGGGGGATACAAAGTAAATAAAGTGTAATTAATAAAAAAAAAGTTTGAAAAAAACACCATAACATGCACATATTTTAAAATAAAAGCTATAACTTTTATTTCATCTAAAATATTTTTTTATTATTTTTAACTATGTTTGTGGAGGGCTATGTGCATGTGAGTGCTGGTGCCTATGGAGACAGAGCTGGCATTGAAGGCAGTTGTGAACTGCGTAATGTGGGCGTGGAAACTAAACTCAGGTCTTCTACAAGATCAGCAAGTGATCTTTACTGCTGAGCAATCTCTCCAGGCCCCTGGATGTGATTTTAATTAAGGTTATTTTTAATATACTGGCTGGTTTGAGCAGAATCACTATCAGTGGACTTGGAAAGGGGCACTGTGGAGATGAGGGAGGGAGGGAGGGACTGGGAGGGAATGAGGGATCGGGACATGGCTGGGATACAGAGTTAATAAAATGTAACTGATAAAAAAATAATAATAAAATTAAAAAAAATATTCCTCTGTTGAGAATTCTCTGTTTAGCTCTAGACTTGGAGCTGGGAATCTTCTTTTTCTTTTATTCTTAATATTCATAGGCTTTATCTTTTGATAGTGTTCTTGATTTCTTATATGTTTTGTGTCTGGAACTTTTTGGATTTAATATTTTCCTTGACTGATGTATATTTTTTCAATTGTATCTGCCACACTTGTAATTCTCTACTCTTTTTCTTGTATTCTGTTGACGATGCTTGTTTCCATTTTCTTCTCTAAGATTGCCATCTACAGAATTTCTTCAGTTTGTTTTATTTATTTTTTTCTATTTCTATTTTCACATCTTGAACCATCATATTCATTTCCTTTACCTGTCTACAAAGCACTTCCACAGTGCCCCTTTCCAAGTCCACTGATAGTGGGGACCTCCTCCCCATTCATCTGATCCTGTTTTATCAGGTATCTTCAGGACTGGCTGCAAAGCCCTCCTCTGTGGCCTAACAGGACTGCTCCTCCCTTGTGCGGTGGGGAGGCCAAAGAGCCAGTCATTGAGCTCCTGTTAGAAATAGTCCTTGTTCCCCTCACTTTGGGAAACCAATTGGTTACTGAGCTACCACAGGCTACATCTGAGATCAGGGATGGAGATACCTCCAGATGATCTGTTGTTGTACAGGATAGTTTTGGAGATTCTGGGTTTTTTGTTTCTCCATATGAAGCTGAGAATCTTTTTTTCAAGGTCTGTAAAGAATTGAGTTGGTATTTTGATGGGAATTGCATTGAATCTGTAGATTGCTTTTGGCAGTATGGCCATTTTCACAATGTTAATCCTACCAATCCATGAGCACGGGAGATCTTTCCATCTTCTGATATCTTCTTCGATTTCTTTCTTCAGAGACTTGAAGTTTTTCTCGAACAGGTCTTTCACTTGCTTGGTTAGAGTCACACCAAGGTACTTTATGTTATTAGTGGCTATTGTGAAGGGTGTTGTTTCCCTAATTTCTTTCTCAGCCTTTTGTCTTTGATATAAAATCTCATCCAGTTTTATGCTAGAAATCAACACACATCATGAAATATTTACATGGAAATGCAAGAACTATTTGAAAGTTCTTGCAATAAACTTGAATCTCATAGTGAAACTGCAGTAATCAGGACACTGTGTTTGCATAGTTCTATAATAAAAAAGGAATAGATATAAAAACAATTTAACAAATGTACATTTCACTAAATGTTACATTTTAGTATTTCTACTAAAATTATTGCATTAGTTGTTTATTTTTGTTTTTCAAGACAGGGTTTCTCTGTGTAGACCTTGAGGACTTGATTATTATTTAGAAACTTTATTTCATCATTGTATTATCCAGTGCGTATGTTTTATATCATGCATTATTCCAAGATTCCTGTATAATATAGAACATTTTATTATAATTCTTATGTATTTTTAAGTGTTTGTTTTCATTACACAGAAAAGTAACTGACTCTTCTGTATTAAAGTTATATACTTTGCCTAGAAAAAAAAAGGTTGGTGTTAAGTAAATATCAAATCATAAAGCATACGTATATGTAAACAGGTTTGTACAGACTAGAGCACCACTCTAAAAGAAAACCCAACACAGAAAACCTTTCCCATCAATACCAAAGTGGAGAGTTAACAGTAATGAGTCCACTGTCTCCAAAATGATGACTTCATTTGTTTTGAATACAGACCTACAGTGAGATTGCCAAACCACATGGTAGATTTCATCTTTTCTCTGGAGCAGCCGTACTACTTCTATAATGATTGTATTAATTTATATTTCTAGTAGAACATACAGATTCACTTTCTCTATGTCTTTGCATGTTTGAGACTTAGTATTTTTGATAATTATCTATCTTGTTGAGGAATATCTCATCATATACCTACTGAAATAATCACAAGTTTTTTGTCTGCTCTATTAGTGTGCTGCATTATGCCTGATTTCACTTTCTTGCATCTCTGAGATGATTCCTTGTGAGCCGGGCAAATAATATTTTTATGTGCTGTTGGAATCAGTTTGCTCATATTTCATTGGAGATTTTTACATCTATGTTCACCAAAGACACCGGCGTATTGTAGATTTGTTGCCATTGATGTGTCTGTTATTGATGATGTTATATTACTATTAGACTCATAGAGTGTGATTGGAGAAATTTTCTCTTCTAATTTTTGGAATAATAAAGAATTATTATTTGATAATTAATTAATAATTAATAATAATACTATGAATTGATTTTTAAATATTTGAAACAAGTCAGCAAAATGCTGTCTGACTATAATCTAATCTGATGACAGATTTTTATTACTGATTCATTCTTATTGCTAATTGTTGATCTGTTCATATTTTGTTTCCTTGTCATTCAGTCTTGGTAAACCACATGTATTCAGGAATTTCTGAATTTTTCTAGGTTCTCACATCTCTCTGGACATAGCTGACTACACCACTCTCTAAGGATTCTTTGTATTTCTGTGGTACCACATCTAATGTCTGTCTGCTTCTGATTTCTTTGTCCTCTTTCTTAGTCTAGTCTAAGAGTTCATATATGTTATCTTTCTAAAGAACGCACTCTTTCAAAAATCATTGACGTTCTTGTTTTAAGTTTGTACTGTTTTTTAATCTGGGTTGCATTTGTAACTTCCCTCATCTTTGTAAAGTCGTCCATTCTGCTGACTGGGACATTGTTCTAACTTGCATAGTTTCCTGAGCCATGGTAAAAGTTTGTGTGATTTTTTTTTTTCAGCCTCTTTAAGGCAATCACCACTTGTTGTAAACCTCCCTCTTGGTACTGCTTTTTAGTTATTCCACTGTATCTATCTCCATTGCCATTTGTTTTAAGAAATCTTTTTTAATTCACTATTTATTCCTTGATTAACTATTTATTAGAGATTATGTTGTTTAACTTCCATATATGAAAAAATATGTAATGGTTTCCAAAGTTTTTCACGTTTTGATTTCAATTTTTATTATATTGTGATTAATAAAAATATGATTTAAGATTTTTTTCAAGATTTTTGAGACTTGTTTGGGGACCCATTACATGACTGATTCTGAGCATGTTTTGTATGTGAGAAGAGCATATATTTTGCAATTATTGGATGAAATTTCTGTGAATAAATGCTGACTCCTTTTGTTAAAGAATACGGACTTATTCTGCTATTTTTTGTTGGTTTTATTAAACTAATAAAAACTCCACACTTGTATTCATTCCCTTACCACACTTTGAAATTTTGGTGCCCAAATTATATATTGTTTATCCTTCAATACATCTAGCTCTAAACATAATCCTAGACCATGCAATTGTGCCTTTTTATGGTTTTATTTCATAGCCATTACACTAAAGATATGAATAGTTTATGCTCTCTACATAAATATTAGGTCATTCTGGATTTGTTTTTGTTGGCACTTGCTGTGTTGTTACTTACATCAGATAGAGGTCCACAGGATCCTTTTTTCCTACTGATTCCTACAAATAAAGTGGAATTTGCCACCTTCCACTGTTTCTTCCTACTCATTCACATCCCTTTTCTTCAATTTTAAGGCCTACCTTCAGCAGTTCTTCTAGTACACATCTGGGGTATATTCACTTAGCTACTTAGTTTCTTTTTTGTATCTCTTTTATTTTCTAAAAGATGTTTTGGCTTAGTGGTATTCTTCACTGAAACTTTTCCTGTTTTAATTTTTCTTCATTACTGTGAAAATTTTATACACCCTCTTCAGGCAACTAGGATACGGGTTTGTTCTTGTGTTTCTGTTTTTGTTTTGTAGTTTTGGTTTGCTTGCAGGATTGAGAACTTAATTAGATGGTAAATCTTTTGGTGTTAAACACAACCTCTACTTAGTCCTAATTATCCTTTTCCCCCCACTGACTAAAAGTTGTCAACTGCCTTGTTTGTTAGCTCACTAATTCTATCTTCTGTTTGGTCTCTTCTGTTGCTGATACTGTCTATCACATTTTAAAACTTTGCCTAGTGTATATTTTTTTAATTTTTTATTAATTACACTTTATTCATTTTGTATCCCCCCATAAGCCCCTCCCTCCTCCTCTCCAGATCCCACCCTCCCTCCCCTTTCTGAATGCATGCCACTCCCCAAGTCCACTGATAGGGGAAGTTCTCCTCTCCTTTCTGATCTTAGTCTATCAGTTCTCATCAAAAGTAGCTGCATTGTCCTCTACTGTGGCCTGGTAAGGCTGCTCCCCCCTCAGGGGGAGGTGATCAAAGAGCAGGCCAATCAGATTATGTCAGAGGCAGTCCCTCTTCCCATTACTATGTAACCCACTTGGACACTGAACTGCCATGGGCTACATCTGTGCAGGGGTTCTAGGTTATCTCCATGAATAGTCCTTGGTTGGAGTATGAGTACCTGGGAAGTACCCTGTGTTCAAATTTTCTTGTTCTGTTGCTCTCCTTGTGGAGACCCTGTCCTCTCCAGCTCTTATTATTTCCCACTTCTTACGTAAAATTTCATTCACTCTGCCCGACAGTTGGCCATCAGGCTCAGCATCTGCTTTGATAGTCTGCAGGGCAGAGGCTTTCAGAGGCCCTCTGTAGTAGGTTCCTAGTTTGTTTCCTGTTTTCTTCTTCTGGCTTTCAGAAGCCCTCTGTAGAAGGTTCCTAGGTTGTTTTCTGTTTTCTTCTTCTTCTGATGTCCATCCTCTTTGTCTTTCAGGATGGGGATTGACCGTTTTAGGTAGGGTCCTCTCTCTTGCTTAGTTTCTTTAGATGCACAGATTTTAGTGGGTTTGTCCCATGTTGTATGTCTGTATGAGTGAGTATGTACCGTGTGTGTCTTTTTGCTTCTGGGAAAACTCACTCAGGATGATCCTTTCCAGGTCCCACCATTTACCTGCAAATTTCATGATTTCCTTATTTTTCATTGCTGAGTAATATTCCATTGTATAGATGTACCACAATTTCTGCATCCATTCTTCAGTTGAGGGGCATCTGGGTTGTTTCCACCTTCTGGCTATTACAAATAAAGCTGCTACAAACATGGTTGAGCAAATGTCCTTTTTGTGTACTTGAGCCTCTTTTGGATATAAGCCTAGAAGAGGTATGGCTGGATCCTACTTGTCTGAGAAAGCACCAGATTGATTTCCAGAGTGACTGTAGAAGTTTACATTCCCACCAGCAGTGGAGAAGGGTTACCCTTTCTCCACAACCTCTCCAGCAGGTATTGTCACTTGAGTTTTTTATCTTGGCCATTCTGATGGGTATAAGGTAAAATCTCAGGGTTGTTTTGATTTGCATTTCCCTAATGGCTAATGAGGTTGAGCATTTCTCTGCCATTTGATATTCCTCTACAGAGGATTCTCTGTTTAGTTCTGTTCCCCATTTTTTAAGTGGATTACTTGGTTTGCTGCTTTTCAGCTTCTTTAGTTCTTTATATATACTGGATATGAGTCCTCTGTCAGATAAAGGGTTGGTGAAGATTCTTTCCCACTCTGTAGGCAGTCGTTTTGTTTGATGACAGTGTCCTTTGCTTTTCAGAAGCTTTTCAGTTTCATGAGGTCCCATTTATTGATTGTTGCTCTTAGAGCCTGTGCTGTTGGTGTTCTGTTCAGGAAGTTTTTCTCCTGTACCAATGAGTTCTAGGGTATTCCCCACTTTTTTTTTCTAGCCGATTTAATGTGTCTGGTTTTATGTTGAGGTCTTTGATCCACTTGGACTTCAGTTTTGTGCAGGGTGATAAGTATGGATCTATTTTTATTTTTCTACATGTACACATCCAGTTGGACCAGCACCATTTGTTGAAGATTCTATCTTTTTTCCATTGTACGGTTTTGGTGTCTTTGTCAAAGATCAGGTGTCTATAAGTGTGTGGGTTTATTTCTGGGTCCTCTGTTCAGTTCCATTGATCCCCCATTCTGTTTCTATGCCAGTACCATGCAGTTTTTAAAACTGTTGCTCTATAGTACAACTTGAGATCAGGGATGGAGATACCTCCAGAAGATCTTTTATTGTAGAGGATTGTTTTAGCAATTCTGGGTTTCTTGTTATTCCATATGAAGTTGAGAATTTTTCTTTCCAGGTCTGTAAAGAATTGTGTTGGTAATTTGATGGGGATTGCATTGAATCTGTAGATTGCTTTTGGTAAGATGGCCATTTTTACTATGTTAATCCTGCCAAACAATGAGCATGGGAGACCTTTCCATCTTCTGATATCTTCTTCTAATTCTTTCTTCAGAGACTTGAAATTTTTTTTCATACAAGTCTTTGACTTCCTTGGTTAGGGTTACTCTGAGGTACCTTATGTCATTTGTGGCTATTGTGAAGGGTGTTGTTTCCCTAATTTCTTTCTCAGCCCTTTTGTCTTTTGTATACAGGAGGGCTACTGATTTTTTTGAAATAATTTTTTATCTGGCCACTTTGCTGAAAGTGTTTATCAGCAGTAGGAGTTCCCTGGTAGAGTTTTTGGGGTCACTCATGTATACTATCATATCATCTGCAAATAGTGATAATTTGACTTCTTCCTTTCCAATTTGTATTCCCTTGATCTCCTTCAGCTGTCTTATTGCTCTAGCTAGGACATCCAGAACTATGTTGAAGAGATATGGAGAGAGTGGGCAGCCTTGTCTTGTTCCTGATTTCAGTGAGATTGCTTTAAGTTTCTCTCTGTTCAGTTTGACATTGGCTATAGGCTTGCTGTATATTGCCTTTATTATGTTTAGATATGTGCCTTTTATCCTTGATCCCTCCAAAACTTTAAACATGAATGGATGTTGGATTTTGTCAACTGCTTTTTCAGCATCTAGGAAGATTATCATGTGGTTTTTCTCTTTCAGTTTGTTAATATGGTGGATCACATTGATGGATTTCTGTATATTGAACTACCCCTGCATACCTGGGATGAAGCTTACTTGGTTATGGTGGATGATATCTTTGATGTGTTCTTGTATTCGGTTTGCAAGTATTTTGTTGAGTATTTTTGCATCAATGTTCATAAGGGAGATTGGCCTGAAATTTCTTTGTTGAGTCTTTGTGAGGTATAGGTACCAAGGTGACTGTGGCTTCATAGAATGAGTTTGGTAATGTTCCTTCCGTTTCTATTTTGTGGAATAGTTTGAAGAGAATTGGTGTTAGCTCTTCTTTGAAGGTCTGGTAGAATTCTGCGCTGAAGCCATCTGGTCCTGGGCTCTTTTTGGTTGGGGGACTTTTGATGACCTCTTCTATTTCTTTGGGGGATACAGGACTATTTAATTGATTTACCTGGTCCTGATTCAGCTTTGGTAAGTCAAATCGATCAAGAAAATTGTCCATTTTGTTTAGATTTTCAAATTTTGTGGCATATAGACTTCTGAAGTAAGTCCTAATGATTGTTTGTATTTCCTCAGTGTCTGTAGTTATGTCCCCCTTTTCATTTCTGATTTTGTTGATTTGGGTGGTGTCTCTCTGCCTTTTAGTTAGCTTGGCTAAGGGTTTCTCGATATTGTTGATTTTCTCAAAGAACCAGCTCTTGGTTTCATTCATTCTTTGCATTGTTTTATTTGTTTCTAATTGATTGATTTCAGCCCTGAGTTTGATTATTTCCGGTCGTCTACTCCTTTTTGTTGTGTCTGCTTCTTCTTTTTCTAGGGTTTTTAAATGAGCCATTAAGTTGCTTGAATGTGCTGTCTCGAATTTCTTCTTGAAGGCACTTAGCACTTTTCTCTTCATTGTGTCTCATAAGTTTGGGTATGTTGTGTCTTCATTTTCATTGAGCTCTAGGAAGACTTGAATTTCTTTCTTTATTTCTTCCCTGACCCAGCTGTCTTTTAGTAGCAAGTTGTTCAGTTTCCATGTATGTGTAAGCTTTTTGCTATTTCTGTTGTTGTTGAGTTCCAGCTTTATTCCATGGTGATCAGACAGTATACAGCAGATTATTTCAATCTTCCTGTATCTGTTGAGGCTTGCTTTGTGACCTACTATGTGGTCTATTTTGGAGAAGGTTCCATGAGGTGCTGAGAAGAAGGTAAATTCTTTTGTGTTTGGGTGTAAGGTTCTGTAAATGTCTGTTAGGTCCATTTGATTCATGACCTCTGTTAGAGATATTGTTTCTTTGTTTAATTTCTGTTTAGTTGACCTGTCGTTTGTTGAGAGTGGGGTGTTGAAGTCTCCCACTATTAGTATGTGGGGATCTATGTGTGGTTTAAGTTTTATCAATGTTTCTTTCACAAATGTGGGTGCCCTTGTATTTGGGGCATAGATGTTCAGGATTGTGATGTCTTCTCGGTGGAATTTTCCCTTGATGAGTATGAAGTGTCCTTCCCCATCTCTTTTGATTAATTTTGGTTGCAAGTCTATTTTATCAGATATTAGAATGGCTACTCCTGCTTGCTTCTTGCATCCATTTGCTTGGAAAGCCGTCTTCCATCCTTTTGCCCTCAGGTAATGTACATCTTTGTGACTTAGGTGTATTTCTTGTATACAACAGATTGCTGGGTTTTGTTTACGCATCCATTCTGTTAGTCTGTGTTGTTTTATTGGAGAATTAAGTCCATTAATAATGAGAGAGATTAATGACCAGTGGCTGTTAGATCTTTTGAATTTGATGTTGGCTGTGGTCATAAGGTGTGTGCTTGGTTGCTTTTTGTTTTACTGTAGTGGGGTTATTTATTTCCTGTGTTTTCTTGAATGTAGCTAGTTTTCTTGGGTTTTATTTTCCCTTCTAGTGTTTTCTATAATGCTGGATTTGTTTGTAGGTATTTGAAATTTGTTTTTGTCATTGAATATCTTGTTTTTTCCGTCTATGAGGACTGAGAGTTTTTCTGGGTATAGTAGCCTGGGCTGACATCTGTGTTCTCTTAGGGTCTGCATGATATCCTTCCAGGCCCTTCTGGCTTTCATAGTCTCTGTTGAACAGTCAAGTGTGATTTTAATGGGTTTGCCATTATATGTTACTTGGCCTATTTCTCTTGCAGCTTTTAGTATTTTTTCTTAGTTCTGTATACTTACGGTTTTGATTATTATGTGGCAGGAGGATTTTCTTTTCTGGTCTAATTTATTGGGTGTTCTATAGGCCTCTTGTATTCTTATTGGCCTCTCCTTTAAGTTGGGGAAATTTTCTTCAATGATTTTGTTGAAAATATTTTCTGGGCCTTGGAGAAGGGAGTCTTCTTTTTCCTCTATACCTATTATTCTTAGGTTTTGTCTTTTCATATTGTCTTGAATTTCTTGGACAGTCTGTGTCAGGAATTTTTTGGATTCAACATTTTCTTTGACAGATACATTGATTTGTTCCATTGTATCTTCCACACCTGAGATTCTTTCTTCCATTTCTTTAGCCTATTGGGTATGCTAACCTCTGTAGTTCCTGCTTTCTTCCCTAAGTTCTTTCTTTCCACAATTTCTTCCATTTTTTTTTTTTTTAATTTTTCCAATTCTATCTTCAGGTCTTGAGCTATTTTGTTGGTTTCCTTCACCTGTCTGACTGTATTTTCATGTTTTTCCATCAATTCCTTCAGCTGTTTGTTTGAACAATCCACTGTTTCTTTTATTTCATTCAGTGATTTAAACATTTCATCTCTAAAGGCCACAAACTGTTTGGCTGCAGCTTCCTCTATTTCTTTTTGTATTTTATTTGTTTCCTCTGTTATCTTCTTCATGAGCATAGATGTTAGATCATCTCTTTGAATTTCAGTTATGCTGGGGTGTCTAGGGCTATTTGCCCCTGGAAACTGGGTTCTGGAGATGCCATATTGCTCTAGCTTTTGTTGGTTGAACTTTTACGCTGTCCTCTACCCATTGGGCTATCTTAGTTGTTTGAAGTTAGTTTCTGGTTGTTCCTGGACTCTTGTAGTGGAGAGAATCCCTTTGGCAGGAAGATGTTTTTTCCTGAAGGAAGCCTTCTCAGCTTTTTGGGTATAGTCACTGGATGGCCGGTGTTTTTCGGGAGTTGCTACAGCTCACCTCAGGCATAGAGACCTGGGTGGTAACTGTGGTCCTGATTAGTCAAGAGGGCTCTCCTCTCACCAGGAGAAGTCCTGGAGACAGCTGCCCTCCTTCTGGGTTTCTTGCTGTAAATTTAGTGATCAGCTGCTGTAACCTGTGTGTCCCATGGTTTGGTCGGTTTTGTTAGGGATAACTGGTTGCCCCTTGGGGTATCTGGGGGTTGATCAGGTATCAGGGTTCCCAGTCTTTTGTAGATCTGAGGTTGGGGCTCTGTGCCCCAGAACCCAAGAGGTAATGTGTGGCGGGTGAGTACTGCTCTCCTGGTAACATCAGGCTATCTGGGGCACAGCAGTTCCCTGGGTTGGGTCAGTCTGTGGGACCTTTTCCAGGAATATACTGGGTTGCCTAGGTTCATCTCCTTTGCTTCGATCCTTGTTCCTTGTGAGGGTTCACTCAAGACAGTGACTCTAAGACTCTGGTATCTTGGGGCACACAGTTCTGTCTGTAAGGAGTAGTTGGTACAAAGCAGGCCTCTAGGCTGGCAGAGCGTGTGCCTGCCTGCTAGTCTGTTGGAACTGGGTTCCCAATAACTCTGTGCTCCCTGCTTGGGCCCGGATCTGTGATGGTTGGGTGTACTCGGCTGTTTGCGATCTGTGGTCTGCTATACTTTCCCCAGGCAAAGCCTAGGTGACCCCAGCAGCACGATTTCTTCCTTCCCTGTGGGGCCCTCTCCGGACGGGGATTCCCAGTCTCTTTTGCACTGGGGCGCACAGCTCCTCTGTATGGGTGAGCTGGGAGTGCAGCTCTCAGCGAGGCAGGAGCTCAGTTGTGATGGCGGCGGGTACCCGAGGTCCGAGAGAACTTCCAGGGAAAGACTGGGTGACCAGTGATCAGACTTGCAACTTTGCTTCCCCATGGGGTTTTCTTGAGACTGGGACTCCCAGTCTCAGGCACCCTTGGGCCCACTGATCAGCCTGGGAAAGTGATCGGGACATGCAGGCTTGCCGTTCCAGCCTGGAGACCCAAAGCCCGTGTTACCAGGGATTTCTTCCGGGTTGTGGCTAGGCAGCCGAGTGGACCCGACCGATTCCCACGCTGTGGGAGCCTCCCCTCACCTGGGAAACAGGATAGTTGTAATTTTACGGCCCAGAGTTCAGTCTTCTGGTCGCTGCATGGAGAGTGCGGTCCAGCTTCTCGGACACAGTGCTCTCCCGGCGCCGCCATCTTGGCTCCCCACCGCCTAGTGTATTTTTTTAATTTTTTATTTAACTTTTATTAATTACACTTTATTCCTTTTGTATCCCCCCATAAGCCCCTCACGGTCCCATCTCCCCCCCACATTCTGCATGCATGCCTCTCCCCAAGTCCACTGATAGGGGAGGTCCTCCTCTCCTTCTTTCTTTCTCTTTCTTTTTTTTTTTTTTTGTTCTTCTCAATGCAGTTTACTCAGGAACCTTGAACAATCTTCTGACCCTGGGGAAAGCCAGCCCACAGCTTAAACAGCCTCTGGGTAGTCAACCCCAGCGTGCCTTGTAGGCAATGCAGATAGGTCCACATACACGGAAGCAAGCCAGATCCTCAGCCTTAGCCAAATATGGAGTTGTTTGTGACAGAGAGCACTCACCATCGGGAAGGTGGAAGGTGGAAACCAGCTCCATCTTTAAGGCATAGATTAAGCAGTTCTCTACAGTTCCCCCTTTTTGTTTTAGATGCATCAGGCAAGAGTAGAGGTCTGATCTCTGATATTAGAAATAAATTGGGACTTTGTACCAACGTTCATTTAGGTGTCATCCACCCAAAGAGCATCAGACCCATCCGATGTCTTTTTCTCAGAGGCGGGACTTGGAGCATCAACCCGCATGCAGTCAGACTTGCTCTTCTCTGGGTCGAAAGCGGCTGACCCTGAGTGCAGTGCTTAGCCTTACATCCTGAGCGTAACATTTTAGCTTTTTATGGTAGTCAACCATGTTTGGGGAGACTGTCCTGCTTCAATGGCTGTAAAGGCCTGAATGGTCATGGCTGCATTACACTGTTGTGAGACTCTAATCTTGCATATGCACCACAGGCAAACCAAGGAGACCAACACCCGAAGGCCTGCTAACACTCCCATGCCCGCCCATTCCTTCAGATGATTCATGGCTGCAGCAATCCATGATGATAATCCTGTGGCTAGTCCTGTGTCCACTCTGGTAGAATTTGCCGTAAAAATGGCCACTCTCAGCTGCTCCATCATAGTATCGAGTTCTTCAGTCCAGTTACCTAAAATATAGATAGGCAATTGTTTAGACAGATTTGCAGCATGGGAAAAATTCTCATATTGTATGCTAGTGACACAAAGTCCAGCATACTTCCATTGACAGCCAAGTTGAGCGATTTGCCATAGGGTATCAATTTGCTCCTGCACGAGGTCAATCCTCTGATTGAACACCATCAAGTCTCCTTTTAGTTGAGCATTAATTCCTTTTTGTACATCTAAAGCATGAGCTACATTGGCTAAAAGATTATTTAGGGTCTGAGCAGTCTGCATAGTATGACTCATGGCTAATGCCCTGGTGGTAGCTCCAACAGCCGCCAATGAGATGGCAGTAACAATGGCGGCTGTAATTCCAAGATCCCTTTTCTGTCTGAAGAGAGTCATAGCATGAGGGGCATCAACGGGCACAGGCACCCAGTGAGGCATGCGAGTAACCAGGGCATACCTAAATTCACTAGCATTCCAGCATTGGGCAAAAAAGCAAGTATCATTACCACAATTACTTGGCTCTATCTGGCTAACAATGAATAAAAATGGGGGTTATAAACAAACAGGTGTGGACTTATAGGAAATATTATGAGAAACCTTAACTCCCTCGTTGGAACATCCTGCATCAGTTCTAGAACTAGCAGTGGTGGTGTCCGAGGTCTGAGTAGGTTCAGGAGACCATTGCCCCCAGGGGCAAGACGTGCTCCACGTAAATTGACTAACTCCATGTTTTCCTCCACTTTTGAAAGTCATTTAAGGTTCTTAAATTATTTTTCCCTCTTTTTAAAATTTTTCATCAATTACACTTTATTCATTCTGCATCCCCCCATAAGCCCCTCCCTCCTCCCCTCCCAATCTCACCCTTCCCCCTCCCTCTGCATGCATGCCACTCCCCAAGTCCACTGATAGGGGAGGTTCTCCTCTCCTTTCTGATCTTAGTCCATCAGTTCACATCAAAAGTGGCTGCATTGTCCTCTACTATGGCCTGGTAAGGATGCTCCCCCCCAGGAGGAGGTGATCAAAGAGCAGGCCAATCAGATTATGTTAGAGGCAGTCCCTCTTCACATTACTATGTAACCCAATTGGACTCTGAACTGCCCTGGGCTACATCTGTGCAGGGGTTCTGGGTTATCTCCATGAATAGTCCTTGTTTGGAGTGTGAGTCTTTGGGAAGTTCCCTGTGTTCAAATTTTCTTGTTCTGTTGCTCTCTTTGTGGAGGCCCCATCCTCTCCAGCTCCTACTATTTCCCAGTTCCCACATAAAATTTCATTCACTCTGCCCAACAGTTGCCCATCAGGTTCAGCATCTGCTTTGATAGTCTGTAGGGCAGAGGCTTTCAGAGGCCCTCTGTGGTAGGTTCCTAGGTTGTTTCCTGTTCTCTTCTTTTTCTGATGTCCATCCTCTTTGCCTTTCAGGATGGGGCTTGACCGTTTTAGGTAGGGTCCTCTCTCTTGCTTAGTTTCTTTAGATGCACAGATTTTAGTGGGTTTGTCCCATGTTGTATGTCTGTATGAGTGAGTATATACCGTGTGTGTCTTTTTGCTTCTGGGAAAACTCACTCAGGATGATCCTTTCCAGGTCCCACCATTTATCTGCAAATTTCATGATTTCCTTATTTTTTGTTGCTGAGTAATATTCCATTGTATAGATGTGCCACAATTTCTGCATCCATTCTTCAGTTGAGGGGCATCTGGGTTGTTTCCAGCTCCTGGCTATTACAAATAAAGCTGCTAAAAATGTGATTGAATGTACCTGAGCATGTTTTGGATATATGCCCAGGAGTGGTATGGCTGGATCGTAAGGAAGCGCTATTCCTAGTTGTCTGAGAAAGCGCCAGATTGATTTCCAGAGTGGTTGTACAAGTTTACATTCCCACCAGCAGTGGAGAAGGGTTCCCCTTTCTCCGCAACCTCTCCAGCATGTGTTGTCACTTGAGTTTTTGATCTTGGCCATTCTGATGGGTGTAAGGTGAAATCTCAGGGTTGTTTTGATTTGCATTTCTCTAATGGCTAATGAGATTGAGCATTTCTTTAAGTACTTCTCTGCCATTCGATATTCCTCTGTCAAGATTTCTCTGTTTAGTTCTGTTCCCCATTTTTTAAGTGGATTACTTGGTTTGCTGCTTTTCAGCTTCTTTAGTTCTTTATATATACTGGATATGAGTCCTCTGTCAGATAAAGGGTTGGTGAAGATTTTTTCCCAATATGTAGGCAGTCGCTTTGTTTTGATGACAGTGTCCTTTGCTTTGCAGTAGCTTTTCAGTTTCATGAGGTCCCATTTATTGACTGTTGCTCTTAGAGCCTGTGCTGTTGGTGTTCTGTTCAGGAAGTTTTCTCCTGTACCAATGAGTTCTAGGATATTCCCCACTTTTTTTCAAGCCGATTTAATGTGTCTGGTTTTATGTTGAGGTCTTTGATCCACTTGGACTTCAGTTTTGTGCAGGGGCCTAGTGTATTTTTTATGTCAAGGATTTCTATATGGTTTTTAGTTGTTTCCATTTCACAAAGGTTTGTTGTTGTTTTCTACTCAGTATTGTGTTTTAACTTAAGAGTATGAGTAGAACAAGGTAAAAATGGTCTTTCCTTGGAGTGTAAGTACCCCTGGTAATACAAAGATGGATGGCATGTCCATGAGTGTCAGATGGAGCTATTCAAGAATTAAGAGAATCTATTCCAGTCACCTTTAGGCTGGCTTTAGGCCTGCCTTTGTAGAAATCCTGAGCAGCCTTGTTTTCTTTGCATAAGTAATCATGTTAACTATTTCACCCTTGGTGGCGCTGAAAGTCCATGAGTAAAGGGAGTTTGCTGTTGGGTCACTGTCACTATTTCAGCACTAGAGGGCAATGGAAGCCCAGGTTTATCACAAACTGACAGTCATGCTAATGGTGAACCAGGAGGCTTGTTGAAAAAGCTCATTTGCAGGAGCATTCATGAGACTTAAATTCAGATGCCTCTCCCACAGCCACCAATCTGTGATGAACTGCTGTGGGGATCACTGTGGAGCACAACCTGGTGCACTGGGTGCAGGTTTCTAACAAATGGTAAACTCAGTATGGATAAACCAGCTCCAGGCTCGTAGTCATCAACCTACCAAGCTGTGTCAGGACCTGAGTCTAAGACCTACAAAGACAGACCCAGAAATGGGACAGGACAAAGGCTTATGTTGTCATGGACTGTTGCTGAAGTAGACATGTGGCCCCAGACCACATCTCTTAGCCACAGGTGAAGCTGTCTGGAGGAGAAGTCTGATAGATGAGGACCCATGCAATTCTCTATCTTATCCCATGAAAATTAATTCCTACTCTGTACTATGCTGGCAAATCTTAGGGGCAGAATTAGTGAAAGCAGTTCCTTGACCGTTATGTCTGCTATTACACTAGATCATGCCTGGATATCTCAAACCTCAAGAATCTAAAGACTTAGGAAATTTTCCTACGGTCATATCGTACAGAATGGGGAATGCAGATCAAAACTCTTGTCTTGGTGCACTGGGTGCAGGTTTCTGTTTAGAGCTAAGACAAGTCTAGAACCCCATTTGTGAACAATAGCCTAGGTGGCTATAGCTCTGATGCTGGTGGTTAGAGGGTAAAAGTTGCCTTGCCCACAGAATGATGCTAGGTAGAATCATACCCAAGTGTTACACCTGCAAGGAAGAGTGAGTAACGGGATGTGACCCAATCCCCTACCCTACGTCCACCCCACAGGCTACAATAGAGTTCTACCCCACAAGCATGCAGTGTATTTGTCTGAGGTCCAAGTAATTCTGCCAATTCTGCCTGTGAAAGGACCTTCCTTTTCTGTTCTGTGCTGGGTTTCACTTCAGCAGCCCCAGCATTCAGCTCCAAGGCACAACCTGGTGTTAGTTTTAGGCTCTGTTATCTCAGTGAGTGAAAACTTGCACTGCTGTTCAAATTAGAAGAGGCATAGTAGACCCATTCAACTTTTAATCTAATGCAATTCAAACATCTCAGGTGAAGATTAGCTAGGGTCAAAAGCTGTGTAGTTCTGCACAGTATTAGGTTTGCTATCCAAGGCTTTCTAAGTGAAATTATCTATTTCATGACACTTGCAGGAGTTGTGACACAGACAACTTTCCTTCTTTCCTTTTTCAGTGTTTACTTATTACATTAACCCAAGGCACTGTAGTGTCTCTCATAGATTCCTTAGCTCCTGTGATGGAAGTTTAATGAGACTGGGTCTCCTTGTATAAGACTGGCTGGCTGGAACTTGCTGTGTGAAAGAAGGTGACCTCAAACTCTCAGAGATCTACCTGCCTCTGCCTCCAGAATGCAGTAATTAAAGGTGTACACCACCACACCAAGCTTTCACTTTTATTTTTATTCAATTAAATTTTCTTCTTAATTCTGTCTTATAACATATTCTTTATCTTGTGTGTATTTAGGTACTCTTATTTAATACAATTATAAAAATCATTTAAATAAGACATTTTATTTTACATTTGTTCTTTTTCCGGGTTTTATTAGATATTTAATTATTATTTATTTTATTTTCACATTTGGATTATTATTAGACCTACTTTTATGATTTCCAGAATATTTCTGATGTTATCCAATATCCCTTCAATTTTTCAGTGTAGTCAGATATACTATTCATAAGAAAGAAACTATAATATACTTTTGTCTTCTTTCTGTCCTTTGTGTGACTATTATCATTTTTATCTTTTGACTTATACATACATTTTCCTTATACATACATTTTCCTTCTCAAAATGTTGTAAAATCCATGAAACATTGATGTTATACCTAAACAGTTTTTAAATTAATTTTTTAATAATAAAAAATAAAAAGGTTGGCCAGGTGTGGTGGTGCACAGCATTAGTCCCAGCAGCTGGGGCAGAGGCAGATGAATCTCTGTGAGTTGAAGGTCAGTCTGACCTAAATGGTGAGTTTCAGACCAGCCAGAGCTGCATAGTGACAACCTGTCTTAATAAATAAATATGAGAAGCTTGATGTTTGCACTCACTCATCTGTTTCCATTCTTTGTTCTTATCTTCGTGTCCTCCTAATACTCTGTCCCATAACATTGTCTCTTAGTCTGCTCTCCCATGCTGTGCAGGCTTTCGGTAGGACCAGCTCAGCATATTTCTCAGACATCAACATGGTCTCAGGCTGCAGCCCAGACCACAGACATTTGCATGGCCTTTGGTGGTAACAGGGGTCTCATATATCAACATGGACCCTCTCAGATAGGACCACAGACCCAGATATGGCCCCAGGTGGTAACATAGACCAGGATGTCACCTTGGCCTTAGGTGAAAGTGCTGGGCACTTAAATCATATGTCCCCCACTGGCATCAAATCCCTCAGACGCCCACATGATCTCAGGTGGCAGCTTGGATCAGGAACATCCACATAGGCTTTGGTGGTAGCTCAGGACATGGGCATAGACAGAGAGCCCCAACTGCAGCAGGACCATGGACCAAGATATGGCCCGCAGTGGCAGCCTAGGCCAGGATATCACCATGGCCTCATGGGGCAGCATAAGCCACTCAGATCAGTTTGGCCTCTGCTGTCATTTAAGCCCCTGGAAATCAATATGTTCTCAAGCAGCAACCCAGACCAGTGACATTCAGATGGCTTTTGGTAGTAACTTAGGCCACAGACATCAGCACAGACCCTGGCTATAGTAGGGCCATGGACTCAGACATAGTCCTTGGCAGCAGCCCAACCCCAGGCATCACCATGGCTCATATGGTTGCACAGGTTCCTCATATTCACCTGTTCCTCACCACCAATCTCCAGTTCCACCTCTCCCCACAGTACATGGAACACTCAGTTTGACATTCTCTCCCATTGCTCTACCACATACTTCATCTTTCCTATCTCTTCATATCATATTCATTAATGTAATGGCACCCACTGTGGGGAGGGTAGATACTTGGGTGTCTGGTTTTTTGTTTTTTTGGCTGCCCTCATTTATAAGTATTTTTAAGGGTTTACTCTACTCAAGAAAGCCTTTACTACCAAGGCATAAACCTTTTATGGTTTCTGTTGAATACTCTCTTCCCTGATGATATCTCTTTATCTTGGTTAGTACAAATTCAAAATAACTCCTCACCTTTTTTAGTTCTGAGAGTATCTGCTTCATACTTAATTTTTTCTATCCCTAGTAGTTTTTATTTACTTAGCTTAATAAAGTTTGTAACTTTACATGCACAGATTTATGTTCTGCCAAATATTTGAGGAAAGACCCCATACAGATTTATCTATATCTATATCTATATCTATATCTATATCTATATCTATATATAACAATATCCTCTTGTTGAAGATGTATCATCTCTTTGACTGGCACATTTTATCTTGTAAAAAGTTTGGAACAAAATCAAAGGTTGATTTAATGTTAGAAAACAAATTATTTCCTTACAAAAACAATTTTAGAGAAAAAAAATCTATCAAATTTCAGAGCTAAGCAAATTTGCAAAGTGACTTCCAAAAGAAGGGAGAGTTTTGAGAATCAAGTGGAACCTGCAGGGAGAGGTAGGAAGTAGAGTTATGTGGTCCATGAGGCCAAAGGTTTGAGGTTGCACCTTTATCGGTGACATAAAAGGAGTCAGTGTTTCAGGCTGCATATAAGATGCTGGAGAGGAGGTGGAGGAAGGGGAATCCTGCTCCATTGCTGGTGGGAATGGAAACTTGTACAACCACTTTGCCAATCCATATGGCGCTTTCTCAGACAACTAGGAATAGCGTTTTCTTAAGATCCAGCTATACCACTCCTGGGCATATATCCAAAACGTGCTCAGGTACACTCAATCACATTTTTAGCAGCTTTATTTGTAATAGCCAGAACCTGGAAACAACCCAGATGCCCCTCAACTGAGGAATGGATACAGAAATTGTGGTATATTTACACAATGGAATAATACTCAGCAATTAAAAACAAGGAAATCATTAAATTAGCGGGCAAATGGTGGTATCTAGAAAATATCATCCTGAGTGAGGTATCCCAGAAGCAGAAAGATACACATGGTATATACTCACTTACAAGTGGATATTAGACATATAGTACAGGATAAACATTCTAAAATCTATACACCTAAAGAAGCTAAGCAAGAAGAAGGACCCTGGGTAAGATGATCAATCCTCACACAGAAAGGCAAATGGGATGGACATCCGAAGAGGGAGAAAACAGTGAACAAGACAAGAGCTTACCATAGAGGGCCTCTGAAAAAAAATCTACTCAGCAAGTAGATGCTGAGACTCGTAGCCAAACTTTGGGCAGAGTGCAGGGAATCGTATGAAAGAAAGAGGAATTAGTAAGACCTGGAGGGGACAGGAGTACACATGGAGAGCAGCAGAACCAAGAAATCTGGGTACAGGTGTCTTTTCTGAGAGTGATACTCCAACCAAGGACCATGCATGGAGATAGCCTAGAATCCCTGAACAGATGTAGCCCATGGCAGCTCAGTAACCAAGTGCATTCCCTAGTAAGGGGAACAGGGACTGTCTCTGACATGAACTCAGTGGCCTGCTCTTTGATCACCTCCCCCTGAGGGGGGAGCAGCATTACCAGGCCACAGAGTCAGATGATGCAGCCAATGCTGATAAGACCTGATAGGCTAGGGTCAGATGGAGGGAAAGGAGGACCTCCCTTATCAGAGGACTTAGAGAGGGGCATGGGAGGAAATGAGGGAGGCAGGGTGAGATTGAGAGGGAATGAGGGAGGGGGCTACAGCTGGCATATAAAGTGAATAAACTGTAATTAATATAAAAAAATTTAAAAAAGGGAAAAAAAGAGGGGCTTTTACCATATCTCTGCATGAAATCAAACATTGACATCCCTAGAAACATTCTTCTTCCCTTTCTTGGCAATTCATGTAGATTTACCTTGGACTGTGGATGAAAATACTCTCAGTCTTGAATGCTTTTTTATGATTCTGGTAAATACTTTTTGTTTGTTTGTTTTGTTTTTTAAGACAGGGTTTTTCTGTGTAGCCTTGGCTCTCCTGAACTTGCTTTGTGGATCAGGCTGGCCTTTAACTCAGAGAGATCAGTCTGCCTCTGCCTCCCTGAGTGCTGGGATCATAGGCATGTACCACCATGCCTAGCTTCTTGTAAATACTTTAATACAGACATCAAATCTAGTATGAAATTTTCTTTGTACTTACAAATCTATCCCTTAGAAAATGCCTCATCTCCACACAAGATGATTAGGTTAAGTAGCACATGAACTTTCTTTTTTCCACCTTAGAAAAGTTCTGTGGACTTGCCATATTGACAAAATACTTGGAAGTATATAATAGGAAACAATTTTTTAAAACTGCTTTCAGGGGCTGGAGACATGGCTCAGAGGTTAAGAGCACTGGCTGCTCCTCCAGAGGTCCTGAGTTCAATTCCCAGCAACCACATGGTGGCTCACAACCATCCAGAATGAGATCTGGCGCCCTCTTCTGGCATGCAGACATACATGGAGGCAGAACATTGTATATGTAATAAATAAATAAATCTTAAAAAAAAAAGTGATAAAACTGCTTTCAGATATTGGTCAAAAGACAGCATAATACTGATTCCTAACAGAAAAGGAACTTGTAAAATATCATTAAATGCTGGTATTGACCTCAAACTTCTAGACTGCAGCAAAAGTATACAAAATGCAAAACAAACATGGCCTTGTAATTTAAAGGATTAAAAAGGTGAAAATCAAAGACTGAGAAAACTAAGTATCAAGAATTTGCTGGATATAGAGCAGAGATAGACGCAGATACAGTGTGCCTTTCAGTAACACTATTGCTTAAACTTATAAATTCATAACTGGCATGTTGAATTTTACTGAATTGAAAATCATTTTCCTCTCCAGCATGTGTTGTCACTTGAGTTTTTCATCTTGGCCATTCTGATGGGTGTAAGGTGAAATCTTAGTGTCCTTTTGATTTGCATTTCCCTAATGGCTAATGAGGTTGAGCATTTCTTTAAGTGTTTCTCTGCCATTCGATATTCCTCTATCAAGAATTCTCTGTTTAGCTCTGTTCCCCATTTTTTAAGTGGATTACTTGGTTTGCTGCTTTTCAGCTTCTTTAGTTCTTTGTATATACTGGATATTAGCCCTCCTTCAGATAAAGGGTTGGTGAAGATTCTTTCCCAATCTGTAGGCATTCGTTTTGTTTTGATGACGGTGTCCTTTGCTTTACAGAAGCTTTTCAGTTTCATGAGGTCCCATTTATTGATTGTTACTCTTAGATCCTGTGCAGTTGGAGTTCTGTTCAGGAAGCTGTCTCCTGTGCCAATGAGTTCTAGGCTGTTCCCCACTTTTTCTTCTAACCGATTTAGCGTATCTGGTTTTATGTTGAGGTCTTTGATCCACTTAGAGTTTAGTTTTGTGCAAGGTGATATGGCCAAGATGAAAAACTCAAGTGACAACACATGCTGGAGAGGTTGTGGAGAAAGGGGAACCGTCCTCCATTGCTGGTGGGACTGTAAACTGGTACAACAACTTTGGAAGTCAATCTGGCGCTTTCTCAGACAATTAGGAATAGTGCTTCCTCATGACCCAGCTATACCACTGCTAGGCATATACCCAAAATGTGCTCAAGTACACAACAAGGACATTTGCTCAACCATGTTTGTAGCAGCTTTATTTGTAATAGCCAGAACCTGGAAACAACCCAGATGTCCATCAGTGGAGGAATGGATACAGAAATTGTGGTATTTTACTCAATGGAATACTACTCAGCAATCAAAAAAGAGGAAATCATGAAATTTGCAGGCAAATGGTGGGATCTAGAAAAGATCATTCTGAGTGAAGTATCCCAGAAGGAGAAAGACAAACATGGAATATACTTGCTTATATAGACCTAAAAGATATGATAAACATAATGAAATCTATACACCTAAAGAAGATAATCAAGAAAGCAGACATGGGATATGATGATCAATCCTCATTTAGAAAGACAAATGGGATGTGCATTGAACGTATGACAGGAGTCCACCACAGAAGGCCTCTGAAAGACTCTACCTAGCAGTATTCCAAAGTAGATACTAAGACTCATAACCAAACCTTAGGCAGAGTGCAGGGAATCATATGAAAGAAGGGGAGTTTGATGTGGAAAGGATAGGAGCTCCACAAGGACCAAACATATCTGGGAACAGGGTCTTTTCTGAGATGGACACTCAACCAAAGACCATGAGTACAACCACTTTGGAAGTCAATCTGGCTTCCAAAACCTAGAACCTCTGCTCGGATGTGACCTGTGATAGCTCAGTAATCAATTGGTTTCTTATAGTAAGGGGAACAAGGCCTATTTCTAACAGGAACTCAATGACTGGCTCTTTGACCTCCCCACCCCACAAGGGAGGAGCAGTACTGTTAGGCCACAGAGGAGGACTTTGCAGCCAGTCCCGAAAATACCTGATAAAACGGAGCCATATGAAAGGGGAGGAGGTCCTCCCCTATCAGTGGACTTGGAAAGGGGCAGGGAGGAGATGAGGGAGGGAGGGAGGGAGGGTGGGATTGGGGAGGGAATGAGGGAGTGGGATACAGCTGGGATACAGAATTAACAAATTGTAACTAATAAAAAAATAAAATTAAAAAAAAACTAAAAAAAAGAATTAAAAAAAGACACAGAGTTTGGAATCTGGTAAGGAAGAAAGAAATGACTGGAAGAAGTTCAGGGGAGGAGTATGTATAAATATAGTTAAAATACATTATGCATGCATGAAAGTTTCAAAATATTAATAAAATACTGTATTTTCACAAAGTAAATGTAAAAAAAAAAAAGAAAGTCATTTTCCTAGTGTGTTTGTTGTATAGCTGTCCTGTCTATTTTATGTCAATTTGGCACAAGGTAAAGTCATTTGGAAAGAGGTATTGTCAATGGAAAAAAAAATTCTCCACAAGATCTGCCTATAAACAAGTTCATAGTGCATTTTCTTAATCACTGACTGAAGTGAGAGGGCCCAGCCCACTGTGGATGGTGTCATCCCTGGGCAGGTAGTGTTGGCATGCTATCATGCTATACGGAAACAAGCTGAGAAAGCTATCGGGTGGCAGGCTAATAATAAGGAGCATCCCTCCATGGCCTCTGCTTCCTTTTTTTTCCCTCCAGGGTCCTTCCTTGAGTTCCTGCACTGACTTCCCTCAGTGATGGATTATGACTTGAGAGCTGTGAAATGAAATAAACCCTTTCCTTGCTAAGATCCTTTTTGGTCATGATGTTTTATCACAGCAATGGAAATTCTAACTGAGACAGTGCCCATGCCTTACGTTCTTTCAAGGTTAAGAGATTTTCATTTGTTCAAAAAAAATTTCTTTTTGGAATAAGCCTTTAGCGCATATCCAAAATTTTTAATTATTTTAACCTCATTTAAATCGCCATGTTATATTACATTTATTTTGATTTTTCCAGAGAATACTTATTTTGGTAACTTACAGTATTAAAATTAGGTATCCTTTGAAAGCTCAAAGGCTAATATAATATTTACTTTTTGATTTTTTAATAAGTAGATTAACTAATATTCTTCAAAGTAGGAATTGTTAATCAATGTCAATTTTATGATTTTCTTAAGGTTTTCAAACACTTCTTTTAATATAATCCAACTTTTTGAAACATTTGAAATTATTGCTACACCTGTCTCTACATTCTTAGGACAAATACAGAAAAAAAAAGATATTAGAAGTATAGTTAGCCAATTTGCACATAGAAATGTCCAGACCATTTATATTAGTCTAAGTGTCTCCCTTAATTTGATTTAAACTTTGGTGATATGATATTAAATGAAGAAAGAAAAAATAGCATTATTTACAGGCACTGACATAATCCATGGGAAAGCAGAAGTGACACCTTCAATCTTTATTAATGTTCAGTTAGGAGCAGAGTAACTAAGGGCTGAGCCCAAGTGATAGAGAAGACCATGTTTCTTGGGAAGAGAACTCAGCTAATTCACAGAAATAATGAAAAATTACTGATGTAATGAAGTCTGCTGAATTCTAGATTGCTACTAGGTAATTTTCCAATAAAAGTAATGAAGCAGATGTCACATTTATCTAAATTTAATGTGTGTCAACAACAAAAAAGTAAAGTTTAGAAACCAGAAGCTAAGCACTGCTACTCTGTCTCACATTCTCAGCTCTGAAAGTCCAACTTCTTTGGGGTTTTTCTTCCTCGTGCAGTAGTCGAATCTCTAATGTAAGTTTCATACCTAGGAACCAAATAGTAGATCACAAAAATTAAAGAATTTGAAATAATTTTAAATGATCTAAACAAAACTGAAATAATTAGTTAACTTGAATGATGGTGAAAATTTATCACTTCTTCACCTATGTTTTTCTCTGATCAGTACCAACAGCTATGCATTATATTCCTAACTCATAACAACCAATAAATCTGAATTAGGGCTTTAGTTAATTGGTAAAGCACATGCATAGAACCAATGAAACTCTGAGTTTGAGCCTCCTTACCAAGAAAAAAACAAAAATTATAAATCAAGGTAAAGCAGAGGGAGGAATAATTCTAAATACAAGCTTAATTTTTAATTGACTAATTATATGCTTTTTTTAAAAGAAAAACAGTGATCCATTTCCTTTTCTTCAGCAAGCAAAATCATAATCTTTGGGCTTTATAATGCTATACCATTGTCACCACCCTCCAGACCATCTTCTTGGTTACTAAGAATGGCTTGTGCTGTTTCATGTGTTCTCTGTTTCCACTTTTTGTTGGATTGACCTGAACAGTCAGTCACTTGACTCCATGAGTCAGTCAATGTCTGTGAGTGAGTAAAAGAAGCATGAGCTGTCTTCCAGGGAGCCAGCCAGAGCATATGCTGGAAGTTGAAATTAAGAAATTAAGAAGTGTATTAGAAGAAAAGAGGTGAAAATACAGAAAGCAAGATGTCAGCAGCTTTCCATGGAACCCTCTGAGTTTCTGACACTTCTGAGTGACCATCTGCCCCTAAAGCCATAGGGAGTTAATTTCAAAACAAGTGTCACCTGCAAAGTACCACAGATATGCCTCTGTAATCCAGAGAACCCCTGGTATGTCCTCTTCAGAAGGCTCTGGAACTCAGCACCAAGGTTCTCCCTTGGCCATGCTCAGAAGTCTCAACCTTCCAGAAAACAGCTACTCCTTATACTGCTATTTCCCTGAGCTTTTTGGTGCCATCTTTAGTGTTAACTGATTCATAGTGACTCTACTGTTAAAGTGAATCACTATTTATTTTAAACTGTCCTGGTTTAAATGGCTGTGATGTTTCTACCCTGACTGCATTCCAATTGTGTCAACTCTGAAGCTGTACAATGAATGTTTCCTCTTCTTAGACCTTAGACACAGCACAGAAGAAAAAAAACTGATCATCACTTAGTAGGAAGTTTTCCTCCTGACTATTATACAGGCTATTATAATGAATATCCTATTTTACTACTGATTCATAGATTATCTGTTTGTAGTTTTATTAGTATATGCTAATTGTAAAAAGTCACATATTTAATACAAGAATGTAATGCATTTTAAACATATTCACCCTGCCTGTTCCCCTCACTTGTCATGCTTCCCAGCCACCATTGTTCTTCTTCTTTGACCATTTGTTTTCTACTTTTACATCTTTAAAAACACTCTGTTCTTCTTACTAGTGAAATTGTAGGGGCTGGAGACATGTCTTAGTTTTTAAGTGCACTTGTAAAGGACCTGGAATCAATACCAAGTATGCACATGGCCACTCACAACTGTCTATAACTTTGGTCCTAGTGGATCTGATGCTCACTTCTGACCTTTATGGGCAGTGCATGCATATGATGTACATAAATGGATGCGGGCAAAACACCCATACACATAAAATCAAAATAAACATATATTTAAAAATAAGTCATACAATATTTTCTCTCTGAATCTCATTTATTTCACTTACCATTGTGCTGCCAAGTCTACCTATTTCCCTGCAAACATGATTTTGTTCTTCTTTATATCTGGATAAAACTCTACTGAGGGACATCTAGGATAGTTAAATAACTTTGCTACTGTGAATAGTACCACCATGTGCAGGTATCTCTATGGTGTAGTTACTTGATTTTGTTACAGTGTATACCAAGAGTGCTATAGCTAGATCAATGATAGTTCTACTTTCCATTTCTTGAGGGCCTCTATACTGTCTTCCATGGAAGCTGCAATAATTTGTAGTGTATAGAGTCCCTTCCCACATAAACACACACTCCCCGTCCCAACCCCCCATAGTTTTGTCAATATAACTTGTTAACTGTTTTCTTCATGATAGCCATTTTATCTGGGAACATTTTCTCACACATTTTCTGGCCATTTTTACTTTCATTGATAACTATTATCCATTCTTCTATATCCTGGCTAGGTGATTTGTGTGACAGTTATTGGGGTTTTATTTTTGAGTTCTCTATACCAATTCCCTTTTAGATGAATAGCTTAGAGATTTTTCCCCTTCTATAGGCTGTATCTTAGTTAACTGTCTCTTTTGCTATTACAGAAATTTTCTAATGTAACAAAATTCTAGTTGTTTTTTTTTTGCTATTATTTCCTGAGCAATATAAATCTTCCGTTAGTCATTGCTTGTCTTCAAGGATTTTTCTTATGTTTTTTTCTCTTGTAGTTTCAAAGTATCAGACTTATCCCTGAAGTCTTTGATAAACTTTAAATTTGATTTTGTATAGGGTGAGATATAGAGATTTACTGCCAGTCTTCTACATGAATATTCTGAGAACAATTTTAAGTTCACAGTAAATTTGAGGAGAAAGAATGGAATCTCAATATGCCCCATTCTCACATATTATGTTTCAATAGGCATTTACACAAATGTAGTCCATGGCAGTTCAGTGTCCAAGTGGGTTCCATAGTAATAAGAAAGGGACTGCTTCTGACATGAACTGATTGGCCTGCTCTTTGATCACCTCCCCCTGAGGGGGGAGCAGCCTTACCAGGCCACAGAGGAAGACAATGCAGCCACTCCTGATGAGACCTAACAGACTAGGATCAGAAGGAAGTAAAAGAAACCCTTCCCTAACAGAGGACTTGGAGAGGGGCATGTGTGGAGGAAGAGAGGAATTGGGAGGGGAGGAAGGAGGGAACTAGAGGAGGGATACAAAGTAAATAAAGTGTAATTAAAAATAAAATAAAATTTAAAAAATGTAAAAAAAAAGAATAACAGTAATTCAACTGTTTATCTAATTACATGGGTATTTAAAATTTTAAATTAAAATTAAATCAAAAGCAATTCTCTGTGTCTTGAAACCTTCTAAAATTTTGACCCCAAGCCAAAGTATTACTTTACTTAGATATTTATTAAAATATGAACAATAGTACATTCAAATATTAAATAATAATCAATATGAATCCTCGTGCTTCACAACTTAGAGAATTGTGGATAAAAATTCCACAAATGCCACATGTTTTCTCTCACATATATGATTCCATACAAAGAAAAAAGAATATGAAGGCAAAAGGGAATAAGCATGATGGTCGAAGGAGGCTAGAGAGAACAGAGGCAAATGAGGGTGATTAAAGTGCATTATTATACATATGTGGGAATTACCCTCCTATGAACTTAAGAGGGATGAACAAAGCAATATTTTTAATTATGATGAAACCAGATTGTTTTGAGTTCATATCCTATACCTGTAACTTTTTCACATGCTTTTGTGAAAAAAAAAAGTTATAAATCAAGGTAAAGCAGTGCAGTGGCATGAAAATGTAATCCCAGCACTCTGGAAGGCAGAGGAAGGTGGGTCTCTGTAGGTGAGTCCAGGACAGCTAAGGCTACAAATATATATATATATATATATATATATATATATATATATATATATATATAAAACCATATACATAAATGAGATTATATATATATATATGACCATATATATATATGAGATACTATATATATGAGATCATTCTTGATCAGTAGGATTTTAGGGATGTGTCCATGTGTTATTCTAAATTACCATGGTTTGCTATATGGAAAGATTTTAAACTACAGATTGCTATTATGGCTTGAAATGATAATGATTATTTAAAATTTCAATAAACATCTACAGACTAAATTGTTAGGAGTATTAAAGTAAAATAATTTTCAAACCAATCATTCATACATTATATTCCAAATAAATTAATGTCATTTGAGTGATGGTAAGTTTGAAGGCTCAGCTAGCCTTCTAGCCAGAAATGTAATTTGGAATATAATTCAGTTGAACTATTATAAATCAAAATGAATTCCACTTGTATTAGGATAATTGTGTATATGATAATGGAAGCTAAAATGCAATCTGATATTAAATTGACATCATAAAAATTCTGTTTCTCCAAACTAAATTTCAGCAAGTTGTGTTTTAGGCAGCCTTAGCTGTCCTGGGATGTGCTGGGATATGAACCCTGAACTTTGCACATGCTCATCCCTGTGTTTTCTCCCAATGCAGCCTCTCTGAGAAATGTCCCTCACTCACACACCATGCATCTATTCCTACCAAGAGCTGTCATTTCCTATTCGTTAACTCTGAAAACTTGAGTAGGGCACTTACTTTACTATGCTGGGATGCATTTCTTCGGCCATTCTGAAGAATTTGGAGCTAACAAGCACGCTCTTAATTATTAGTCCTTGTTTGTAGTTAGAATTTTATTCTTTAAGCTAAACATTTTAAATACTTCACAACACACTTATTGTAAAAGTTCCAAAGCTCTTCAAGGCATACTGGTCACACTCCTCTAGATGCTGTTCACTTGGTAAATGTTCTCCTCCCTCAAAAAAATCATAAAATCTTGGAATCCAGAAATTTTCAAAATTTATAAAATCATAATCCTTCAAATCTACCTTATAATCATTTGGAACAAATACACATGAAGAATCACATGAGCATTTTTAATGAAAGCTCTCTAATCACCCCCACCTGCTTTTCCAAAATATATACCAACCAAGAATCAGACATATAATGTAAAATAAACATACTGAAATCTGTACACCTAAAGCTAAGCAAGAAGGAGGACCCTGGCTAAGATGACCAATCCTTACACAGAAAGGCAAATGGGACAGACATTAGAAGAGAGAGAAAACAGCAAACAGGAGCCTACCACAGAGGGACTCTGAAAGACTCTGCCCCGCAGTGTATCAAAGCAGATGCTGAGGTTCATAAACAAACTTTGGGCAAAGGGCAGGACATTTTATGAAAGAAGGGGGAGAGAGAAAGTCCTGGAGGGGACAGGAGCTCCACAAGGAGAGCAACAGAACCACAAAATCTGGGCACAGGTGTCTTTTCTGAGATTGATACTCCAACCAAGGACCATGCAAGGAGATAACCTAGAATTCCTGCACAGATGTTGCCCATGGCAGCTCATTGTCCAAATATTTCCCTAATAGGGGAAAAGGGACTGTCTCTGACATGAACTCAGTGGCTGGCTCTTTGATCACCTCCCCCTGAGGAGGGATCAGCCTTACTAGGTCACAATGGAAGACAATGCAGCCAATCTTGATGAGACCTGATAGGCTAGAGTCAGATGGAAGGGGATGAGGACCTCCCCTATGGGAGGTCTTCGAAAGGGGACTTGGAGAGTGGCATGGGAGGAGATGAGGGAGGGAGGGTGAAATTCGGAGGGAATGAGAAAGGGTACTAAAACTGTGATTTAAAGTGAATAAACTGTAATTAATATAAAAATAAAAAAATTAAAACGTATAATTTTTAAATTTCTCAAAAGCAATAAAACATGTAAGTTATAGGTTCCCTGTTACAATAATAAATTGTGGAGGGGGGAATAATAAAAGGCAGAAATTTTGTAGGAGTTAATGGGAATCACAGAAACAGAGATTTCTGATCATTATATATGGTCATAAAGTCCACTAGCCAAAATACAGTTTTTTAAAAATGAGAGAAGACTCAATATGAAACCTAAAAACCTTACTTAATTAAAAGTTTACAAGAGCAGAACTATGCTGAGCAAGGTCAGCAACAGTCTTGGTCACAGTCACCCTATCCCAGTAGGGGCAAGAGTGGGTGGGTGAGTGTTCCCAAAGAAAGATGGTACTGGAAGCCATATTTGTAGGAAGCAGTCTACTCTGCAACAGCCCAGAGTATTCTGTGTGATGACCAATTACTCTGCTTAGCCAGAACACAACCAGTAGAAAACAGCTGATACCTAGAAATGCCAAGTCACTCAATAAAAGTAGTAATCCTAAGTACACACCATGAAGGGATTGAAAAACTCACACTCTTGTCAGTTACATACCAGCACGTGATGATTTCAAACGTTTTGATTTTCACAGGCTGAATAGAAACTTGGCCACGGGGCTCAAGCTTGAAATTCTAGGTCAGTATGGTTCACTCAAGTTTATGTTTACTGTCTACTTGAATTTCATCTTTTGTGAACTTGCTCATTCAAATCTTTGGCCACTGTTTTCAATTTTGGGTGGGTTTTTTCATATTTTATTATTTTAAAGTTTTTAACCTTTGAAAAAAAACAAGCCTATTATTCACATCATGTGAGATCACCTTTTTATTTTATACCACTGTTTATCTTTTAATGTTATAGGAAATATACAACCTATGCACAATTATAAGATTTGCATATCATACTGATTTTATATGTATAATTTGTCATATGTGCCTGCTTTAAATTGTGACAGTCAATTTATCATTCTCCTCCTTTGGATTTCTTTTTAATTTTTATTTTATCTAACTTTATTTACTTTATATCCCAAGCATGTCCCTTCCCTCCTCTCCCCACAGTCCTCCCCCTGCTCCTTTCTCTTTCTCCTCTCCCATTCCCTCCAGAAAAGGAGAGCCCTCCTCCCCCTTATCAATCCTCCCAGCACATCAAGTCACATTAGGACTGAGCATATCCTCAACCCCTGAGGCCAGGCAAGGCAGAGCTGCCATGAAGTGATCAAAACACAGTCAATAGAGTCCATGTTAGAAACAGCCCCCCACCCTCCACTTGCCAGATAACCCACAAGAAGATCAACCTGCCCTTTGGCCATATATGTGCAGGGGGCCTAGGTATGCACCATGCAAGCACCCTTGTTTCTGTAAGCCCCCATGGGTTTGGGTTAGTTTTCTCTGTTGGTCTTCTTTTGGGGTTTCTGTCCCCTCCAGGTGCTTCCATCTAAGACCCCTGGAACTCTGTTCCATGCTTGGCTGCAAGTACCAGCATCTGTCTCTATTCCTGCTGGGTGGAGCCTTTCAGAGGGCAGTCATGTTAGGCTCCTGTATGCAAGCATAGCAGAGCATCATTAATAGCCTCAGGGGCTGGCTCTGTACCGTGGCCTGGGTCTCAGGTTAGGCCAACCATTGGTTGGGCATTCCATCTCTGAACTTCTTGGAGGCAGGGTAAATTTTGGATCAAAGATTTTGTGTTTGGGTTGTTGTTTCCCTCCCTCTACTAGTCCTACTTGACTAGGAGGTGATCAATTAAAAATGAGGAAATCATGAAATTTGCAGGCAAATGGTGGGATCTAGAAAAGATCATTCTGAGTGAGGTATCTCAGAAGGAGCAAGACACACATGGTATATACTCACTTATGTAGACCTATAAGATATGATAAAATAATATAGGTCTACATAAGTGAGTATATACCATGTGTGTCTTGCTCCTTCTGATATGATAAAATAATGAAATATATACACCTAAACAAGATAAACAAGAAAGAGGACCCAGGGTAAGATGATCAATCCTCTCTTAGAAAGACAAATGAGGTGGACATTGGATGTAGGAGAAAACAAGTAGCAGGATGGGAGTTACCACAGAGGGCTTTTGAAAGACTCTACCTAGCAGTGTATCAAAGCAGATACTAAGACTCATAACCAAACCTTCAACAGAGTGCAGGGGATCATATGAAAGAAGAGAGAACTCCACAAGAGCCAAATATATCTGGGCACAGGAGTCTTATATGAGACTGTTTCTCCAACCAAGGACCATGTATGGATATAACCTAGAACTTCTGCTCAGATGTAGCCCATGGTAGCTCAGTATCCAAGTATGTTTTCCTAGTAAGGGAAACAGAGACTATTTCTGACATGAACTCAATGGTGGGCTCTTTGACCTTCCTATCCCCCAAGGGAGGAGCAGCCCTGCTAGGCCACAGAGGAGGACTTTGCAGCCAGTCCTGAAGTTACTTGATAAACCAGGGTCAGATGAAAGGTGAGGAGGTCCTCCCCTATCAGTGGACTTGGAAAGGGGCAGGGAGGAGATGAGGGAAGGAGGGTGTGATTGGGAAGGAATGAGGGAGCGGGATACAGCTGGGATACAAAGTTAATAAAATGTAACTAATAATAAAAAAGAAAGGAAGGAAGGAAGGAAGGAAGGAAGGAAGGAAGGAAGGAAGGAAGGAAGAAAAGGGAGAGGTAATCTGGAAGATTAGGGTTGAATACATAATACATTCTATGTGTGTTTGAAAGTGTAATGAAACCCATTAATGTGTACAATTAATATAGAGCAATTAAAATGCTGAAGAAATCTTAAAAAGAAGAAGAAGAAGAAAAAGAAGAAGAAGGAAGAAGAAGAAGAAGAAGAAGAAGAAGAAGAAGAAGAAGAAGAAGAAGAAGAAGAAGAAGAAGAAGAAGAAGAAGAAATCTCAGCTAGAGTAGCATGCATATTCTCCCAGGAGTCTACCCTGTCTCAGGCCTCCAGCTTGACCAAGAGATATCCACATCCCACCCCTGTTCTCCCCAATCTGATCCTCACTCTCAGTTTCACTTCCCATTTCATCACCTACCCATTATCTCTCTTTATCAACTTATGCTGTCAGTTCCCCCTTCTATGTCCCCTTCTGAGTGACATTTTGTCACCTTCACTTGGGCCCTTTTTGTTACTTAGCTTCTTTCAGTCCATGGATTGTAGTATGGTGATCCTGTACTTTCAGTCTAATATCCACTTATAAGTGAGTACATACTATGAATGTCTTTCTGGGGTTACCTCACTCAGTATGATCTTTTTTAGTTTCTACCATTTGCCTGAAAACATCTTGATTTCCATTTCCTTATTCCACTGTGTAAGTGTACCATGATTTTTTTATCCAGTATTCAATTAAGGGACAGCTAGGTTGTTTCCAGTTTCTGGTTATTACAAGTAAAGCTGCTATGAACATAGTTGAACAAAAGTCCTTGTTGTATGGTTGAGCATCTTTTGTGTATATGCCTATAGCTGAGTCTTGAGGTAGAGCTATTCCAAATTTTCTGAGAAAGCAATGGATTGATTTCCAGAGAGGATGTACACGTTTGCACTCCCACCAGCAAAATAGAGGAGTGTTCCCCTTTCTCCACATCCTTGCCAGCATATATTGTTACTTGAGGTTTTGATCTTAGCCATCCTGACTAAAGTAGAATCGCTGAATCATTTTGATTTGCATTTCTCTGATGACTAAGGAGCATTTCTTTAAGTACTTCTCAACCATTGAAGATTCCTCTGTTGTGAATTTACAGTTTAGCTCTGTACTCCAATTTTAATTGAATTATTTGATTGTTGATATTTAGTCTTAAGTTCTTTGTATATTTTAGATATTAGCCCTCTGTGTGATGTAGGGGTGGTAAAAATCATTTCCCAATCTGTAGGTTGCCATTTATTCTATCGACAGTGTCCTTTGACCACCAGAAGATTTTCAGCTTCGTGAGATCCCATTTATTAATTGGTGATCTCAGAGTCTGGACTGTTGGTGTTTTGTTCAAAAATTTGTCTCCTATGCCAATGAGTTCCAGAATTTTCCCCGCTTTGTCTTCTAATAGATATAGAGTCTCTGGATTTACATCGAGCTCTTTGATCCAGTTGGAGATGAGTTTTGTGCAGGATGTTATCATGGGTCTGTATGTATTTTTCTACATGCAGACATCCAGTTAGACCAGCACCATTTGTTGAACCTTTCTTTTTTCCAGTGTAAGGCTTTGGCTTCTTGAGAATCAAGTGCCCATGGGAGTGTGAGTTTATTTCTGGGTCTTCAATTCAGTTCCATTGATCAACCTGTCTGTTTCTATGCCAATACCATGTGGCTCTTATTCCTATAGCTCTGTAGTATACCTTGAAATCAGGAATGTTGATACCACCAGAAGTTTTCTATTGTACAGAATTGTTTGTCTATCCTGGGTCTTTTATTTTTCCATATGAAGTTAATGGTTGCCCTTTCCAGGTCTGAAAGAAGAAAGAACTGTGTTGGATTTTGATAGAAACTGCATTGAAAACATAGGGTTTTTTTTTTTTGTTTTTTGTTTTGTTTTTTTTTTTTTTTTTGGCAGGATGGCCATTTTTACTATACTAAACCTATTGATCCACAAGCATGGTTAATCTTTCCATCTTCTAAAATTTTTAATTTCATTTTTATTTATTTATTTATGTATTTATCATTAATTACAGTTTATTCACTTTGTAGCTCAGCTGTAGTACCCTTCCCCATTCCCTCCCAATTCCACCCTCCCTCCCTCATCTCCTCCCATGCCCCTCTCCAACTCCACTGATAAGGGAGGTCCTCCTCCCCTTCCATCTGACTCTAGCCTATCAGTTCTCATCAGGATTGGCTGCATTGTCTTCTTCTGTGACCTGGTAAGGCTGCTCCCTCCTCAGGAGAAGGTGATCAAAGAGCCAGCCACTGAGGTCATGTCAGTGACAGTCCCTGTTCCCCTATTAGGGAAACACTTGGACAATGAGTTGCCATAGGCTACATCTATGCAGGAATTCTAGGTTATCTCCATGAATGATCTTTGGTTGGACTATCAGTCTCAGAAAAGACACCTGTGCCCAGATTTCTTGGTTCTGTTGCTCTCCTTGTGGAGCTCCTGTCCCCTCCAAGACTTTCTGTCTCCAGCTTCTTTAATAAGGTTCCCCGCACTCTGCCCAAAGTTTGGCTATGAATCTCAGCATATGTTTTGATACACTGCTGGGCAGAGTCTTTCAGAGTCCCTCTGTGGTAAGCTCTTGTCCTGTTCACTGTTTTCTCCCATTGCCTATGTCTTTTGCATTTGTCTTTCTGAGTTAGAATTGATCATCTTACCCAGGGTCCTCCTTCTTGTTTAGCTTCCTTAGGTGTGCAGATTTTAGTATGTTAATCTTACATTATATGTCTAATATCTACTTATAAGTGAGTATATACAATGTGTGTTTTTCTGCTTCTGGGACACCTCACTCTGGATCGCACCATTTGCCCACTAATTTTATGATTTCCTTGTTTTTAATTGCTGAGTAGTATTCCATTGTGTAAATGTACCACAATTTCTGTTTCCATTCCTCAGTGGAGGGACAATTGGGTTGTTCCCACATTCTGGCTATTACAAATAAAGCTTCTATGAACATGGTTGAGCAAATGTTCTTGTTGTGTACTTGAGCATATTTGGATATATGCCTAAAAGTACTATAGCTGGCTCTTGAGGAAACAATATTCTGAATTGTCTGAGAAAGCGCCAGATTGATTTCCAAAGTGGTTGTACAAGTTTACATTCCCACCAGCAAGCTCCAGCATGTGCTGTCACTTGAAATTTTGATCTTAGCCATTCTGATAGGTGTTAGGTGAAACCACGGGGTTGTTTTGATTTGCACCTCCCTCATAACAAAGAGGTTGAGCATTTCTTTAAGTGTTTCTCTGGCATTCAATATTCCTCTATTAAGAATTTTGTCATGGATTGCTGCAGCCATGAATCATCTGAAGGAATGGGCGGGCATGGGAGTGTTAGCAGGCCTTCTGGTGTTGGTCACCTTGGTTTGCCTGTGGTGTATATGCAAGATTAGAGTCTCACAACAGTGTGATGCAGCCATGACCATTCAGGCCTTTACAGCCATTGAAGCAGGACAAGCATGGTTGGCTACCATAAAAAGCCAAAATGTTACGCTCAGGATGCGAGGCTAAGCACTGCACTCAGGGTCAGCCGCTTTGGACCCAGAGAAGAGCATGTCTGATTGCATGCGGGTTGATGCCCCAGGTCCCGCCTCTGAGAAAAAGGTATCAGACGGGTCTGATGCTCTTTGGGTGGATGACACCTAAATGAACATCAGTACAAAATCCCAATTTATTTCTAATATCAGAGATCAGACCTCTACTCTTGCCTGATGCGTCTAAAACAAAAAGGGGGAACTGTAGAGAGCTGCGGAATGCTGTGCCTTAAAGATGGAGCTGGTTTCCGCCTTCCACCTTCCCGATGGTGAGTGCTCTCTGTCACGAACAATTCCACATTTGGCTAAGGCTGAGGATCTGGCTTGCTTCCATGTATGTGGACCTATCTGCATTGCCCACGTGGCATGCTGAGGTTGGCTACCCAAAGGCTATTTAAAGTGGGCTGGCTTTCCCCAGGGTCAGATGATTGTTCAAGGTTCCTGAATAAACTGCATTGAAAAAAAAAAAAGAGTTTTGTTTAGCTCTGTACCCCATTTTTTCATTTGATTGCTTGGTTTGGTGGTGTTTAACCTCTTAAGTTCTAAACAATTTTTTTGTGTATTAGCCCTCTGGCAGATATAGTGTTGGTAAAGATCCTTTCCTGATCTATAGGCTTTCTTTTCATTCTGATGACAGCGTCCTTTGCTTTACAGAAACTTTACAGTTTCATTAGGTCCCATTTATTGATTATTGATCTTAGAGCCTGTTCTGTTGGTGTTCTGTTCAGGAATCTGTCTCCTGTGCCAATGATTTCAAGGTTTTTCCCCACTTCTCTTCTATCAGGTTTAGTGTTTCTGGTTTTATTTTGAGGTATTTGATCCACCTGGACCTTAGCTTTTTGCAGGGTGATAAATATGAAGTTGGATTGGTACCATTTGTTGAACATGCTGTCTTTTTTCTATTGTATGGTTTTTGCTTCTTTGTCAAAAATCAAGTATCCTTAGGTGTGTGGGTTTATTTCTGGGTCTCCTATTCAATTTCATTAGTCCATCAGCTGTTTCTATGCCATTACCAAGAAGTTTTTATTACTATTGCTCTGTACTACAGCTCCAGATGATCTGTTGTACAGGTTTGTTTTAGTAATTCTGGATTTTTTGTTTTTCCATATGAAATTGAGATTTTTTTTCTTTCAAGTTCTGTAAAGAATTATGTTGGTATTTTGATGGGAACTAATTGAATCTATGGATTGCTTCAGGTAGGATGGCCATTTTCACTATGCTAATCCTACCGATCCATGAGCATGGAGATCTTTCCATCTTCTGATATCTTCTTCATTGTCTTTCTTCAGAGACTTGAAGTTTTTTTTTCAAATAGGTCTTTCACTTGGTTGGTTAGAGTCACACCAAGGTACTTTATGTTATTAGTGGTTATTGTGAAGGGTGTTGTTTCCCTAATTTCTTTCTCAGCTCTTTTGTCTTTCATATACCAGAGGACAACTAATTATTTTTAGTTAATTTTGCAGAAATGTGTTTATCAAGTGAAGGAGTTTTCTGGTTGAATTTTTGGGATCACTCATGTATACTATCACATCATCTACAAATAGTGGTACTTTGACTTCTTCCTGTTTATTTTGTATCACATTGATATCCTTTAGTTTATTTATTGGTCTAGGTAGGACTTCAAGTACTATGTTGAAAATATATGGAGAGAGGAGGCAGCTTTGTCTTTCCCCTGATTTCAGTGAAATTAATTTAAGTTTCTCTCTGTTTAGTTTGATGTTGGCTATATATGCTTGCTCTACATTGCCTTTACTATGTTTAGATAAGTGCTTTGTATCCCTGATCTCTCTAAGACTTTATACATGAATTGGTGTTGGATTTTGTTAAATGCCTTTTCTGCATCATGTGTTTTTTTTCCTTCAGTCTGTTTGTACAGTTTTTTCACACTGATGGATTTCCATATATTGAACTGCAGCTGCATACCAAGAATGAAGCCTACTTGGTCATAGTGAATGATGTCATTTAAGTGTCCTTGGATTCGGTTTGCAATTATTTTATTGAGTATTTTTGCATTACTGTTCATAAGAGAGATAGGTCTGAAGTTCTTGTTGCTGTTGTTGTGTCTTTGTGTGGTTTAGGTATCAAGGTGACTGTGGCTTCATAGAACGAGTTTGGTAATGTTCCTTCTGTTTCTATTTTGTGGAATAGTTTGAAAAGAATTGGAGTTAGCACTTCTTTGAAGCTCTGGTAGAATTCTACACTGAAATCATCTGGTCCTGGGCTTTTTTGGATGGGATATTTTGATGAATCCTTCTGTTTCCTTAGGAGATATAGAACTATTTAATCTATGTACCTGATCTTGATTTACTTTTGGAACATGGAATCTATCAAGAAAATTGTCCATTTCATTAAGATTTTCAAATCTTGTGGCACATAGTCTCTTGTGGTAAGACATAATGATTGTTTGGATTTCCTCAGTGTCTATCGTTATGTCCCACTTTTCTTTTCTGATTTTGCTGATTTGGATAGTTTCTCTCTGCCTTTTAGCTAGTTTAGCGAAGGGTTTGTCTGTCTTGTTGATTTTCTCAAAGAACCAGCTCTTGGTCTCATTGATTCTTTGAGTTCTTTTCTTTGTTTATAATTCATTGATTTCACCTCTGAGTTTGATTATTTGCAATAGTCTATTCCTCTTGATTGTGTTTGCTTCTCTCTTTTTTTCTAGAGCTTTTAGTTGTGCAATTAAGTTGCATGTACGAGATGTCTGAAACTTCTTTCTGGAAGTCCCTAATTTCTTTTTAATTTTCCCTGACCAAGCTGTCATTGAGTAGAGAGTTGTTTAGTTTCCATATGCATGTAGGCTTTTTGTTATTTCTGTTGTTGTTGAGGTCTAGTTTTAGGACACGGTAGCCTGATAGGATACAAGGGATTATTTTGATCTTCTTGTGTCTGTTGCTTTGTGCCTGCTTGCTTTGTGCCTGACTTTTTGGTCAATTTTTTGAGATTCTCATTTCAGAATCTCATCAGAATCCATGAGATTCTGAAAAGAAGGTATACTCTTTTGAATTTGGATGAAATATTCTTTAGACATCTATTAGGTCCATTTGATTTAGGACCTCTGTGCCATTATTTCCCTATTTAGCTTCTGTCTAGATGATCTCTCCCTTTGTGAGAGTCGAGTGTTGAAGTCTCCCACTATTAAGGTGTTGGGGTAGATGTGTGATTTAAGCTTTAATAATGTTTCATTTACAAATGTAGGTGCTCTTGTATTTGGGGCATAGATGTTCAGAATTGTGATATCCTCCTGGTGGATTTTTCCTTTGATGAGAATGTAGTGCCCCTCCTCATTTTTTTTTATTAATTTTGATTGAAGGTCTATTTTATTAGATATTAGGATAGCTACCCCAGCTAGTTTTCTGGGTTTCTTTGCTTGAAGCACATTTTTTTCCTGCCCTTAACTCTTAGGTATTATTTATCTTTGTTGCAGAGGTTTGTTTCTTGGATGCAGTGGAATGTTGGATCCTGTTTCTGCAACCATTCTGTTAGTCTGTGTCTTTTTATTGTAGAATTGAGTCTATTGATGTTGATAGATAAAAGTGACAAATGAATGTTAGTTGCTTTTATTGTGAAGTTGGTGGTGTTACTGTGTTTCTATGCTTCTTTTCTTTTAATATTTTGTAATATTTTGTTGTAAAGTTATCTATATCCTGTGTTTTCTTGGATGTAGTTGATTTAGTTGGATTAGAGTTTTCCTTCTCATATCTTCTGTAGAGCTGGGTTGCTGTGTAGATATTGTTTAAGTTTAGTTTTGTTTTCTCTGTCTATGTTGATTGAAAGCTTTGCTGGGTATAGTAGTCTGTGTTGGCATCTGTGGTCTTTTAGAGTCTGCATGACATCTGCTCAGGCCCTTCTGGCTTTCATAGTTTCTGGTCTGGTGTGATTCTGATAGGTCTACCTTTGTATGTTACTTGGCCTTTTCTCCTGCTGCTTTTAATATCTTTCTTTTGTTCTGTAGATTTAGCATTTTGACTATTATGTGACGTGAGGAGTTTGTTTCCTGGTCTAGTCTTTTGGTATTCTGTAGGCCTCTTGAATGTTTATGGACATCTCTTTCTTTAAGTTAGGAAATTTTTCTTTAATGACTTTCTTGAAAATATTTTCTGGACCTTGGAGCCTGGAATCTACTTTTTCATCTAATTCTTATTATTCTTAGATTTCATCTTTTCATGGTATCCTTGATTTCTTAGTGTTTTGTGTTTGGGACTTGTCCGATTTTACTTTTTCTTTGAGAGATGTATCAATTTTTGCAATTATATCTTCAGCATCTGAAATTCTCTTTCATCTCTTGTATTCTGTTGGTGATGCTTACCTTTGTGGTTCCTGCTCTTTTCTCTAAGTTCTCCAGCTCCAGGGTTTCCTCTGTTTGTGTTTTTGTTGATTTTAATTGTTTTCATGTCTTGCATTATTTCCTTCATCTGTTTAAATATGGATTTCTGTCTTTCCATGATGGTTTCTATTTTTGTTATTGTTGTTGTTCATTTCCTCTCTATATGCCTCTTCTTTTGCCTCTACTTGTGCCTCTAAGTGTTTGGCTGTATTTGCCTGAATTTCTTTAAGAGCTTTGTTAATCTCCTCCTTATGTGTCTCTAATAACTGTATACTCACATATTTGAGATTATTTTCCTGTGTTTCCAGTGAGTTAACTTAACCATTGATTTTTGGGGTTGCTAGTGAAGCCATGATGTCCTGATTTTTGGTGGATGTGTTCATATGCTGACCTCTAGCCATCTGTAACCTTTGCTGTCTGTTCCTAGTGTGTGTACTTCAGACTATGTCCATCTGCCTTTGGTGTCTGGAGTATTCTTCAGGAAGATGAGAGAAGTCCACTGGTTAGAGAGCAGATGTTGTTGTTTCTGCTGTAACTAAGGGAGGAAATTCTCAGATGCATGTGCACAAACACAGATGTGTGTGTGGAAGTGTACCTTGAGGGACAGGGTGCTAGAGCATGTAGATACCTGGAAGTGTGGAGCTTAAGCGCGGGAGATGTTGCGGGTGCTGGTGCTGTTCTTGATTGCAATGCACATGTGCCCTGAATACCTCAGTGGCCTACACTGGTATTCAGATCTGTCTGGGCTCCAGGAATTGTTTGACTGGACTCCACTGAGAGACCCACAAAACAGGGGCTTTAATGTTGAGAATGCTATCCCAAGTATTCCTATGTTGCCCACAGTGAGAATGTGGGTGGGAGGAATCCTATATCTGTCTGCTAGCATAGAGGAACCCTGGATCTGGGGCTATCCACACACTCTCTTGAAGGCACACTCACTCACTGGCAGGCCTAATCGGAAAGCACAGTGATTCCCCTTTGTTCTCTACTCTCAGATTTGGGTCCACATGGGCAAATGAGAGTGTAAGAGATCCATCAGTTCAGTGGATTCCACTGTTTGGCCAATGGGCAGGGAGTCCTGTGCAAGGGGAAGCTGCCTCTGCCATCTCAGTGACAGAGCATGGAGGCTCCTTCTTGGGCTATCCATTGCCCAGCCACAGCCACAGCCCTGGGAAGTCTGCCTATGCCGTTTCATTCACCAAGCATGGAATCTCATGTCTGGGGCAACCACTGACACCTCAACCCAGCAGTGAGGCCCATGATTATGGCAAAGGGAAGTGGAGGCAGGTTGAATATTTGCCACTCTCAGTCCCCAGAGATGTCCATGGGTGACCTAGATTGAAACTCTCCCAGGTCATGGGTTGTCCCCTCTTGACCAGGAATCCTCAGTATCGATATTCTGGCTTCAGCTGTCTCTCTACCACCGATCTCTGAGTTTCAGATCCTGTGCCCCTCAGATATGGTGCACACTGGTGGCCGCCTTCTTGGACTCCCATCTTCTTCAATTCCCTTCTTCAAAGACTTGAAGTTCTTGTCTTATAGGTCTTTAACTTCCTTGGTTAGAGTTAGACTGAAATATTTTATATTATTTGTGGCTATTGTGAAGAGTGTTGTTTCCCTAATTTCTTTCTTAGCCATTTTGTCTCTTATATAAAAGAGGGCTACTGACTTTTTTGAACTAATTTTGTATCCAGACATTTTGCTGAAAGTGTTTATCAGCCATAAGAGTTCTCTGGTAGAATCTTGGGTGTCACCTATGTATACTAGCATATAATCTGAGAATAACAATACTTTGATTTTCTTCCCTTCCAATTTGTATTCCCTTGATTTGTATTCCTTTACTTTTCATGTTGTTCTAGTTATAACTTCAAGTAGTATAGTGAAGAGGTATGGTGAGAGTGGACAGGCTTGTCTTGTCCCTGATTTTAGTGAATTTCTCTCCATTTAACTTGGTATTGGCTATTGGCTTGCTGTATATTGCCTTTAGGTATGTGTTTTTTTTATCCCTGATCTCTCCACGACTTAAAACATGAAAGGGTGTTGGATTTTTGTCAAAGGCTATTTCAGCATCTAATGAGATGATCATATAGGTTTTTTTTCCTTCAGTTTGTTTGTATTGTGGATTGTGTTGATAGATTTTTTTTATGTTGAACAATCCCTGCATTCATGGGATGAAGCCTACTTGATCATGGTAGATGATATTTTTTATGTGTTCCTGGATTTGGTTTTCAAGTGTTTTATTGAATAATTTTGGATCAATTTTCATAGGGGAGACTGGTCCAAATTTTCTATCTTTGTTGGGTTTTGTGTGGTTTAGGTGTCAGGGTGACTGTGGCCTCATAGAATGAGTTGACAATGTTCCTTCTGTTTATATTTTGTGGAATAGTTTGAAGAGTATTGCCATTAGTACTTTTTTGAAAGTCTGATAGAATTCTGTGTTAAAACTATTTGGTTCAGGGCTATTTTTTGTTGGGAGGTTTTTGCTGACTGCTTCTATTTTCTTAGAGTTTATAGGTCTATTTAAATTGGTAACATGATCTTCATTTAACTTTGGTAAGTGGTATATATGAAAAAAAAAACATCCGTTTCATTTAGATTCCCTAATTTTGTGATGTGCATGTATTTTTAAATTTTTTATTTTTATTATTTTTACACAATTTACTCATTATATTTCTTGATTGAAGCCCCTTCCTCAACTACTCCCAGTCCCACCCTCCCTCTGTTTTCCCTCTTATCCCCTTCCCCTCTTGCACTGAAAGGGGGAGTTCTCCTTTGCCATCTGCCCATAGCTTGTCAAATCTCATCAGGACTGCCTGGATCCTCTTTTCTGTTGCCTGGCAAGGCCACATCACCAGGGGCAAGTGATCAAAGAGCAATCAACCGAGTTCATGACAGAGGCAGCCTCTGCTCCTCTTACTCAATGATCCACATAGAGACTGAGCTGCCAGTCAGCTATATCTGAGCAGGTGGTACTAAAACCTAAAGAAGCTAAACACTATGGAGGACCCTAGGGAGGATGCTTAAATCTCATTCAGAATTCAAACAGAATAGACACCAGAAGTGGTGGAAGAGAGGAAACAGGATGCAAGCCTACTATAGAGGGTCCTCTGAAAGGCTCCACCCCGCAGCGGATGGAAACAAATGCTGAGACTCACAGCCAAACTTTGGGCAGAGTGGTGGGAGTCTTATGGAAGAAGAGGGGGGAGGGGATAGAAGGAGATGATACAGGAGTCTCAAAGGAGACCAACAAAGCTAAAAAATCTGAGCCCGGGGGGTCCTGCACCTAGCAAGGTGTACAGGTTTTTTAAGTACGATCGAATGATTCTTTTCATTTCCTTGGTGTTTGTTGTGATATCCACCTTTTCATTTCTGATTTTATTAATTTAGATACTTTCCCTCTGTCTTTTAGTTAGTTTGTCTAGCTTGTTGATTTTCTCAATGAACCAGCTCTTGGTTTTGTTGATTCTTTATATTGTTCTCTTTGTTTCTAGGTTATTGATTTCAGCCCTGAGTAGTTTGGCTATCTCCTGCTGTCAAATCTTCTTGGGTGTGTTTTTTTTTTTTTTCCTAGAGCATTCAGGTGAACTATTAAGTTGCTAGTATGATCTCTCTCAACTTTTTTTTATGAAGGCACTTAGTCCTAGGAACTTTCCTCTTAGCACTGCTTTCATTGTGTCCCATAAGTTTGGGTATGTGATGTCTTCATTTTCATTGAATTTAGAAAGTCTTTAATTTCTTTATTTATTTTCTCCCTGATCATTAAGTAGAGAGTTGTTCAGTTTCCATGAGTTTGTAGTCATTCTGTTGTTTCTGTTGTTCTGCTTTAATTCATGGTGGTCTGATAGAATACAATGTGTTATATAAATTTTCTTGTATTTGTTGAGGCTTGCTTTGTATCTGAGTATTTGGTTTAAAGTCTATTTTATTATATGTTATAATAGCTACTTCAGCTTGCTTCTGTGGCTCTTTGTTTGGAAAAGCTTTTTCCAGCCCCTTATTTTGAGGTAATGTATATTGTTGTTGCTGAGGTGTGTTTCTTTTATGCAATAAAATGATGGGTCCTATTTGCAAATCCATTCTGTTGGCCTGTGCCTTTTTATTGGGAAGATGATGCCATTGATTTGGGAGATATTAATTACTAGTTATTGTTTATTCTTGTTATTTTGATGTTGTTGCTGTTGTTGCAGTATGTGTATATGTGGTATGTGTGCCTCCCCTCCTTCAGATTTGCTGTTATAAGGTTATTTATTTACCCCCCTTCAGTTGGCACTGTGATGACTCTAAAGGTCTTAGAGTTTCTACTTCCTTGTTTGAATTGTTCTATTCTCTTTGATTTGAAAATAAAAGTTATTTCTCATTATTCACCTTTCACTCTCTGCCCACTCCATTCTTGGAGGGAGGGTAAGATTAGAATATGAGATAAGAAAAATCAACATCTCAATAAGAAAATACCAAACTGGACTTTAATAATCATTTCTATGGGGAGTCTAAAGAACAATGCTGGGAAACCACAGGGTATGGAAAGGCTAAAATAATTTTTATATCACTGTAATTCAAAGCTGTGGTTATTGGCATTCAATTCTAACCATTACACCCATTGAATAACAGATGTTATCTTTGTTCTAAGGAGGTTCTTATGTAATTTAATAAAAATTACATGCAAACATAAATAAAAATAAATATTAATCAAATACAGAAACTAATAAGCTAAATGGTATTTTAATTCACAGGCAGAATTGAAACTAATAACAGGAAGTGAGGGCAGTGGGTTAAAATATCACAAAGGGAAAGCAGATGCTGAATCTTTTTTTTAAATTTTTTTATTTAATTTTTATTAATTACACTTTATTCCTTTTGTATCCCCCCATAAGCCTCTCCTTCCTCCCCTCCTGGTCCCACCCTCCCCCCCTTTCTGCATGCATGCCTCTCCCCAAGTCCACTGATAGGGGAGGTCCTCCTCTCCTTCTTTCTGATCATATATATATATATATATATATATATTTGTTCTTCTCAATGCAGTTTATTCAGGAACCTTGAACAATCTTCTGACCTTGGGGAAAGCCAGCCCACAGCTTAAATAGCCTCTGGGTAGCCAACCCCAGCATGCCTTGTAGGCAATGCAGATAGGTCCACATACACGGAATCAAGCCAGATCCTCAGCCTTAGCCAAATATGGAGTTGTTTGTGACAGAGAGCACTCACCATCGGGAAGGTGGAAGGTGGAAACCAGCTCCATCTTTAAGGCACGGCATTACATAGTTCTCTACAGTTCCCCCTTTTTGTTTTAGATGCATCAGGCAAGAGTAGAGGTCTGATCTCTGATATTAGAAATAAATTGGGACTTTGTACAGATGTTCATTTAGGTGTCATCCACCCAAAGAGCATCAGACCCATCTGATACCTTTTCCTCAGAGGCAGGACCTGGGGCATCAACCCGCATGCAATCAGACATACTCTTCTCTGGGTCGAAAGCGGCTGACCCTGAGTGCAGTGCTTAGCCTCGCATCCTGAGCGTAACATTTTAGCTTTTTATGGTAGCCAACCATGCTTGGGGAGACTGTCCTGCTTCAATGGCTGTAAAGGCCTGAATGATCATGGCTGCATTACACTGTTGTGAGACTCTAATCTTGCATATACACCACAGGCAAACCAAGGAGACCAACACCAGAAGGCCTGCTAACGCTTCCATGCCCGCCCATTCCTTCAGATGATTCATGGCTGCAGCAATCCATGATGATAATCCTGTGGCTAGTCCTGCGTCCACTCTGGTAGAATTTGCTGTAACAATGGCCACTCTCAGCTGCTCATCATAGTATCGAATTCTTCAGTCCAATTCACCTAAAATATAGCTAGACAATTAGAGGAAGATATGAGAAGATGGAAAGAGCTCCCATGCTCATGGCTTGGCAGGATTAACATAGTAAAAATGGCCATCTTACCAAAAGCAATCTACAGATTCAATGCAATTCCTATCAAATTACCAACACAATTCTTTACAGACCTGGAAAGAAAAATTCTCAACTTCATATGGAATAACAAGAAACCCAGATTGTTTTATTGTAAAACAATCCTCTACAATAAAAGATCTTCTGGAGGTATCTCCATCCCTGATCTTAAGTTGTACTATAGAACAACAGTTTTAAAAATTGCATGGTACTAGCATAGAAACAGAATGGTGGATCAATGGAACCGAACAGAGGACCCAGAAATAAACCCACACACTTATGGACACCTGATTTTTGACAAAGACGCCAAAACCATACAATGGAAAAAAGATAGCATCTTCAACAAAGGATGCTGAATCTTAACGTAGAGTGATGTGTGCTGGGGGTGGTGGCATCAGCTATAACCAGAATGCTTAGATGCCGAAGGGTCAGTGTGGAACAAGCAGCTGCACAAAACACCAAGTAGCAGAGGAAGCCTGTCTTTAAAGAAGGTGGTAGCATCTAAGCCCAGAGACACTTGCCAGTGAGCAAAGATGAGGCATCTTAAGATTGTTTCCCTGCTTTCTAACAGAAATATTACTGTTTTTCCAAATGTTTGGTCAGTCATGTCCTCAAAGGCACAGAGAACTCATAAACATTTTCTGTTCTCTTTCTTAAAAATAATAATTGTAGTTAACACTTCTTGAAAAAAATAACATGTGTTTGAGTTGTTGAAAAACACTTTACAGATTTAAAAAAATCTGTAAACAGGTATAAAGCTTCTTTGTAGCTCAGGAAGGTTGGACTAGCAGGCATTAGTAAAGCAAATGGAAACCACTTTATACATCAGCACAGTAATTTCATAAAATGTAGAAAGAATGCACACTTAGGCAGTGGAGCTGAGTTCTGCAGAGCATCAGTGAAATCATAGCACAGGTAACCGAAATTTGACAGTAGCTAGACACATTAACCTTTAACATCATACAAAATATCAAAAGCTACATGATAGGAGCTGTCTGTATTTACTTATTATTTCAAGGGACAAGAAAGTCAACTGGCCTGTGTTCAAATTACTACAATTGTGAAGTGTAGGTAAGGTTACTATCCATCACAGTTACCTATTGTTTAATACATTACTTGTAAGTCACTTAGCACATTCATTGAACCATAAAGACCATATTAGGTGTAATATAATTATAGCATTGGAAGAAATTCTTCCCATCTGCTTAAAAAATGCCCTTCTTCCTGCACTTGCCAGCACTTCTGGTGGTATGTGTGATGCTAAATCGTATGATGATGACTTTTGTGAAGGCTTATCAGTTACTAGTAATTTCAGCTTGTCAAGTTCCTCTTTCATTCTCTTGGAATAAGCATTTTAGGCACTATTTATATCAGTAGTTTCTTAGGACAATGAGTATTTTTTAACTACAATATATCCCACAACTTAACAGAATAGTAGCCCAGTTCATAGAGCTATAGAAGTCATGTTGTTTAACAGGATTTTAGTTTTTTACATGGTAAAAGCAAAACAAAACAAAACAAAACACACACACACACAAAAAAAAAAACTGGTGCTTTGAAGAGAATCTAGAAAACAAATATAATGTAAAATTAAAAGTGTTTGGAGAATATAACCAAATTATGAAATTTTCAATTCAGTTAATGAATTTAACTTTCGTGGTCAAGATACCAGTTCATCACCTATTCAGATTTTTTTATAACAGCATGAGATTTCAAATTATAATATCATAGCATCGAAGAATAGACTGACTCCAATCATGTATGGCTGAACAAACTAATATTTACTTTACTGAGGAACTTTGCATGTGTGGAAACATAAGCTGCACAACCCATCATTTAGGGAAGAGTAGAAAGATACTTCTGGGTTTTTTTTCACCATGCTAACACTGTGCTGTTGTTCATAACCCCTAATAATTAGGAAAGCCCTTGAGTGGTTTCTAACAAGAATTCTGTTGAGGAAGAAATGAAGTGCAAAGAATGTTCAGTGATTATTGGATAGCAAGATGTAGGTAAAAGGAAGTGTGGACAGACATGCACTATATTAGATTTCCCTATTAATTCCTGTTGCAAACATTATCCAAGAACTCTCTAAGAGCTAATTACAAAATATACCCTGACCTTTAACAATAATGTGTGGGGCTAAACTGTAACCTTCAACATCGTGCAGAATTTGTCTTTAAACACTTCCTCTAGAAAACACATAGCTCAATGTGCTAAGATATTCTCTGATAATAACCACAACAGGATCATAACAAACCCATATTTTAAAACCTAATAAAGTCTTCTGTGGGGGTGGTTTAACCACTTCCTCCCTGTCCCCTCCCTTTTAACAAGCAGGAACTAATTTATCTGAGAAGATAAAAGCAAGAGCTCCCTACAGATTGTAAGGAAACTAAATCCTCAAACATAAAATTCCTGAGTGGTAGGGTGGTCTGGGTAGATTTTTGTAAAAGGAGGCTTCTGTTACTTACAGTGTCACAGATGCAAAGGCAGGTTAAATGAGACTTGTAGTTGTATACAAGCTGAGTGCAGAAAGAAGAAATGGTACCACAGTATCAGTTTCAACCATAACTCTATGTATTTTCCAACTTGGACTATTATTTACCTGTTTGTAACCTAATGCTGATATGTAGACATTAAAAAAGTTTGAGGATGACAGGAAAGTCTGCTCTGAACAACATGAGAAGACTAAAGACCCCATAGTTTCAGTCAGAGCCAAATCTTCCTCTTTCTTTCAAAGAAAGAAATCAGAAAATCCCATCTCTTATATAAACCTTTCAGAAAACTGGCATATTTGATCTGCACACAGGTGGTCCAAATGTGTCCCACAGGACTGACCTCCCGACTGAAACCTCCACAAAACATGTTAATTCCTATTCCCTTGTTCCTTCCTACTTACCCTTTGACCCTGCTCCATTTGTTGGTCATTTACTTGATTGTACATTAAGTACAATTGTGTGGACCCTGGAAAATTATAAAGCACAAAAATATCACAATCTCATGTGATATATATTTTTCTGTGTCATCTTTATTCTCTCTCTCTGTATATATATATATCAGTATACTCATATAATAGTAGTCTATAATTTCCATAAAGTAATAAGTGATAGATGTACAAATACATAAAAGTCAGATTCTAGCCCTCCTTTGGCTCTTACATATTTGTATAGTCTATCATCACGATATGTCTCATAGAGTTTTCTGCAGATTTTTCTATCTTTTTCAAAATAAAGGAATTCAAAGAAGTAAATCCTAATTTCCCCTAAATAAAAACTTAATTAAAAAGTGTTATTTCATTACTGAAGCTTACATGTTTTCGCACAATTTGGCAACATGTTTTTACTCCTCTTCTTCTCACATACTTTTTTTTTTTGAAAGATAAAAGCCAAATGCCAAATGGAGGGAAAATGTGTGCACAGGATTTTATAATGTGACAGACGCAGGCAGAAATAAGAAGTAAATTGTCTCCTTTTATAGAATTTCCTTTGTAGCTCCTGTGACATCACGACCCCTGGTGTTGCATTACTATATTCTTCTCTACACCCTTCAGAGACTGTTATAAGAACTTGATTCCATGGTCACCAAAGTTTGCTTTTTAGTCTGTGTTTTTCTTCTCTGATCCTCACTCACAACACATGCACTTGTCTTTTTTAGGAGATACCATTTTAACCAAAAACTCAGGGAAACTCGGATTGTGTAAACTTTCTTTGTTACTGATGTTTTTGGTTCTGGGTATGAGCATGCGGTCTACCTAAATACTTTTTAGATAAAGAAAGAAAACCACTATGAAACCGAGTTACTCCTTTATGTTGAGTGGCATCAACTCTGTAGTGTTGACTCAGGTGGCTATAAACTAAGACTATCTGTTTGCTCTTAACCTTTGTACTACTTTGACTCCATTGATATAAATAGCTAGAAAACAGTCTGTTATTATTCTGTCCCTTATTTCATTCCCTCTCCTTTACCAACAGGAAAATTCTGGAGAAGTGAATGTCTATTTGAGCTTCTTCCAGAATGAGAGAAAGGACTATCCACCAATGCATAATGTATTCCTTTTCCTATTCTTGTAAGCTTTAAGCAGGGGGGAAAAATCCTACAGCTATTGGTCTTCCTAAAATTTCTTTGCTGATGACAAACTCATCCCCTCCCTATATCCACAGCTTTGCCACATAACTTTGTAGATTATTTAGATCAGTGGTTCTCAACTTATCTATAGCTGCCACCCTTTGATACAGTTTTTCATGTGGTGGTGACCCTCAACCATAAGATTATTTTCATTGCTATTTCATAATTGCAAATTTGCTACTGTTATGAATCATAATGTAAACCTCTGATATGCAGAAAATCTGATATGCGACCCTGGGGAAGCTCATTTGACTAACCCCCCCAAGAGGTCATGACCCACAGGTTGAGGACAACTGCTTTAGATCCTTTTCTCCATTTGAAGAACCTATTTCTCCAGCACTTAAAACAGAGTTGAGATACACATCTCACTACTAAATGGTATTTTAGCTAAGGTGACACAAGGAGAGAATTGAAAATGTTTTGTGCTTTGAGCTTTGCTTGTCTTCTAGTTGTTCTGGAAACTGCCAGCTGCCATGTAGATGAACTGTGAAAAAGAATGAGACAAAGTAGAGCTCGCTTCGTGAGAAATATGTACAGCCATGTAAACATATGTGCTTAATGTTAACAATAAGTGGTTTAGGTATTGAGAAACACGTAACTTAGTCCTGTCACCCCAGATAACAATAACCTAAGACATGTGAATAAAGCCATGATAACCTGTACCTCCCTTAAAATACCAACTGACATCAAGCAAGGGGAAAGACCTAGAATCATGAAAAAAAAAATCACCAGATAATCTCAGCCCAAATTACCATTGCACAACATCATAAGCTATTTCAAGCCATTAAGTTTCAAATAATTTATAAAACAAGAAAATTCAAGTCCATTGGAAGGGAAATAGAATTTGCTTATTAGAAAAATTGTCCAATTTTAGCCAAGGATGGTGGCACATCTTTAATCACAGCACTAAGGGAGACAAAGGCAGGCAGAACACTCTAAGTTCAATGCCAGCCTGGTCTACAAAGTGAGTCCTAGACAGCCAAGCTACAGAGAAACCCTGTTGGCAAAACAAAACAATACAAAAAACTAACTACCAAAAAAACGTCCTAAATTTCAACATGGGTTTAGGTTTTGGTGTTTGGAAAATAAATATTTGTTTTGGCAAATGTTTGCCATCAGCATGTTAGAGAGTAGTAATGTATGTTCACAGTTTCCATTATTGCAATTACCCCAAAGAAAAATGTATCCACCTTGGACCAAAGAGTGAAAACCAGAGGCAACATTATCAGCTCATATTACAGCCTTACCTGTGCACAACCTAAGGACCCTAGAAGTAGACCAGAGATGAAAAATTCAGACTGATAAATGTAGGAAGAAAGAGTAGACATAGACAGCATGAATATTTCCAACACTTTCATGGTTGGAAATTATCACTGTGAGACCAGAAGAAAATTCAAGCACCCAATACAAAGATCTTGCAGAGGTCAAAACTTAGATCTTTTCCTGACAACCTAAGGAAAAAAAAATCCAATTTACCAAGTTTCTAAGGATTTAGTTTACCTTGTAATTCCCCTTTGAAATCCTCACAAATATATAAGACAATAACTTTTGTAGACGTTAAATCTATCCTCCTGTCTGTAGTAACTCTGGCAATACTGAAAGTGCTGTGCTCTCATGCTGAAAGCTGAGCCCACTGAACTCTTTTTTTATCACCTTCTCACGGCACAGGAGTGGAAGCAGATTTCTGCAAGAAGACACAGGAAGCTATCTGGGTTTCAATACCTAGAAACAGATGAAGTGCCTGCAGTCAAAAATTACTCAAATGTTTCTTGACAAAAAAAAAAAAATCTCATTTACTCAGACTTCATGTGTACATCTTTTTCTACTGAAGTAACTTTTCATTGATTTCTGGGTGCAAGGTGAAGAGATGAACAGAAATCAAGTTGTGATCAGTAGGTAGCTAATTTCATTTCCTTTTAAACTGCCTTAAATAATGACCCCCTCTGCACTGGCTTCCATGTAGGATTACACTTATTTCAGAACATATGTTGTACCTTCTGGTAGATATAAGCCTTTCAATGGACAGAGTTATATGCTATCCATACATGAATACCCAAGACCAGAATCATAAATTATTTTTAGTAGTCATTAATATTTTTAATTCATTTTAGCTAATAGATAAAAAACAAGTTCATGAATATTTAGACAAACAACAAATACCTCAAAGGGATTAATTAAGTTAGTAAAATGATTAGTTCAAAAGTGAAAAAAAAAGAGAGAGATCCTGGATATATTGTTCAAACCCTTTAAAGATGAGGTAAGAAATGGGTTGTTCAAACAGTCTCAGTGTAAATGATCCTTAATTCTGTAAAGGATCACAAACACATTCAGCTTAATAGCTCTCAGGCTTAGAAGCTTCTAGAAGCTTAGTAAGGAAAGAACTTCTCTTTGGAATGGAACACATTTTAAACTTCTCTCTGGAATTGACTCAAGGATTCATATATATTTATTTACCTGCATTAGGTATGTATCAGTGATAAACCAGGTGCAGTAAGTAGTGAACAGACCATTCTGCACTTTTTTGATTTTTTTATTCTATTTTTTATTAATTACACTTTATTCACTTTGTATCCCCCAATAAGCCCCTCCCTCCTCCCTTCCCAATCCCTCCCTTGCTCCACCCGCTGCATGCATGCCCCTCCCCAAGTCCACTGATAGGGGAGGTCTTCCTCTCATTCCTTCTGATCCTAGCCTATCACATCTCATCAGGAGTGGCTGCATTGCTATCTTCTGTGGCCTAGTAAGGCTGCTCTCCCCTCAGGGGGAAGTGATCAAAGAGCAGGCCAATAAGTTCATGTCAGAGGCAGTTCCTCTTCCCATTACTATGGAACTCACTTGGACACTGAACTGTTATGGGCTACATCTGTGCAGAGTTCTAGGTTATCTCCATTCATGGTACTTGGTTGTAGTATGAGTCTCTGGAAAGACCCCTGTGTTCAAGTTTTTTGGTTCTGTTGCTCTCCTTGTGGAGCTCCTGTTCTCTCCAGATCTTACTATATCCCACTTCTTTCATAAGATTCCATGCACTGTTTTAAAGGAAGCAGTTCCTCATGGTATACATTTACTTTACCTGGTCAAACTGTGGTACACAAATTCTCACCATTTCTTTTTTATTTTTTTAATTAAATTTTTATATTTTATATTAGTTACAGTTTAATCACTTTGTGTCCCAGCTGTATCCTCTCCCTCTCTCCTTCCCAATTCTACCCTCCCTCTTTTAACTCCTCCCATTCCCCTCTCCAAGTCTACTGATAGGGGAGGTTCTCCTCCCCTTCCATCTGACCCTAGTATATCAGGTCTCATCAGGACTGGCTGCATTGTCCTCCTCTGTGGCCTGGCAAGGCTGCTCCCCCCTTGGGGGGTGTCAAAAAGCCCTCCACTGAGTTCATATCAGAGACAGTCCCTGTTCCCCTTACTAAGGGAAACACTTGGAGAATGAGTTGCCTTGCGCTAAATCTGAGCAGGGAGAATAGGTTGTCACAATGCATGGTCCTTGGTTGGAGTATCAGTCTCAGAAAAAACACCTGGGCCCTGATGTTAGGGTTCTGTTGCTCTCTTTGTGGAGCTCCTGACCTCTCCAGGTCCCATTCTCTCCCCTTTCTCTCATAAGATACCCTGCACTCTACTCAAAGTTTGGTTAAGAGTCTCAGCTTCTGCTTTGATCCACTGCTGGGTAGACAGCAGTCTTTCAGAGGTCCTCTGTGGTAGGCTCAGGTCCTGTTTCCTGTTTTTTCATTCTTCCAATGTCCATCCTGTTTGTCTTTCTGAGTGGGGGTTGGTCATCTTAACCAGGGACCTCCTCCTTGCTTAGCTTCTTTAGGTGTAAAGATTTTAGTGTGTTTATCCTATACTATACGTCTGTATCCACTTATAAGTGAGTATATACCGTGTTTCTTTCTGCTTCTTGAGATACCTCACTTAGGATGATCTTTTCTAGATCCCATCATTTTCCTGTAAATTTCATGATTTTCTTAGTTTTAGTATTTTCTTGGCTGAGTAGTACTCCTTTGTGTAAATGTACCACAATTTCTGTATCCTTTCACCAATTGAGGGACATCTGGGTTATTTCCAGCTTCTGGCTGTTATAAATAAAGCTGTAATGAACATGGTTGAACAAATGTCCTCCTTGTTGTGTACTTGAGCATATTTTGGATATTTGCCTAGGAGTTGTATAGCTGGATCTTGAGGTCTATTCCTAATTGTCTGAAAAAGCATCAGATTGATTTCCAAAGTGGTTGTACAAATTTACATTCCCACCAACAATGGAGGAGGGTTCCCCTTTCTCCATTTCCTCTTCAGCATGTGTTGTCACTTGAGTTTTTGATCTTAGCTATTCTGATGGATGTAAGGTGAAATCTCAGGGTTGTTTTGATATGCATCTCTCTGATGACTAAGGACATTGAACATTTTTGAAGTGTTTCTCTGCCATCCTATATTCCTCTGAGATAATTTTCTCTTTAATTCTGTACCCTGTTTTTTAATTGGATTACTTGGTTTGTTGCTTTTTAACTTCTTGAGTTCCTGATATATTCTGGATATTCTGTCAGATATAGTGTTGGTGAAGATCCTTTCCCACTCTGTAGGCTGTTGTTTTGTTCTAATGACAGTGTTCTTTGCTTTACAGAGCTTTTCAATTTCATAAGGTCCCATTTATTGTTTCTTGATCTTAGAACCTGTGCTGTTGGTGTTCTGTTCAGGAAGTTGTCTCCTGTGCCATTGAGGTCAAGGCTCTTCCACACTTTTTCTTCTAACAGGTTTAGTGTGTGTGGTTTTATGTTAAGGTCTTCAGTTTTGTGCAGGGTGACAAAACTTTTTTTTTTGCATTTTTCTGCATGTAGACATATAGTTGGACCAGCACCATATATTGAAGATGCTATCTTTTTTCCATTGTGTGGTTTTGGCTTCTTTGTAAAAAATCAAGTATCTGTAGGAGTGTGGATTTATTTCTGGGTCTTCTACTCGGTTCCATTGATCCACCATTCTGTTTCTATACCAATATCATGCAGTTTTTATTACTATTGCTCTGTAGTAAAGTTTGAGATCAGACCTGGAGATACCTCCAGACTATCTGTTGTTGTACAGAATCTTTTTGTCAATTCTGGATGTTTTGGTTTTCCATATGAAGTTGAGAATTGGCCTTTCAAGGTCTGTAAAGAATTGTGTTGGTATTTTGATAGGAATTGCATTGAATCTGTAGATTGCTTTTGGCACAATGGCCATTTTCACTATGTTAATCCTACTGATCCATGAGCACAGGTGATCTTTCCATCTTCTGATATCTTCTTCTTCAATGCCTTTCTTCAGAGACTTGAAGTTTTTTTCAACAGGTCTTTCACTTGGTTTGTTAGAGTCACACCAAGGTATTTTATGTTATAAGTGGCTACTGTGAAGAGTATTTTTCTCTAATTTCTTTCTCTTCCATTTGTCTTTCGTATACAGGAGGGCTACTAATTTTTTGAAGTTAATTTTGTATCCAGCCACTTTGCTGAAGGTGTTTATAAAAAGAAGGAGTTCTCTGGTTGAAATTTTGGAGTCTCTTGTGTATACTATCATATCATCTGCAAATGATACTTTGACTTCTTCCTTTCTGATTTGTAGCCCCTTGATCTCCTTTAGTTTTCCTATTGTTGTAGCTAGGAGCTCAAGTACTATGTTGAAGATATAGGGAGAGAGTGGGCAGCCTTGCCTTGTCCCTGATTTTAGTGGGATTGATTTAAGTTTCTCTCTGTTTAGTTTGCTGTTGGGTGTAGGTTTGCTGTATATTGTCTTACTATGTTTAGGTCTGTGCCTTGTATGCCTGATTTCTCCAAGACTTTAAACATGAATGGTTACTGGATTTTGTCAAATGCTTTTTTCAGCATCTCAGGAGATGATCATGTAGTTTTTCTCCTTCAGTTTGTTTATATGGTGGATTGCATTGATGGATTTCTGTATATTGAACCACCCTTGCATGCCTGGGATGAAGCCTACTTGGTCATGGTGGATGATATCTTTTGTGTGTTCTTGGATTCAGTTTGCCAGTATTTTATTGAGTATTTTTGCATCAATGTTCATAAGAGAGATAGGTCTGAAGTTCTCTTTTTTGATTGGGTCTTTGTGTGGTTTATGTATTGAGGTGACTGTGGCTTCATAGAATGATTTTAGTAATGATCTTCTTGTTTCTATTTTGTGAAATAGTTTGAAGAGAATTGGAGTTTTCTCTTCTTTGAAGGTCTGGTAGAATTCTGAGCTGAAACCATCTGACCCTGTGCTTTTATTTTTAGAAGGGAGACTTTTGATATCCTTGGTGGATATAAGATTATTCAATCTATTTATCTGTCCTAGATTTAATTTTGGTCAATGGAATCTATCAAAAGAGGTCTGTTTCATTTAGATTTTCAAATTTTGTGGCATATAGGCTTTTTAAGTAAGACCTAATGATTGTTTGGGTTTCCTCAGTGTCTGCTCTTATGTCCCCCTTTTCATTTTTGATTTTGCTGATTTGGATAGTTTTTCTCTGCCTTTTAGATTGGCTAAGGGTTTGTCTATCTTGTTGATTTTCTCAAAGAACCAGCTCTTGATTTCATTGTTTCTTTGAATTATTTTCTTTGTTTCTAATTTATTGATTTCAGCTCTGAGCTTGAATATTTCCAACTGTCTATTCCTCTTGGGTGTGTCTGGTTCTTTTTTTTCCGAGGGCTTTCAGGTGAGCCATTAAGTTGCTTGTATGAGATGTTTCAAGTTTCTTCTTGAAGGCACTTAGGGCTATGAATTTTCCTTTTAGCATTGCTGTCATTGTAGCCCATAAGTTTGGGTATGTTGTGCCTTAATTTTCATTGAATTCTAGGAAGTCTTTGATTTCTTTCTTTGTTTCTTCACTAATCCAGCTGACATTGAATAAGGAGTTGTTCATTTTCGGTGTGTGTAGGCTTTTTGCTATTTCTATTGTTGTTGAAGTCCAGCTTTAGTTCATAGTGGTCAATTAGGATACAAGGGAATATTTCAATCTTTTATCTGTTGAAGCTTGCTTTGTAACCAACTATATGGTTTATTTGGAGAATGTTCCATGAGGTGCTGAAAAGAAGGTATACTCTTTTGAATTTGGGTGAAAAGTTCTGTAGACATCTATTAGGCCCATTTGATTTAAAACCTCTGTATGTGCCTTTATTTCCCTAGTTAGCTTCTGTCTAGATGATCTCTCCCCTTGTGAGAGTCGAGTGTTGAAGTCTCCCACTGTTAAGGTTTTGGGATCAATATGTGATTTCAGCTTTAACAATGTTTCATTTACAAATATAGGTGCTCTTGTATTTGGGGCATAGATGTTTAGAATTGTGATGTCCTCCTGGTGGATTTTTCCTTTGATGAGAATGAAGTGCCCCTCCTCATATTTTTTAATTAATTTTGGTTGATAGTCTATGTTATTAGATATTAGGATAGCTACCCCAACTTGTTTTCTGGGTTCCTTTGCTTGAAAAACATTTTTTCCAGCCCTTTACTCTGAGGTAGTGTTTATCTTTGTTGTGGAGGTGTTTTTTGGATGTAGCAGAATGTTGGATTCTGTTTCTGCAAACATTCTTTTAGTCTGTGTCTTTTAGAGAGTTGAGTCCATTGATATTGAGAGATAATCGTGACCAATGAATGTTAGTTGCTTTTATTGTGGAGTTGGTGGTGTTGCTGTATTTCAATGCTTGTTTTCTTTTAATATTTTGTTGTAAAGTCATCTATAGCCTATGTTTTCTTGGGTGTAGTTGCATTTGCTGGATTTTAGTTTTTCTTCAAGTTTCTTCTTTAGAGCTGGATTGCTGTGTAGATATTGCTTAAATTTAGTTTTGTCATAGAATATTTTGTTTTCTCCATCTATGTTGATTGAACACTTTGCAGGGTATAGTAGTCTAGGTTGGCATCTGTGGTCCCTTAAAGTCTGCATGACATTTGCCCAGGCCCTTCTGGCTTTCATAGTTTCTGGTCTGGTGTGATTCTGATATGTCTACCTTTATATGTTACTTGGGCCTTTTCCCTTACTGCATTTAATATATATATATTTTTGTTCTGTAGATTTATGACTATGTCGTGGCTTGAGGAGTTTCTTTTCTTTTATTTATTTATTTATCTATCTATCTATCTATTTATTTATTTATTTTTGACATTTGCTCAACAATGTCCATAGCAGCTCTATTTGTAATAGCCAGAATCTGGAAACAGCCCTGATGCCCCTCAATTGAGAAATGCATACAAAAATTATGGTTCATCAATGATTTTTTTTAATTTTATTTTATTTTCTTATTAGTTACATTTTATTAACTCTGTATCCCAGCCGTGTCCCACTCCCTCATTCTCTCCCAATCCCACCCTCCCTTCCTCATATCCACCCTGCCCCTTTCCAAGTCCATTGATAGGGGAGGACCTCCTCCCCATTCATCCGATCCTGTTTTATCAGATATCTTCAGGACTGGCTGCAAGCCCTCTGCTGTGGCCTAACAGGACTGCTCCTCCCTTGGGGGGTGGGGAGGTCAAAGAGCCAGTCATTGAGTTCCTATTAGAAATAATCCTTGTTCCGCTTACTGTGGAAAACCAATTGGTGACTGAGCTACCACGGGCTACATCAGAGCAGAGGTTCTAGGTTATATCCATACATGGTCCTTGGTTGAATGTCAGTCTCAGAAAAGACCCTGTGCCCAGATATATTTGGTCCTTGTGGAGCTCCTATCCTTTCCCCATCAGACTAACTCCCCTTCTTTCTTATGATTCCCTGTACTCTGCCAAAGGTTTGGTCATGAGTCTTTGCTTTGAAAACACTGCTAGTTAGAGTTTTTCAGATGTGCTCAGTAGACTCCTGTCATACGTTCAATGCACATCCCATCTGTCTTTCTAAATGAGGATTGATCATCTTAACCCATGTCCGCTCAATTGATTATCTTTTTTAGGTGTATAGATTTCATTATGTTTATCATATCTTATAGGCCTATATAAGTGAGAATATCCCATGTTTGTCTTTCTCCTTCTGGGATATTTCACTCAGAATGATCTTTTCTAGATCCCACCATTTGCCTGCAAATTTCATGATTTCCTCCTTTTGACTACTGAGTAGTATTCCATTGTGTAAAAATACCACAAATTCTGTACCCATTCCTCCGTTGATGGACATCTGGATTGCTTCCAGATTCTGGCCATTACAAACAAAGCCGCTATAAACATGGTTGAGCAAGTATCCCTTTTGTGTACTTGAGCAAAGTTTGGGTATGTACCTAGCAGTAGTATAGCTGGGTCTTGAGGAAGCACTATTCCTAATTGTCTTTGAAAGTGCCAGATAGATTTCCAAAGTGGTTGTACCAGTTTACATTCCCACCAGCAATGGAGGAGGGTTCGCCTTTCTCCACAACCTCTCCAGCATGTGTTGTCTCTTGAATTTTTCATTTTGATCATTCTGATGGGCGTAAGGTGAAATCTCAGGGTCGTTTTGATTTGCATTTCCCTAATGGCTAATGAGGTTGAGCATTTCTTTAAGTGTTTCTCTGTCATTTGAAATTCCTCTGTAGAGAATTCTCTGTTTATCTCTGTTCCCCATTTTTTTAATTGGATTACTTGGTTTGCTGCTTTTCAGCTTCTTTAGTTCTTTGTATATACTAGATATTAGTCCTCTGTCAGATAAAGGGTTAGTGAAGATTCTTTCCCAATCTGTAGGCAGTCGTTTTGTTTTGATGATGGTGTCCTTTGCTTTACAGAAGCTTTTCAGTTTCATGAGGTCCCATTTATTGATTGTTGCTCTTAGAGCCTGTGCTGTTGATGTTCTGTTCAGGAAGTTTTCTCCTGTGCCAAAGAGTTTTAGGCTCTTCCCCACTTTTTCTTCTAACAGATTTAGAGTATCTGGTTTTATGTTGAGGTCTTTGATCCACCTGGGCTTCAGTTTTGTGCAGGGTGATAAGTATGCATCTATTTGTATTTTTCTACATGTACACATCCAGTTGTACCAGCACCATTTGTTGAAAATGCTGTCCTTTTTCCATTGAATTGTTTTGGCATCTTTGTCAAAGGTCAGGTGTCCATATGTGTGTGGGTTTATTTCTGGGTCCTCTGTTCGGTTCCATTGATCCACCATTCTTTTTCTATGCCAGTACCATGCAGTTTTTTTACTGTTGCTCTATAGTACACCTTAAGATCAGGGATGGAGATACCCCCAGAAGATCTTTTATTGTAGAGGATTATTTTAGCAATTCTGGGTTTCTTGTTATTCCATATGAAGTTGAGAATTTTTCTTTCCAGGTCTGTAAAGAATTGTGTTGGTAATTTGATGGGAATTGCATTGAATCTGTAGATTGCTTTTGGTATGATGGCCATTTTTACTATGTTAATTCTGCCAAGCCATGAGCATGGGAGATCTTTCCATCTTCTGATATCTTCTTCTAATTCTTTCTTCAGAGACTTGAAATTTTTTTCATACAAATATTTGATTTGCTTGGTTAGGGTTACTCCAAGGTACTTTATGTCATTTGTGGCTATTGCGAAGGATGTTGTTTCCCTAATTTCTCTCTCAGCCCTTTTGTCTTTTGTATATAGGAGGGCTACTGATTTTTTTGAATTAATTTTTTATCTGGTCACATTGCTGAAGGTGTTTATCAGCTGTAGGAGTTCCCTGGTAGAGTTTTTGGGGTCACTCAGGTATGCTATCATATCATCTGCAAATAGTGATAATTTGACTTCTTCTTTTCCAATTTATATCCCCTTGATCTCCTTCAACTGTCTTATTGCTCTAGCCAGGACTTCCAGAACTATGTTGAAGAGATATGGAGAGAGTGGGAAGCCTTGTCTTGTCCCTGATTTCAGTGGGATTGCTTTAAGTTTCTCTCTGTTCAGTTTGATGTTGGCTATAGGCTTGCTGTATATCGCCTTTACTATGTTTAGATATGTGCCTTGTATCCCTGATCTCTCCAATACTTTAAACATGAATGGATGTTGGATTTTGCCAACTGCTTTTTCAGCATCTAGGGAGATTATCATGTGGTTTTTTTTCTTTCAGTTTGTTAATATGGTGCATTACTTTGATGGATTTCCGTGTATTGAACCACCCCTGCATACCTGGGATGAAGCCTACTTGGTCATAGTGGATGATATCTTTGATGTATTCTTGTATTCAGTTTGCAAGTATTTTGTTGAGTATTTTTGCATCAATGTTCATATGGGAGATTGGTCTGAAATTCTCTTTCTTTGTTGGGTCTTTGTGAGGTATAGGTACCAAAGTGACTGTGGCTTCATAGAATGAGTTTGGTAATGTTCCTTCTAATTATATTTTGTGGAATAGTTTGAAGAGAACTGGAGTTAGCTCTTCTTTGAAGGTCTGGTAAAATTCTGCACTGAAACCATCTGGTCCTGGGCTTTGTTTGGATGGGAGACTTTCGATTACTGCTTCTATTTCCTTGAAGGATATAGGACTATTTAATTGACTTACCTGGTCCTGATTCAGCTTTGGTAAGTCGAATTGATTAAGAAAATTGTCCATTTCATTTAGGTTTTCATATTTTGTGGCATATAGACTTTTGAAGTAAGTCCTAATGATTGTTTGTATTTCTTCAGTGTCTGTAGTTATGTCCCCCTTTTCATTTCTGCTTTTTTTATTTGAATGGTGTCTCTCTGCCTTTTAGTTAGTTTGGCTAAGGGTTTGTCTATCTTGTTGATTTTCTCAAAGAACCAGCTTTTGGTTTCATTGATTCTTTGAATTGTTTTATTTGTTTCTAATTGATTGATTTCAGCCCTGGGTTTGATTATTTCCAGCCATCTACTCCTTTTTGGTGTGTCTGCTTCTTCTTTTTCTAGGGTTTTTAAATGAGCCATTAAGTTGCTTGAATGTGCTGTCTCGAATTTCTTCTTGAAGGCACTTAGTGCTATGAACTTTCCTCTTAGCACTGCTTTCATTGTGTCCCACAAGTTTGGGTATGTTGTGTCTTCATTTTCATTGAGCTCTAGGAAGATTTTAATTCATTTCTTTCTTTCTTCCCTGACCCAGCTGTCTTTAGTAGCAATTTTTCAGTTTCCATGTGTGTGTAGGCCTTTTGCTATTTCTGTTGTTGTTGAGGTCCAGCTTTATTCCATGGTGATCAGACAGGAGACAAGGGATTATTTCAATCTTTCTGTAACTGTTGAGGCTTGCTTTGTGACCAACTATGTGGTCTATTTTGGAGAAGGTTCCATGAGGTGCTGAGAAGAAGGTAAATTCTTTTGTGTTTCGGTGTAAGGTTCTGTAAATGTCAGTTAGGTCTATTTGATTCATGACCTCTGTTAGAGATATTGATTCTTTGTTAATTTCTGTTTAGTTGACCTGTCGTTTGTTGAGAGTGGGGTGTTGAAGTCTCCCAGTATTAGTGTGTGGGGATCTATGTGTGGTTTAAGTTTTATCAATGTTTCTTTCACAAATGTGGGTGCCCTTGTATTTGGGGCATAGATGTTCAGGATTGTGATGTCTTCTTGTTGGAATTTTCCCTTGATGAGTATGAAGTGTTCTTCCCCATCTCTTTTGATTAATTTTGGTTGCAAGTCTATTTTATCAGATATTAGAATGGCTACTGCTGGTGGGAATGTAAACTTGTACAACCACTTTGGAAATCAATTTGGTGCTTTCTCAGAAAATTCGGAATAGTGATTCCTCAAGATCCAGCTATAGCACTCCTAGGCATATATTCAAAAGGTGATCATCCATTCAACAAGGACATTTGCTCAACTATGTTCATAGCAGCTTTATTCATAATAACCAGGATCTAGAAAGAATCTACATGACTGAGTTTTTAAAGAAACCAAAACTATCACTACATGAGATTGTGAAGGACTATGGGAATATTCAAAATTAAAGTGAATATGTTTACTTTGTGGTCTTGCTACAGCCATAAAATAGAAAGTGGTGGTTTGAATAAGAATGATTCAGATGGGCTCCTATGCTTGTATGTGTGGTTCTTAGTTGGTGAACTGTTTAAGAAGAATTGAGAAGTATGGTTTTGTTAGAGGAGGTATATAAATGGGTATAATATTTGACTTTTTAAAGGCATAGTAGGTCAGGCCCAGTCTTGTTCTGACCTTACCTCCATCTGTGGTTTAGAGGTAAGCTGTCAGCTAAGGCTTCAGTGCCAGCCTGCCTGCAGCCATGCTCCCAATCATATTGTCATGAACTAACCTTCTGAAACTGTAAGCAAGCCCAAATGAATGTCTTCATCCATAAGTTGCTTGGTCATGCTGTCTCTTCACATCCTTTCTTTTTTAATAAGATTCTAGATTTAAGTGTATGTTGGGAAGCATTCTAAGAGGGAAAGAAGATATTTTAAATGAGGGATACAAATGAAAGGAGAGAGAGTAGTAGATTACATGTGACATGAGGGCAGAAGTGGATCTATTTGGCAGCTATGTAGTGGACCAGAAGGAGGAGGGCAGCAGTGGTAGGGAGGATAGTGGGGGAAAGGATAAACAATAACACATAAAAAGAAATATATTCAGGGCTAGGGAGATGTTCAGTCAGTAAGGGCTCAGCAAGCGTATGAGTCTGGGTTTAGTTCCTAGAACTTACATAAAAATCTGGGTGGAGTGGTGAAGACTTGTAATCCAATGCTAGAGAGGCAGAGATAGGTAGATGACTGGGGCTTGACAGCCTATTTGGTAAGTTCCCTGCCAGTGAGAGGCCTTGTCTTGGAAAACAAGGTTGATAACCCTGAAAATTTTAATATATGAAATCTTGAATAACCTCTATGGCTATTAGTTAACAACAGTTTCATGTACTCTACGTCTGATCCAACATGCCAAGGAGTACAATAGGACACTGAATTCTCTTTCATCACTTGAAATGGAAACTAAGTTTGGTGTTAGCCAACATCAACAACATCAAGAATTCTTACTGCATTTTACATAGAAATGGGGGTCTTCACCTTTGTTCAATTGTTTCAGCATTGCTGCTTCTACTTTTGAAATGAGATAAAACTACACATTTGAGTCTAGTTCAGCACTTGAGCAAAGCCCTGTACTGACCCCTTTTCTGACTTTGGTCATTTTGTGGGAATGTAGTCTCATATCAGTGACTGAAATCCTAGTTGTATAAACTTTCCTTTCTGTATATACAATCTTCACAGTGTTTTTGAGGTTTGTTAATTGCATTTTATATTTACTTTATATTAATCCAATTTAGCACTAGATTTACTTTGTATATTCTTCTCATGGTGTCAAGTACATGTAAAGTTTTGAATAATAATGAAGAAAAGAAAAGATAATTCTCCTAGAAAGAAACAGTGACACAAGGCTATGGTCTTTCCATATAAGAAACTGAGACAGGGAGATTGATCATGATACTATAGTGAGTATCAGGCCATATATAGTAAGAGGGTCTCAAGAAAATCAAAACAGCAACAAAACTCCACACCTTTGAAATCATTAGTAAACAGAAGAGATCTAAGGAATAAAAGATAGGATGACATTCATGGCAAGCACTATGAAGAGGAAGGATGTGTAATGGGAAAAGCTAACAAGGGAGACCTCCTCTAGATTTCACAAAAGGTGCCTTTTTGAAGGGGTAATTGAGAGCTGAGCACTTGATCTTATTGCAGCTATTTTTGTTTTCAATGTGTTAATGAAGCACTGTGCAGTATTTCAATGCCAGTCACCTTTGTGAAAGGCAGAAGGATTCTACCATTAAATCAGGGATGATTAAAATACCACACAGAAACTGTTGTATCATATTTTATTTTTTCATGTTCTTTTGAAAAATTTATTTTTTTGTTTTTCTGAGATAGAGTTTCTCTGTGTAACCTTGGCTGTCCTGGACTCACTTTGTAGACCAGGCTGGCCTCAAACCCAGAGAGATCTGCCTGCCTCTGCCTCCCTGAGTGCTGGGATTAAGGGTGTGTGCCACTGTGCTTGGCTGCATGTCCTTAAGTGAGAATATGTGTGTTAACTTTTAGTAGTATTTCCACCATGTTAAACATACAAACCATGTGCTATTTAGCACACTAAGATTGATTTTTCTGACAAGGAAAATCATGCCTAGATTTCTTTGGAAGAAGAAAAAAGTTGTTTTCTGAATTCTAATTGGTAAATCCAAAGCTTGGCCTTTGGGAATGATTAACCATAGGCATGCAGAAGATTCTGGCCAAAGCACCAACCCCCACTGACTCTACCGCCTTCCTATTCTGTTTGCCTAAACTTAAATTTCCTTTTAGGGAAGATGTCTAGTGTTATGGTTTTGGGAATGGTGATGATCTTAAGCAATTTGAGAGAAAGAGTGTTAAACAAAATTATTACCACAGGACAGCAACTGTCAGTCATTCAGAACAGACAGGCTGGTGAGTCCAACTGGAAGGAATCTTTCAGAGAAAATGAAACTCTCACCTCTCTCTTAGTTGTGAAGGCCTTAAGATATTTTAAAGTAATTCAATGTAAAGGTATAGGTATTGGAAAGGACTAAGTAGAAGGACTTTATCCTAAAGACTTTATTAAAGTGGAGAAACATTCAGAGAAGCACCATTTCTTCTATGGCTAGACCAGTACAAAACTTACAACATATGAAATAAGTTTTCACTGGTTTATTTGGACCTGATGAAAATTCACACATTATTTCTTTTTCTTCTTGTCAGAAAAATACTTCTTAAAAAAAAAAAGGTGGATCCTCTCTTGTTGAAATATAATTGTGATGGTTAAGACATTTTCCAATTAATGATACTACTCTTTTAGGTGGGAGTTCTACAATTTAAATAGTAGACCATGTTTAGAAATGAAATTCATACTGTGTTACTTTATCAGAGGAACAATCTGCCACTTTTTGACAGCCAGTGACTTGTGGCTGAATCAATGATACCTTTAAAAGAACTCATTATCAGACTTGTGAACAAAATATGCATTATAAGACAGAACAAGATTAAACTTTTCAATGACAGTGATTACTATCTGCCAGGGTATAAAGATTGGGGATCAGCTAAAGCAATTTCAAATATATAATATTTCAGGAGATTACCAAACTTAGAAGACAGTCAAAATTTCTTCCATTATTCTTGGCATGAAATAGCTGTTATTTTCTTATAACTAGTGTTATTCTGAGGGAAAAATAAGAATTATGTGTATGAGAAGCAGTAAGAACAAAATAAGTCAAGCCATGTTTTATAAATATTACCAATAGACTTGGGAATTAAGGATGAACAAGATATGAACAATGCTGTACAGTCTTCATGATTCTGTGACACTGCTGTGAGAAATCCACAAATGGCCAAATGAGCAGTATTAATCCTGGGAAAGAGGTTAGGTGTATGGCATCCTGCTCACTGACCTGAGACCACTTTGAACAGCCACTCCCAGGGAAGGAAGGCTGACAGGGACTGTTTACTCATCTCTGCTCTTGATTCTTGTTTGGATGCCTCAACCTCTGTCAGTTATAAATTTTTGAGGCTGTAAAGGTGTTGAGTTGAAGCCTACATGACACAAGGATGGATGGGGAAATTTAGACTTGATGAGGGAACAGGAAATAGCAAGAAAGAACAGAGGGGGATAACGGTGGCATTTGTGTGTGTTAGTGTTCAGAGGGTACATTTGAAGTTGATATTAATCCTCACTCAGGATGCATGCAGTCCTTTTTGAGATTTCATGCAACAGGTATATATGTATACTAAGTTGTATATAAACACCTAGTAAGTTTTTTCACTGATAGTAAGTTGAACATATTTGTAAATATATTAGCAAATATTATATTAAGATTTTATGTTCTTAAGTCATGTATAGAAATGTTAAAAATAAACAAAGTGCTCAAGGTTTGGATATAAGTCTCAGCATCTGCTTCGATACCCTGCTGGATAGTCTTTCTTTCTTTCTTTCTTTCTTTCTTTCTTTCTTTCTTTCTTTCTCTCTCTCTCTCTTTCTTTCTCTCTCTCTTTTTCTTTCTCTCTCTCTTTCTTTTGTTGTTATTTTCTTTTTAAATTAATTAATTATTTACAATTTATTCATTTTGTATCCCTGCTGTAGCCCCTTCTTCATCTCCACCCAGTCTCACCCTCTCTCCATCTTCTCCCTCTATGCCCCTCCCCTAGTCCACTGATAAGGGAGGACCTATTCCCCTTCTACCTGACCCTAGCCTATCAAGTCTCATCAAGGCTGACTTCATCATCTTCCTCTGTGGCCTGTCAAGGCTGTACCCTCCCAGGGGGAGATGATCAAAGAACCAGCCACTGAGTTCATATCAGAGACAGCCCCTGATCCCTTTACTAGGGAACCCACTTGGAAAATGAATAGTCTATAGGCTCCCTCTGAGCAGGGGGCCTAGGTCCTCTCCCACTATTAGCTGTTGGGATCGATGTATGATTTAAGCTTTAATAATGTATCATTTAGGAATGTAGGTGCTCCTCCCTAAAGTTTGTCTATGAGTCTCAACCTCTGCTTTGATACCTCTATCAGTAGAGTCTTTCAGAGGCTGTCTGTGGTAGGTTCCTGTACTCTTCCCTGTCTTCTCCTGATTCCAATGTCTATCATATTTGCCTTTCTGAATGAGGATTGAGAATCTTCCCTAGGGTCTTCCTTGTTGTTTAGCTTCCTTAAGAGAATAGATTTTAGTATGTCTGTTTTATATTATATGTCTAATAACCACTTAGGAGTGAGTATATACCATGTGTATCTTTCTGCTTCTGGGATACCTCACTCAAGATGATCTACTTCCCATCATTTGCCTGCACATTTCATGATTTCCTTGTTTTTAATAACTGAGTAGTAGTCCATTGTGCACATGTACCACAATTTCTATATTCATTCCTCAGTTGAGGGATATCTGGTTTGTTTCCAGATTCTGGCTATTACAAATACAGCTGCTATGAACATGGTTAAGCAAATGTCCTTGCTGTATAGTTGAGCATATTTTGGATACATGCCTAGGAGAGGTATAGCTGGATCTTGAGGTATAACTATTCCTAATTTTCTGAGAAAGTGCCAGAGTGCTTTCCAAAGTGGTTGTACAAGTTTGCACTCCCACCAGCAATGGAGGAACATTCTTCTTTCTCCACATCCTCTCCAGCATGTGTTGTCACTTGAGTTTTTGATCTTAGCCAGTCTGATGGGGGTAAGGTAAAATCTCAGGGTTGTTTTGATTTGTATATCACTGATGACTAAAAAGGAAATAAAGATCATAGAAGATAAAATATGCCTGAGTGAGGGAATCAGTATAGTGAAGAAGAGAATCTGAACCCCCAGACCCCCACACCACAGTCACCTGCCAACTCTTTGACCCACTAACCAGCTTTATCTGTAATTTCTTTTGAATAGACCCCATAACCCACACTGAGAAAGCTGAATTTGGCATGCATAGGTGTGCACTAAAGCAGGAAAAGGACCCAGTCTGCCTCACAGTGGTGTCCAGCTGAGATACAGCTGCCTATCAATCCACTGACCAACATCAACTGCTATCACTGGTGAACTGTTCACAGGAAATTCAGAGAGAAAGAGGGTCAAGGCTGCTGATAAAACAGGCATGGAGAGTAGACAGAATCAGGGCAAGAAAAAAGTAAGTAGACATGTGGCCACCTAACATAAACATGAGATAGCTAGTCAGAGAAATAATCCTTGCCTCTTCTGCCATTGCCAGGGGCAAGTGTCAGGATGTTGTGAAAATGTGCTGCAGAACCCAGCACAGTATCTTAGTCACACAAAGGTACTTAGATGGGTGGGCCTTCCTCATCCCATCAGATCTTCAGTGAACTTTAGCAGAATGTAGACCACAGTCATAGAATGCCTTCTCACCTGTAAGGGCAAAATGACTTATCTAAATTACTAAAACAAGCAGACCTCTGAAACAGACTTCCCAAGGCTATTCAAATGACAGCCTAGTGGGAAGAAGACATGTCATACCAACACAGAAGAAACAATGATCAAAGGCATAAGGTCTCTTGTTTCATGTTAATGTTTATTTTACCTTTAAGGTAAAGGTAAATCTCTGTGAATGCACACAATACAACAAAGTATATAGAAGACAACAATCCAATATATGACACTTCTATAACCCACATATCCTCAGTAATGGCAACCAAAGACACTGGTACATCAGAGAGAGTATTCTGAGTAAGGAAATCAATTCAGGACACACACAGGAAAGTGACCAAAATAAATTAAAAGATAAGTTATTTGGAGGGAAAATAAAAAATAGGAAGAAATAAACAAAGAAGGAAGTAGAGACACTGAAAAAAAAACTAACAGGAATTGTAAAAATTAAACAAAAAATCTGTCAGAAAGTATCACTAAGACAAAACAAGATGGAGGAATTAATTTCAGGGAGAGTGGATAAAGTAAGGATGCTAGTACTCATACTAGCAGACATAACCAACATTTCCAAGAATTCAGATTAATTAAGAAGATCAAATATAAAAATTTTTAGGGTAGAGGAAGGCGCAAGATAATCAAAAGTCATAGACAATTTATTTAAACATAAAAGTCACTTAGAAACTCAAGCAGACAGGAATAGAGAAAAAATCTCTCCTCAGCATATGGTACTCAAATTGTCAAAAACACAAAGCAAAGAAATAATATTGAAAAGCTATAAGTGGAAGAAAAGACCAACACACACACACAAATGAGAGAGAGAGAGAGAGAGAGAGAGAGAGAGAGGAGAAAGAGAGAGAGAAAGACAAAGACAGACAGACAATTTCACATAATCAACATAAAATCATATTAGGTATCAAAGACCAAACTCAGAAAGTCAGAACTAAAATCAAACTACCAAACAAATAGAAGCCATAAACAAGATGTCAGTGTTTATGTCTGATAAGGTAGACTCCAAATCAGAATTAGCCAGATGAAATGATACCTTAATAAGGGGAACAATTCAAAAAGAACATATGACAATAATAAATATGTATACACTGAATATTGGAGCTCTCAATTTTAGAAAATAAAAGAAAAGGCATAAAAAACCCACAACATAGGTGTAGGCCTTAACACAACATTTTCATATTTAGACAAGTTTTCTAAGCTAAAAATAAGCAAAGAAACCTTGAAGCTAAAATAAACTATAGATTAACTAGATTAACAAATATCTGTAGGCTATCAAACAGATAAGGAATATATGGTGGCACATTAAACATTTTCTAAAATTGATGCAATTATAGGCCACAATATAAGTCTTAGTACATATGAGAGAGAGAGAGAGCACAAGCCAAAGGACCCAAATTGAATTTTTATCATCATCCACATTGGGTAGCTCATAACTGCCCGTAACTTCAATCCAGGAGACCACTACCCCTAGGTTCTACAGGCACCCTAACCTTCATGGTATACACACAGACACAGACACACACACACACACACACACACGCACGCACGTACATCCACACGCATACACATAAATAAAATTAATACTTATTTTTAAATTAAACTATCCCTTGCATCTTATCAAATCATGAGATAAAAGTAGAAAGCATTAGTAAGGAAAACATCAGAAACTACACAATTACAGAATGAAAAATATACTTTTGAATAAATAGTATATTTTTTGAGGAAGTAAAGCAGAAATTAAAAGTTCATAGGATCAAATGAAAATAAAAGCACAATTTCTAAGAAACATTGGAATACAAAATAGGCAGTTCTAAGAGGAGAGTTTAGAGGTACAAATGTTTACATTAAATTTAAAGACCACAGTTCTAAGAGGAGAATTTAGAGATGTGATGCTTACATTAAATTCAAAGACCAAAAATAAGATTTTAGAAAATAATGGGTCAGTTGGCTAAAGAGTCGGCTCAGAGGTTAAGTGTGACTGTTGTTCTTGCAAAACACCTAGGTTCAGTTTCCAGCACTCACACCATCTGGTGGTAAAGTCCTGAAATCATATATGCACAAACGACAAAATTAAACTCAGCAGGTTGCATTAATATATGTGTGTGCATATATACATTTACGCATACATACATACATACACACATATACATAGGTAACAACAATAATCAAAGAAAAGAAGGCCATTAACTTTGGAGCGGGCATGGAGGGATTCAAGGGAGGAAAGATTGTAGGGTCTGAAGGAAAAAAATGGGTAAAAGTAATGTATTTCTATTTCAACTAAAAAAAAAAACTTTTAAAATATTAAGTCAATGCCCAACTCAGTAGAAGAAAAATAATAATAAAAATTTTGACAAACATTAATGAAATAAAGAAAGACTAAAATAAAAATACAAAGAAACAGTAAGGAAAGACAAGGAGCAGAACAGGAGCCTTCCACAGGTGGTCTCTGAAAGACTCTAATCATCAGGGTATCGAAGGAAATACTGAGACTCATGGCTAAACTTTGGCCAGTATGCAAGAATCTTGCGGAAGAGGGAGATAGAAAGACCTGGAGAAGACAGGAACACCACAAGGAGACCAACAGGGACAAAAACTGAGGCCCAGTAAGGTGGAAGAGGAGTTGCAGAGATACTCTAAACAAGGACCATGTCTGGAGAGGACTTCGATCCCCTGTTCAGAGAAAGCCCATAGGCTGCTCAGTTTCCAAGTGGGTTCTCTAGTGGGGACAGGCAGGGGCTGTCTCAGGCATGAACTCAGTGGCTGGCACTTTGATCACCTCCCTCTAGAGGGTGCAGCCTTGCCAGGCCCCAGAGGAAGATGATGCAGCCAGCCCTGATGAGATCTGATAAGCTGGGGTCAATTAGAAGGGGAGGAGGACCTCCCCTATCAGTGGACTAGAGGAGGGACATAGGAGGAGAAAAGCGAGGGTGAGTGGGATTGGGAGGAGACGAGGGAGGGAGCTACAGTGGGGATAAAAAGCGAATACATTGTAATAAATAAATAAATAATAAAAGAAAAAATAATGCTAATAAACTTTTAGTCAAGCTAAGAAAAGGAACAGAAAGAAGATCCAAAATTAATAGAGTAAAAGATGAAAGGAGAAAAAGAAAACATTAAAACTGCTTTAAATCCATATGGTCACTGGCGAATAATTTGAAAACCTACATTCCAAAAAGATGGAAAAGCTAGAATAGATAAAATCTTTGACATGTACAAGCTACTCAGATTAAATAAAAAAGGATATAAACCAGCTACAGAACATGTGTAAGGAGCAACAAGACTAAACCAGTAATAGTCTCCAGGAATCTGTGAACTCACTGCAGAATTGTACAAGACCTTTAAATTTTAACTTACATCAATGTTCCTAAAATTATTTTATAACATAGAAATGAAAAGAAGACTCCTATACTCATTCTATTTAGCCAACACTATTCTAATACCAACCCCAGATAAGAGAGCAATAGAAGAAAAACTATAGTTTTATAGAACAGTTTCTCTAATGAGCATAGACACCAAAAATTATCAAAACAAAACAAAACTTGTGATTAAACTCAGCAACATAGTAAGATGATACACCATGATTGAATTGGTTTCATTCCAGGGATGTGAGAATGATGTAACATTTTTTAAAATCAAAGCAACATAGCACACAAATAGACTCAAAAAAGAATGTCATGATCCTCTTAATAGATACAGAAAATGTCTTTGACAAAGTTCAGCTCCATTTAATGATAAGAGTTATAAAAATAAGAAAAGAGGTAATATTCCATAACAAATGAAGGCTATATATGACCATATAAAACAAGAAATAAAGGCTATCTATTGAAAGCCTACTGCCAAAATTATAAGAGAGGAAAACTAAAGCCATTCCCTCTAAAATACAAAATGAGGCCAAAGTAACTATTTTATTCATTTTATTCAATATAGATCTTGAAGTTTTAGCTAGAACAGTGAGGCAAGGGAAAGTAACAAAAAGGACATAAGCAGAAATGAAGGAGTCAGATTTTTTCCTATCATACCCTGATGATACCTCCACAAAACTGGAAAAGTAAAATCCTAAGGTTCATGTGAAGCACAAAACACCCTAGATAACAAATCAATCCTCAAAATAATTAGTGATGTTAAAGTGCTACAAAACCCCAATTTAAAATTGTAATACAGAGCTATAAGTAATAAAAACAGCGTGATAATGGCACAAAAGCTAAACAAACAGACCAATGGATCAAAATAGAGGTTACAGGGAAAGTAACAAAGAGAAGAAAGCCCACACAGCTAATGACCAGTTTTCAACAAAAGCTGCAAAATGCATATTGAGAAAAGCTAGCTTCTTCAACAAATGGTGCTAGGCAAACTTTCATTGCCACAGGTAGGGAATAGAACTAGAATCCTGACACTCATATTAATATGAGATCTGATATCCGAAACTTTGAAATTGTTAGAATAAAGCATACATAAAACACTTCAAGATAGAGGTGTGGAGAAGAATTTTTGGAAAAGATTGAAGAGTTTGCAAGATAGCTTCACAACTATATGCTCTTACCAGCAGGCTTGGGAACAGGAGTTAGAGCCCTGAAACTCACATGGTGGGAGGAAAGAACGAAATTACATGGGAAGAAGACAGTCTAAAGGGAAGGTAGGGGCAAAACAAGATAGGTAATGGCGATAAAGGTATTGTCACATGTTTTTTCTCATGTGCGAAAAGTATATTTAAGTATATATGTGTGTATATATATATATATATATATATATATATATATATACATGTATATGTGTATACATGACATGGAAGCAAGATGGGGCAATCGATGGGGAGAAAGAAGATGATGGGGGAAAAGCATTAGAGACTAGAGGATACAATGGGGTGTGGATTTGCACAATATTCTATGACATATATATGAAAATGTCATAAAGAACCTCATTATCTTGTATGCTTACAGAAAAAAATAAATAAATATAAATCCATGTCAGATAGTTGCTAGTTTTGGAAGTGATACATAAGTACCTGCCAAGAATGATAAGTCCACTCAGAATATAATTCCAAGAAGTTCCCTGATGGCCTAAAGATTAATGTTTAATGGACACACCCATTTGTTTAGGAGCAGTAACAATAAATTCCAAACAGTAGGTACAAATAATTTCATTTCGTATGTTAATTTCATCAAAAGGAATAGACTTTCCTAACAGTTAACTTCCAGTAGTAAGAAATATTAAAGATGAAGTAACAAGAAGCAAGCAGCCTTAAATACAACTTCATTTGTTTAAGCATATTTGTTGAAAAAGATGAGGGGTAAAGTTGGTATGATAATAGTGTATCGGGGGAAAGATTGCTCAATCGTTAAGAGCACTGGCTGCTCTTACAGAAGACACTGGTTTAGTTCCCAGCACCTAAGTGGTGACTGATAACCAACTGTATCTCAAGTTCCAGGGAACTTCATGCTTCCTTCTGGTTTGCAAAGGCACCAGGCATGTATGTGGTACACTTTCATACAATTAGGTAAAATGTCTCTCTTGCTTTTCCTTTTAACCAGTCTTACTTGACACTAAAAAATAAAAACCCTGAAAATTAGAATAGTAAAGAAGCTACTAACCATCTTCAAGACCCTGGAGCCTACCAAGAAGGACATTCAGAAGCAGATGCAAGCATTTGGAGACATCAAGTAGAGGTAAAAAGCTGGAGCAGCTCAACAGGTTCTGCCCAACACTTCTTACTCATTCCCTCCTGTTTCTTGTTAGTCATCCACAGTTTAGTTGCCACAGACCCTTGGCATCTCAAAGGTGTCATTCAGTCTAACATTTAAGGCCTATTTAACACTTGGCAACACTGATTGCTTACCTTAAAGTTCCTCATGCTCTTTCTTTATCCATTATTCATAGCATTTTTTGATCTCTCTTATATAATCAAAATGACTGTATAACTATGTGGAATGACAGGTACACAGGGGCTGTACAGGGGCTTGGAAAATCTGAGGCAAGGCTGGTTAAAAAATAAAGTTTGCATATATAAGTTGGTCAGGCCCAGAAAAACTTCAAATGCAGGTGATCATAAGATAAAGCCTAGATGAATGAGGCAATCTGAATACACAGATATTTGGTGTGCACATGTGTCTGTGTACAACATTTTGTGTGTGGTGCTCATAGAAACCAGAAGAGGGTATCAGATGCCCTGGAAGAGGAATTATAAATGATTGGGACCCTCTGTGTAGGTTCTAGGAATCAAACCATCATCCTCTGTGAAAGCAGCCAATGATTTTAACTTTCTAATCAGAAATATATACATATATATATGTATTTTTAATACCTATGGCCAACACTCAGGTCAAAGAAGTTCATATACTTATCTTAAGCTGATGACAGGGACATTCCAAATACTGAAAGAACAACAGACCTTGGAACCCAGAAGTTTCCAAGAAGGCAATTTTCAGATTTATTGTGAAGAATAAATAACAATTTCCCCAGCAGGGTTCCCCCATTGCCTTTTCACAGCAACCTAACTTTGCTAAAAATCATATTCATATGACTCCACAGGTGTGTTTTCTGGTTGAGCCATTATAAGGCAAGCTTTATCTGATGAGAAGACACGAACATGGCCAGGGCCTTGTCATATCACAATGAATAGCAGCACTCAATGGCAGCCCTCAGAGCAGAGGACATTCATGAACCTACCAGAATTATCACTCATTATTTTTGAAGAATTAAATGAATTATAGCAGTTTTTCTTGAATATTCTACACTTCACCACCACTTGCAAGCATTAACTTTTTTTTCTGCTTTTAATAACAACCTCAGATTGACAGAACCTTATCAAAGTGAAAATACTTGCTTTGCTGGTTAATCTAGAGGTCTAAATTGGCATTCACTACTTTAAAGTCGATGACAATCTCTAAAACTCACTATTAGCAATCAAATCAAAATATATTGGCATTTAATTTTAATTTTTTTTTTGCAGTCCAATTTTACTTTACTGTACCTTTGACACTGTTGAAAAACAGTAAGACAAGAACCAAAAGATGCAATTACAATGGAGATTTCTCTGACATGGATTAATTACACTTTATTCACTTTGTATCCCCCCTGTGGTTTCCTCCCTCCTCCCGTCCTAATCCTTCCCTTCCTCCCACCCTCTGCATGCATGCCCCTCCCCAAGTCCACTGATAGGGGAGGTCTTCTTTTCCTTCCTTCTGATCCTAGTCAATTAGGTCTCATCAGGAGTGGCTGCCCTGTCTTCTTATGTGGCCTGGTAATGCTGCTTCCCCCTCAGGGGGAGGTAATTAAAGAGCAAGCCAATCAGTTCATGTCAGAGACAGTCCCTGTTCCTATTACAATGTAACCCACTTTTTTTTTTTATCTTTTAATGGGGCTGGGGAGATATCTAAATTGCAAAAATGGTTGCAGAAGGAGCATAAGTGCCTATGGTCCATGCCAAAAATTATGTAGACAGCCATACATGGTTTTAGGCCTGTAATCCCCATGCTGAATAGGCAGAAACAGGCAGATCTTTTAAGCTTTCTGGCTACCCAGGCTAGCCAAACCAGTGAACTCTGTAATCAGTGAGATGCCATGTTTCAAAAAATACATGCAGAAGTCATTCAGTAAGACACTTGCTACACATGCATGAATTTTATGAACTAGAAATACAAAATGTTCAACAACAAATAAAAGAAATGACCCTGAGATTTCACCTTACACCCATCAGAATGGCCAAGATAAAAAACTCAATTAACAACACATGCTAGAGAGGATGTGGAGAAAGGGGAATGCTCCTCCATTGCTGGTGGGAATGTAAAATTGTACAACCACCTTTGAAATCAACTTGGTACTTTCTCAGACAGCTAGGAATAGTACTACCTCAGGATCAGTCTATACCACTCCTAGGCATATATCCAAAATATGCTCAAGTAAAAAACAAGGACATTTGTTCAACCATGTTCATACAACTTTATTTGTAATAGCCAGAATCTGGAAACAACCCAGATGTCCCTCACTTGAGGAATGGATACAGAAATTGTGGTACATTTACACAATGGAATACTACCCAGCAACTAAAAAGAAGGAAATCATGAAATTTGCAGGCAAATGGTGGGATCTAGAAAAGATCATCCTGAGTGGGTATTCCAGAAGCAGAAAGACACACATGGTATATACTCACTTATAGGATAATCATACTAAAATCTGTACACCTAATGAAGCTAAGCAAGAAGGGGGACCCTGGGTAAGAAGCTCAATCCTCATTCAGACAGGCAAAGGGAATAGACATCTGAAGAGGGAGAAAACAATAAACAGGACAGGAGCCTATCACAGAGGGACTCTGAAAGACTCTACCCAGTAGGGTATTAAAGCAGATGCTAAGTCTCAGCCAAACTTTGGGCAGAGTGCAGGGAATCTTATGAAATAAGGGGAAGATAGAAAGACCTGAAAGGAACAGGAGCTCCACAAGGAAAGCAACAGAACTAAAAAATCTGGGCACAGGTACCTTTTCTGGGACTGATACTCCAAGCCAGGATCATTCTTGAATAATACCTAGAACCTCTGCACAGATGTAGTCCATGGAAGTTCATTTTCCCTAGTAAGGGGAAAAGGGGCTGTCTCTGACATGAACTTAGTGGCTGGCCCTTAGAGCACCTCCCCCTGGGTGGGGGGTGCAGTCTTACCAGGCCACAGAAGAGAACAATGCAGCCAGTCCTGATAAGCTAGGGTCAAATGGAAGGGGAGGAGTCCCTATCAGTGGACTAGGGGAGGGGCATTGGAGGAGAAGAGGGAGGGAGAGCAGGACTGCAAGGGGCTGAGGGAGCGGGCTACAGCTGGGATACAAAGTGAATAAACTGCAGTAAATAAAAAAGTATTGTGAGCCAGGAAAAAAAGAATAACACATATAACAAGGAAGTAAATGGTACATTAAACCAACCATGCTAATTATTCTGAAACTAATGCTTCAGCAATTAGATTTTTTTCGCAAATTACAAAATAAATGATGACTGGCTCTTTGGTCTCCCCACCCCCGAAGGGAGGAGCAGTCCTGTTAGGCCACAGAGGAGGGCTTTGCAGCCAGTCCTGAAGATACCTGATAAAACAGGATCAGATGAATGGGGAGGAGGTCCCCCCTATCAGTGGACTTGGAAAGGGGCAGGGAGGAGATGAGGGAGGGAGGGAGGGACTGGAGGGAATGAGGGATCGGGACACGGCTGAGATACAGAGTTAATAAAATGTAACTGATAAAAAAAATAAAAAAATAAAAAAGATAAAAAATAAAAAAAATAAATGCTCTCTTCTTTCTTTTAGTAATAGAGTAGGAAAAGGTATTGATGTCTGTGTGCACACCACTCACTTTTTGTTTGACCATCTCTTTTTTCTCTTTTATGTGTTAGAATACAACAGTGACACTAGTGACTATGTAGATAAGGACTACAGAATGCATAAAGTAGCTGAACTCATTATTATATCTATCACAAAAGGGAGAAACTTAAGTCATATTAGACAGTTGTTCTTGAAGAGACCCATTGTTTCAGTTACTTGGGCTTTACTCTAAACAATGCATCCTACTAATATATATACTGGCTTCATTCAAAATGGTCTGTTCTGACTTATTTTAGCTTCAGTCCAAATTACTGGAAACTGCCCAAACTTTGCTTCAACTGTCTTACATAAGATGAGGAAATAGATACAATTCTCACTGTGTCTGTGGCTCAAGTTTCTAGGATAAGAGGACACTAACAGCTTTCAACATGTACAAGCTAAATCCTAATCAGGACCTTTTCAGTTTCAAAAACTAGCAATCCACCTGTAGAATATAATATGAAAGCATAGCAAGTAACAGTGTTATATGTTACTCCAGTAAACTCCAGTAAAGATCTAGAGACTCCAGTAAACTCCAGTAAAGATCTAGAGACTCATGAGAATGGTTGATGTAAAGGAACGGAACTGTTTGCTCTCTCCACATCCTGACAGGTTCTTATTACTGATTTTCTCTCTACAATTTCTCTTGTCTTCTCTGCCAGAACCAGCTTTCTGACAAGTGGGTGGCAAGTTACTTGATGCTACCTGCTATCATTACTACACAAAAAATGAGTGTCTCAACAAAAGGTATTGTGGGAAGACATGATTCAAATATATTCCCCAAACATGTTGAACTATTAAATTTCATCCCTTTGTTCCTATCAGGACTCTCCTTTGGTGTAATTCATTTACCATTATGAAGATGTTTATCTGGGATGGGTAGACATTCTTTTTGAATCTCTTGGTTCATTGCTTCCCTTATTCTATGAGAACTGGAAACAGCCAAGCTCTCTGCCCAAGGTCTGAGCTAAACTGAGCTTTAATCCCCAAACGGTCTCAACCATTCTACCAAACCTACCCCTGCATACTTTCATACTCTTATGACATCTCTCATTTTTATCCGGATAATGTTTCCATGAGTAATTTTACCTACACAGGGTAAGTCATGCTGGCCATAGAACCATTTACCGCTAATCACTTAAGGCTTCAAAATGTACATCTGGTGGTTTCTTTGCACATATTGGTTTATATGTACAATCTTTGGTTTAAACTTACAACCTCAATCATCAAAAAAATTAAGCCAATATCTCTGTGAGTCTCCATGAGTCCCAGTCAGTTGATTCTGTGGATATTGTTATTGTGGTGTGTCCCTGATCCCTCTGGTTCCTTTGATCCTTCTTCCCCCTCCTCCACAGAACTCTCAGACCTCCACCTAATGTTTGGTTGTGGGACTCTGCATTTGCTCCTATCAGTTGCTGGATGAAGTCTCTCTAGTCTCTCTGATGATGATTATGCTCAGCTCAGGTCCCAGAACACTCTGTGGGCAGGATAAACTGTAAGTAAAAGTTTTTGTACCTGGGTTGGTATCCCAATCCCTCCATTTAAGATTTTGCCTGGCCAGTTCAGGCTCTCCGTCCCCCATTAATTCGCTGTGGTTACCCTCATAGATTGCATGGAGTTTCCATTGCATTAGGTTTTAGCGATCAGGGAGCTCCCTGATCCTGTAGGGGTCTCACCTAGGTCCTCTGCGTATATGCTATGGCTTGGTGTTCCTGTGGGAATCTAATAGTAGGAGTGGGGGCTGTCCCTGACACTTTTGCCTACTTGAGGGACCCTTTATTTCCTACTAGATTGTCTTGCCCAGCTTTGATGTGATGGTAAGTGCCTGATCTTACCATAGCTTGTTATGCCATGTTTGATTGATGTCTCTGGGAGATCTGCTCTTTTCTGAGGGGAGGTGTTTGGGGGGAAGGTGTTTGAGGGAGTGAATCTTGAGTAGAAGACAAGTTGCTGGGGTGAGGAGAAACTAGAGAGAGGGGAAGGAGGGGAAACTGCATGTAATGAGATGTAAATAAAAAATAAAAAAAGCCCACCATGAGGTAACTGTAGGTTATCACAAATTACTTCTAAAAGAAAATTCCATGTAAATTTGTAAAAAAAAGTATATTATTTTTCTTTTTAATTTTTTATTTTCCCTTCTGATACAGGATCCTACTATAAATCTTAGATTGGGTGCTCAAACTCCCTATGTAGATCATTCTGGCTTAAACCCACAAAGATACGCCAGCCTAGAGTGGGGATTAAAAGTATGTGCCACAACACCCAGCTTCATATTTAAACCCTGAAACAATCCTAGGACACAGACCTTGAATCCTCATGTGTGAGGTTTCCAGTTAAAATCCTTGTGCTGTAGAAGTACTGGAGAATGGATATGAACTAAAAAGTTGCCTAGTTTGCCTTCTTATATGTTAGACCAGTCTAAATCATTATATGCAAATATAAATATAAACATACACAATCTGTAAATCTTTTGTGATAACAATATTATTATGAGCAATCACTCTCAGACCAGGTTCTAGATCCTGTGCAGTAGAGGCAAACAGGATGCCTCTGCTCTTTGTATGTTAAAGTATTAAATGTAAGCCTCTACCAGTCCCAAACACGACTGAACTCTGCCCTAACCTTGATAAAGTGATATGACCAACATCACGAAGCTCCTAGGAGAGGAAAGTTTTACTTCTCTTAAGTGAGAAGCAGGAATACAATGCCAAATAATGTTTAATTAAGTCTGTCTTCTAACTCTCTGATGGAATTAGACCGGTGCCTTGAGAGGCTGGCAGTTGGTCATATCACTTTAAAAAAAAGTATATTTTATATTTTCTTGTAATCTATGGATTAAAACATTTGCTATGTTCACTTTTTACACCTGATTTGAACTGTCTTCTAGATGTGTTTAAATCTAGGAAGAGAGGCAAAAGAGGTGGTGGAAGAAAAGAAGGAAAAGAGGTAGGATTTGGATATAAGGTTTTCCTGACAACTGCTTCTGGGCAGAAGACTTGCCCAATTGGTGGCACCATTGAGGAGTGATTAAATCACACGCTCACTTAGCATAAAACCTGTTCTTAGGAAGTAGCCACTGAAAGCAAGCCTTTGAAGGGTTCATCTTGTGCCTTGAACCAGGCTCCTCCTCCTGTCATGAAATAACCAAGTCTGTTCTCTCATTCTCTCTTACACCCAAAGCAATGGAGCTAGCTTACCAAGTACTGACTTCTCTTTTATTCAAACATTTTAGCTAATACAGGAAGTCAGAAATTAAGGAAAAGAGAAAAGGGATGAAGGAAAAAGAATTCAGGTCTTATCATTGAAATTTTTTGGCCTGGATTCAGATCTTATCTTCAAGTTTGAATTGTAATGCCAGGTTCACGGGACCCTCAGAGACCACCAGTAGACAACTCAATGCAATAGCAAGAGAGCTTCATTACGAGAGCGATCGAACTCGGGACCCAAGTCTCACTGATGCTGCAGTAGAGAAGTGGGACCCCGAGCCCTGAGTGAGCAGGGTTTTTAAAGGGAAAGACTTTAAAGGCAGGGGGTTTCCATGACATCAAGCAGGAGGGCACATGTTCCCATGACAGCAAATGGGGGGGGGAGGGCACATGCCTTGACGTTACAGGATTAGGTAAAAGTTAGAGGGGCAAAGTGACCTTCTCTGAGGCACATAATCACAATGGCTATTATTCTAAACTATATCTGAAACATTGGGGAGAATTTTCCTACCCAATTCTCAACCGATTCCTATTGATTATTGCCAAGAAGATCGTCTCTATTTTCTATGAAGCATTTATTCTTTATTATTTCCTGGAGGATGTTGCTAGGAGAGTTAACTTTATTTTCTGCCAAGTATACATTCTGTGATATTTCCTGGTACCTGAATTCAGCTCCCAGTCAAGATGGCTCTTTATTTCAAAATGGAATTATATCCAGGTTAACTTAAACTCTTCAGAGTTATCTCACCAAAGAAGTTTGTGCATACAGAGAAATAAGAGAATAACCAGGAAATGGAAGGAGTAGTGATATTGCTCACAGAGTTACAGAGCAGGGAGAATTCTCTCAAATCTCAATAGCAGGAGTATCTAGTGGAAGACATGGTTTTTATGTTGGTGTCATGATTACTCTATTTTATGAAACATCAGCATTACAAGCATGGGAAAGGAAGAAAGAACAATAATAATAAAGCAGAAAAGCACTTCTGGGTAAGGGACGAGGAGGAAGGCATCCGTGAACAAAGATGCTGCTTCAAATGCAGTCCTCCAGCAGTTTCTCCATTGCCTGCTCCTCTCAGACCTCCACAGATCAGCTTTAGAAGATTCATTTTGCATCTAAGCAAAGCCTTCAAGAGGGGTCTACATAGGCTATGCCAGTGTCAGAAATTCTATTCTTGTCCAACATGACTGAGAAGGGAGAGAGGAAAATTCAAAGTGAGCAGGTCAATGTGACCAGGACAAGGGTGAGAGTCATGCACAGAAACCATGCTGTGAAAAACTGCTTGGGAAGGCATATTTAAAGAAACAAATGGGAAGAGAATGTAGCCAGTCCTGATGAGACAGGATAGGCCAGGGCCAGACAGAAGGGGAGGAGGACCCCCACCACCAGTGGACCCAAAGAAGGGCATAGGAAGAGACCAGGGAGGGAGGGAGGCACTGTGAGGGAATAAGGGAGGGGGCTACAGCTGGGGCACAAAGTGAACAAATAGTAATCAATAAAAATTAAAAAAGAATGTAAAATTATGTATTTTAATGTGTTATCACTGGAAAGTAAGGCTTTCTAATTGCTCTCTTTTGAAAGGTGAGCATAGATGAATCTGCATTTTACGATATTTGTCTGCCTAGAAATCTGGAACTTTGTAATGTAAGCTAAGCAACTGTGACCTCCTAGGGCTGCTCCCAACTTGGGGGAGGGAGGAAGGTGATCAGGGAGCCAGCTGCTAAGCATGTCAGAGATAGTCCCTGTTCCCAATGCTGGGGAGCCCACTTGGAGAGTAAGCTGCCATGGGCTGCATCTGTGTAGGGGTTCTAGGTTATCACCATATGTGGTCCTTGGTTGGAGTATCAGTCTCAGAGGGGACCCTTGAGCCCAGTTTGTTGGTTCTGTTGCTCTCCTTGTGGAGCTCCTGTCCCTCCAGGTCTTTCTATCTCCCCCTTCTTTCATGGGATTCCCTGCACTCTGCCCAAAGTTTGGTGATGAGCTTTAGCATCTGCTTTGATACCAGGCTGGGTGGAGTCTTTCAGAGGCCTCTGTGGCTGCCTCCTGTCCTGTTTACTGTTTTCTCCTTCCAGTGTCTGTCCTATTTGCCTCTCTGAGTGAGGACTGATCATCTTATCCAGGGTCCTCCTTCTTGCTTAGCTTCTTTGGGTGTACAGATTTTAGTGTGTTTATCCTATATTATATGTCTAGTGTCCACTTATGGGTGAGTATATACCATGTGTGTTTTATTTTTCATTCTTAAGTTACATATGTTAAGAAACTTTCAAGCACAGCTGATAATAACCAAACTGCCTAATTTTTATATCTGATCTCTTCCTTTTTCAATCCAAAACATAAAATCAACTGTAAATACAATACTATACTATGGTTAAAATGTTCTATAGGTAAAAATGACATTTAAAATATTATGGTTTTTCTTTGTGACTATTTTACACAGAGTCATTCTAAAAGCAAAGTAAGAAAGAAAATTAAGCTGCCATATGGATGCTGGGAATTGAACCCAGGTCCTCTGGATGAACATTCAGTTCTCTTAACCATTGAGCAATCCAAGTAATCCAATTAAAAAATGGGGAACAGAGCTAAACAGAGAATTCTCGACAGAGGAATATCGAATGGCAGAAAAACACTTAAAGAAATGCTCATCCTCATTAGCCATCAGGGAAATGCAAATCAAAACGACCCTGAGATATCACCTTACACCCATCAGAATGGCCAAGATGAAAAGCTCAAGCAATAACACATGCTGGAGAGGTTGTGGAGAAAGGGGAACCCTCCTCCACTGCTGGTGGGAATGTAAACTGGTACAACCACTCTGGAAAGCTATCTGGCGCTTTCTAAGACAAATAGGAATAGTGCTTCCTCCAGACCCAGCTATACCACTGCTAGGTATATACCCAAAGTTTGTTCAAGTACACAAAAAGGACACTTGCTCAACCATGTTTATAGCAGCTCTATTTATAATATCCAGAACCTGGAAACAACCCAGATGTCCATCAACGGTGGAATGGGTACAGAAATTGTGGTATTTTTATACAATGGAATACTACTCAGCAATCAAAAAGGAGGAAATCATGAAATTTGCAGGCAAATGGTGGGATCTAGAAAAGATCATTCTGAGTGAAATATCCCAGAAGGAGAAAGAGAAGCATGGGATATGCTCACTTATATAGACCTATAAGATATGATAAACATAATGAAATCTATACACCTAAAAAAGATAATCAATTGAGCAGACATGGGGTAAGATGATCAATCCTCGTTTAGAAAGACAGATGGGATGTGCATTGAACCTATGACAGGAGTCTACTGAGCGCATCTGAAAGACTCTAACTAGCAGTGTTTTCAAAGCAAAGACTCATGACCAAACCTTTGGCAGAGTACAGGGAATCATAAGAAAGAAGGGGAGTTAGTCTGATGGGGAAAGGATAGGAGCTCCACAAGGACCAAATATATCTGGGCACAGGGTCTTTTCTGAGACTGACATTCAACCAAGGACCATGTATGGATATAACCTAGAACCTCCACTCAGATGTAGCCTGTGGTAGCTCAGTAACCAATTGGTTTCCCAAAGTGAGGGGAACAAGGACTATTTCTAACAGGAACTCAATGACTGGCTCTTTGGTCTCCCCAAGCCCGAAGGGAGGAGCAGTCCTGTTAGGCCACAGAGGAGGGCTTTGCAGCCAGTCCTGAAGATACCTGATAAAACAGGATCAGATGAATGGGGAGGAGGTCCCCCCTATCAGTGGACTTGGAAAGGGGCACAGTGGAGATGAGGGAGGGAGGGAGGGAGGGACTGGGAGGGAATGAGGGATCGGGACACGGCTGGGATACAGAGTTAATAAAATGTAACTGATAAAAAAAATTAAAAAAAAGAATTTACAAATACTTACAAAAAAAAAAAAAAGAAAGAAAGAAAATTAAGGTGATGGATATCCTAGTCCATGAAGTTAAGGCTTTGTCTAATTTTCTGTTGTTTTATTCCAAAGCGTAGAACAATCTGGCACTCAGACAGATTTTAGGTATATGAGCAATGCCTCCCTTGGGACAGGCCCTGTTCTCACTGCTTTACTTATATTATCACACTTACATCTCAGATAAACATGAAGGAGGAAATGAAGAGAACCACTGTCTGGCCCTAGGACTTCCAGCCTGTGAATAGCAAAGCCAGAATTTAAATTCTTTTCTAATTGGCTAATGCTGGTGCTATTAGCACCATGAAATGGTTCTTCACGAGAGAGGAAGCCAGACTATGACTATAGCACACAGTAATCTCTATTTGGCACAACTGACCCCAAGGATAGCATCATTTAGATGAAAACTGGAGGAACCAGTTTTGAGGTGAGCAAGATGGCAAGAAAAACTGCCTCTCTTTTATGCTTTCCATTTTTGTTTACCTAAATTTTAATTAATTCAAAGCATAAAGACATTGCTTCTCTGTTTCTTTGGTTTGATATTCTATTAGAAAACAAGGAAATGTTACCAATTAAGAAAGTAACACCAAAATCTGTCACAGTACTGAGAAGCATCAGGTATTTTCTTAGACTCAGAAATCTCAGTTTGCCCCAATTAAATTTCAAGGAAGTGGTAATAACCAATTATTCAAGAATGTATGGGTGGTTTTTTGGCACCCTTAAACCAAATTATTTCTATATCTAATTATTTCTAAAAACCACACATATCAAAGGCATTCTAATAGTTTGTAAAATAGTAACTGATAAAAGAAAGTATTAAATAAACAGGAGAAAGGAAATAAGTTTAATTGTACCATTCGTTGCACATTCCTTTTTTTTTTTTTTTAATTCTAAGATTTTGGCAGGTGATGTTGTTTATTCAGGCCACTAAGTTTGTTTCCGAATGTTTCCACTGAGTTCCAGAAAAGAGCCCAAGCTGGCTGCCAGAGCTGAACTAGCTAGGACACAACGGAAGTGAGTCATGGACTCTTTCACCCACTCTTGAAACTGAACCTGAAAGAAGAAAACATTAATGCATAAAAGCAGTCCATCATGGTTATTCTTGTAGCCACATCTGCAAGACAGAAGTGCTTACAGCAGCCACTGTCAATAATAAAGCCTTGTTGAAAGAAAGGATAGGTGACTGTTCTTCAGTTACACCCTTTAGTTAGCTGTCTGCTGAGAGCAGAAACCACACAGTTCCCTGAGCCTCCATATAGCATATGTAGCCTGTGGTCAAGATCACTTGGGGAGCTACAAATCACCATGAATTTCATGTGATGAAAACAGAATTCCTAATTTCCTCTCCTGCAGTAAGTGTCCTTCTGTCTCTCTAGCTGCTCAAGGCAAATCCTAAGAGAAATACTTGATTTTTCTCTTCTTCTCATTCACTATTTTCACACCCTTAGCAAAAAGACCTTGCTCCTCAGATGTATGATGAAATTACTACTTGGTGCTTTCTCTATCCAATGCCCTTTCTTCTTCTTCTTCTTCTTCTTCTTCTTCTTCTTCTTCTTCTTCTTCTTCTTCTTCTTCTTCTTCTTCTTCTTCTTCTTCCCTCTCCTCCTCCCTCTCCTCCTCCTCCTCCTCTTCCACTACAGCTGCCAAACATCTGCATACTGTTCATACTGTTCATAACATATCTGCATAAAGTTCATACTTGAATTCCTTGAATCAAAGTTTGTCCATCTGCAACTGAATCCCCATCTAATAGAAAATGTGGGCATTTTCACCAGTGACTACTGTTTCGTTCCTCTGCCTAATGCTATGACTAATCTACTATGACTTTAAGGTTAGAGATACTTGGATCTCCACATCATTACTCTAACCTCTCTTCAGTTATGCTCTCCCTAGTACCTTCACCATACCTTCTTCTGTTTGAGCATAATATGGTCTCTCCTATCGCAAAGATTAGGTACCCTAATAATCTTTCTATATGAAAATCACTGAGCCTACCATACAGGGCCTCTGAAAGACTCTACCTAGCAGTGTATCAAAGCAGATGCTGAGAGTTATAATCAAACCTTGGGCAGAGTGCAGGAAATCATATGAAAGAAGGGGGAGTTAGTAAGACCTGGAGAGGACAGGAGAGCCACAAGGACCAAATATATCTGGGCTGATATTCCAACCAAGGACCATGCATGGATATAACCTAGAACCCCTGCTTGGATGGAGCCCAGGGCAGTTCAATATCCAAGTGGGTTTTCCTATTAAGGGGAACAGGGACTGTCTCTGACATGAACTCAGTGGTGGGCTCTTTAACCACCCCCCTGAGGGAGGAGCAGCCTTGCCAGGACACAGAGGAAGACATTGCAGCTAGTCCTGATGAGACCTGATAAGGTAGGTTGGATGGAAGGGGAGGTGGACCTCCCCTATCAGTGGACTTGGAGAGGAGCATGGGAGGAGATGAGGAAAGTAGGGTGGGATTGGGAGGGAGGGAGAGAGGGGGCTACAGCTGGGATGCAAAGTGAATAAAATGTAATTTATGTAAAAAAATAAAAATTTAATTAAAAAAAAAGAAAATCTCTTTCTGAAAATGTTGTTCACGTGGTAAACTCCTCCTCATTCAGGCTTTAGAGAAAGTATCTCCTCATCTAGAAACTTCTTGTGCAACTTCCCACATTAGGCACATTCTATCAACAATTTATTTTTCTCTACCGAACTTTCTATGGTCTGAAATCACGTTGTGAATATATATGCGTATTTAATCAATTTCTCCATCTGGAAACAAATTTAGATAAAAACAGGGACAATATTAGTTTTATTTATGGATCCCACTGAATGTTTCTTGAATCAATGAGTGTTTCTGACGATTTTTGAGGAGGTGTTGCCAGTTCTTTTGGGTACTTGTGTTAAATGTTAATTGACTGTTATGCTATCAGTTATGTGTAAGCAGGACAGAATTTATAATTGAGGCTGAACCCTTTTATTTGGGTTTTAAAGCAAAATATTGTCACGGGCCAGCAGTGACACCTGAATACCACCTGAGAGAGGGCTGGGAGAGAGAGAGACAGGGCGACACAGAGAAGGACACCAAGTCTACATGCTGATACAGGTGTCGATTTAATGGACGTCAGGTTAACACTTAAGTAGGCAAAAAAGTACAAGCAGTTCCTCACGTAGGAGCTTTGTTTGGTCGAAACATAGGAGAGCTCACTCAAGGTTACACAGAGCCTGCTGTCTGGTTACTATGGTTGCACAGAGTTTCTCAGGGTCAGAGCAGTCCACTGTAGGACCACCAAGGTCAGTTTAGGAGGGACTGGACTTTGGAATATAGCCAGAGCCAGGAGCCTGAATTCCACTGCTCAGATGCCATTAACTCCAAATTTGCCATTAACTCCAAAAGGCAGCCACAAAATATGACAAGTCATCCTTTTAGAAATGCTTTCAAAATCAAGTGTATCAGCACTCCAATTCTAACACATCTCTGTAAAAAATTACATTTTTTAATCCTATCAATTCTGTGGGTATAGCATTCAAAACTGTTCTGAATACTGCATACGTAGGCATAACTGTTATAATGGAATCATTCTTTCTTAGTTTCATCTTGTTTCTTTGCCTCTAGTACCCATTTTGTGTACACTGACAATTTCCAGAATATAAATGCTTAAGTTTAAAGTGTTGGAGAAAAGAAAACTGAAATCACTCAGCAGAGGTAGAGAAATCTGTTGTTGCACAGTCAAGTCTATCTTCAGTAGCTAACTGCTCATTAGGAAGTTAACTTTCCAGAGTAGTTCAGAGGTGTCATTTAGAATGATTTCACTGTGCTGAACCACTGTCAGCTTGTGGCACCCTGAAGCTACTTGTTCAGGATTATCACAAAATGACACTTTATCCCAGTCACCACTAAATGGTGTTAGCCTGTAGGCTTGACCTTCAAAGTCTAGGAATATGGCTTGTGTCTACAGAGGAAGAGATAGGATTTTCCCTAATATGTTTGAAAATGGTTTAGTGCTTATTGCAATAACCTAGCCTGTCTGTTTGAAGTAGTTATGTTCAAGAGGTACTTGTTAGTACAAGCAACGTGTGTGCACAGTTTTAAATGTTCTACAATGATCCTTATTTTCCCATCCGACTTTCTGCTTGTACTCACATTATAGCATACTGCTTGCAGTTCTGCTTTCAGTTCTTTTTTTTTTTTTTTTCACATCTGACATTTATTCTGATATCATCACAAGCAGGATACATTGACCAGATTACCTCAGCATTCCTCCAAGAGGTAAATATATTTTGACCTCAACTTAGAACATTTCACAAGTATGGTATGGCTGGTAAGCCCTGCAGAGTCCGAGATTAATCACTGTCCTATGCATTACTCAGTACACACACTGTTGTCTACAGTAGGAGGCATTCAGATGTGAGTTATATAGGACTGGAGTCTAGGAGGATAATCTAGTTTCATTCAAATAAACCCTAAATGTGGGGTGATTGTGTTAGAGCATACACTGCCATCCACTTTGCTAAGGAATAACATGTTTATGAGCCTTTGAACTAGCCAACACAGACCTGAGTATTTAAGATATGACTACTGCAATTTAAAGGCAACTATTCCTCAACAGTGTGCAGATAAATAATTCAAATACTAAACATAGAACAGTAACTAATTAAGCAGCATCACAGCTATCTGACATATAAAGAACTTTTTATATTTGATGTATTTGATGAGGTTCAGAATAAGCAAAGACCTAGGAAAACATCTTTTTTTTTTTTCAATGCAGTTTATTCAGGAACCTTGAACAATCATCTGACCCTGGGGAAAGCCAGCCCACTTTAAATAGCCTCTGGGTAGCCAACCTCAGCATGCCACGTGGGCAATGCAGATAGGTCCACATACATGGAAGCAAGCCAGATCCTCAGCCTTAGCCAAATGTGGAGTTGTTTGTGACAGAGAGCACTCACCATCGGGAAGGTGGAAGGTGGAAACCAGCTCCATCTTTTAGGCGCGGCATTACACAGCTCTCTACAGTTCCCCCTTTTTGTTTTGGACGCATCAGGCAAGAGTAGAGTTCTGATCTCTGATATTAGAAATAAATTGGGACTTTGTACTGATGTTCATTTAGGTGTCATCCACTCAAAGAGCATCAGACCCGTCCGATACAAGAAGAAAACAGGAAACAACCTAGGAACCTACCACAGAGGGCCTCTGAAAGCCTCTGCCCTACAGACTATCAAAGCAGATGCTAAGCCTGATGGGCAACTGTTGGGCAGAGTGAATGGAATTTTATGTAAGAACTGGGAAATAGTAAGAGCTGGAGAGGACAGGGTCTCCACAAGGAGAGCAACAGAACAAGAAAATTTGAACACAGGGAACTTCCCAGAAACTCATACTCCAACCAAGGACTATTCATAGAGATAACCCAGAACCCCTGCACAGATGTAGCCCAGGGCAGTTCAGAGTCCAATTGGGTTACATAGTAATGTGAAGAGGGACTGCCTCTGACATGAACTGACTGGCCTGCTCTTTGATCACCTCCCCCTGGTGGGGAGCAGCCTTACCAGGCCATAGTAGAGGACAATGCAGCCACTTTTGATGTGAACTGATGGACTAAGATCAGAAAGGAGAGGAAACATCTTTATCATCAAGGAAACACAAATACAAATTATGTCACACAACTTCATCATCATTATCATTCTAATAACCAAAATTGTTTATAGTAACAATATTTAACAACCTATATTTTTTTTCTCGTGATAAAAAAATCTTTAAAAAACTAGGAAAGTAACTTTATTAATCTGATTAAAGAACAACAAAATATCCTACCAAACCTTTCAGCTAACACCGTACTTTTTTTTGTTGTTGTTTTATTAATTACAGATTATTCACTTTGTATCCCCCCATAAGCCCCTTCCTCCTCCCCTTCAGTCCCACCCTTCCTTCCCCTTCTTCATGCATGCCCCTCCCCAAGTCCACTGATAGGGGAGGTCCTCCTTTCATTCCTTCTGATCTTAGTCTATCAGATCACATCAGGAATGGCTGCATTATCATCTTCTGTGGCCTGGTAAGGCTGCTCTCCCGTCAGGGGGAGGTGACCAAAAAACAGGCCTATCAGATTATGTCAGAGGCAGTGCCTCTTCCCATTACTATGTAACCCATTTGGACGCTACACTGCCATGGAGTACATCTGTGCAGGGGTTCTAGGTTATCTCCATGCATGAGATGGAGATGAGTCTCTGGGAAGACCCCTGTGTTCAAATTTTCTGGTTCTGTTGCTCTCCCTGTGGGGTTCCTGTCCTCTCCAGATCTTACTATTTGCAACTTCTTACATAAGATTCCTTGCACTTTGCCCAACAGTTGGCCATAAGTCTCAGCGTCTGCTTTGGTAGTCTGCAGGGACTTTCAGAGGCCCTCTGTGGCAGATTCCTAGGTTGTTTCCTATTTTCTTTTTCTTCTGATGTCCATCCTCTTTGCCTTTCAGGATGGGGATTGAGCATTTTAATCAGGATCCTCTCTCTTAATTAGTTTCTTTAGGTGTACAGGTTTTAGTAGGTTTATCCTATGTTATATGTCCATATGAGTGAGTATATACCATGTGTGTCTTTCTGCTTCTGAGACAGCTCACTCAGGATGATCCTTTCCAGGTCCCACCATTTACCTGCAAATTTCATGATTTCCTTATTTTTCATTGCAGAGTAGTACTCCATTGTGTAGATGTGCCACAATTTCTGCATCCATTCTTTATTTGAGGGGCTTCTGGGCTGTTTCCAGCTTCTGGCTATTACAAATAAAGCTGCTACAAACATGGTTGAGCAAATGTCTTTACTGTGTACTTGAGCCCCTTTTGGATATATGCCTAAGAGTGGTAAGGCTGAATCTTGAGGAAGCGCTATTCCTATTTGTCTGAGAAAGTGCCAGATTGCTTTCCACAGTGGTTGTACAAGTTTACGTTCCCACCAGCAGTGGAGGAGGGTTCCCCTTTCTCCACAATCTCTCCAGCATGTGTTGTCACTTGAGTTTTTGATCTTGGCCATTCTGATGAGTATAAGGTGAAATCTCAGGGTTGTTTTGATTTGCCTTTCTCTGATGGCTAATGACATTGAGCATTTCTTTAAGTGTTTCTCTGCCATTAGATATTCCTCTACAGAGAGTTCTCTGTTTAGCTCTGTTCCCCATTTTTTAATTGGATTACTTGATTTGCTGCTTTTCAGCTTCTTTAGTTCTTTATATATACCGGATATTAGCCCTCTGTCAGATAAAGGGTTGGTGAAGGTTCTTTCCCAGTCTATAGGCACTCTTTTTGTTTTGATGATGGTGTCCTTTGCTTTACAGAAGCTTTTCAATTTCATGAGGTCCCATTTATTGATTGCTGCTCTTAGAGCCTGTACTGTTGGTGTTCTGTTCAGGAAGTTGTCTTCTGTGCCAATGAGTTCAAGGGTATTCCCACTTTTTTTCTAGCCGATTTAATGTGTCTGGTTTTATGTTGAGGTCTTTGATCTACCTGGACTTCAGTTTTGTGCAGGATGATAAGTATGAATTTATTTTCATTTTTTTTACATGTAGACATCCAGTTAGACCAGCACCATTTGTTGAAGATGCTATCTTTTTTTCCATTGTATTGTTTTGGCATCTTTGTCAAAGATCAGGTGTTCATATGTGTGTGTGGGTTTATTTCTGGGTCCTCTGTTCGGTTCCATTGATCCACCATTCTGTTTCTATGTCAGTACCATGCAGTTTTTATAACTGTTGCTCTATAGTACAGCTTAAGATCAAGGATGGAGATACCCACAGAAGATCTTTTATTGTAGAGGATTGTTTTAGCAATTCTGGGTTTCTTGTTATTCCATATGAAGTTGAGAATTTTTCTTTCCAGGTCTGTTGGTAATTTGATGGGAATTGCATTGAATCTGTACATTGCTTTTGTTAAGATGGCCATTTTTACTATGTTAATCCTGCCAAGCCATGAGCATGGGAGATCTTTCCATCTTCTGATATCTTCTTCTAATTCTTTCTTCAGAGACTTGAATTTTTTTTTCATACAAGTCTTTGACTTCCTTGGTTAGGGTTACTCCGAGGTACCTAATGTCATTTGTGGCTATTGTGAAGGGTATTGTTTCCCTAATTTCTTTCTCAGCCCTTTTGTCTTTTGTATACAGGAGGGCTACTGATTTTTTGAGTTAATTTTGTATCCGGCCACTTTGCTGAAGGTGTTTACCAGGTGTAGGAGTTCCCTGGTAGACTTTTTGGGGTCACTCACATATACTATCATATCATCTGCAAATAGTGATAGTTTGACTTCTTCCTTTCCAATTTGTACCCCTTGATCTCCTTCAACTATCTTATTGCTCTAGCAAGGACTTCCAGTACTATGTTGAAGAGATATGGAGAGAGTGGGAAGCCTTTTCTTGTCCCTGATTTCAGTGGGATTGCTTTAAGTTTCTCTCTGTTCAGTTTGATGTTGGCTATAGGTTTGCTATAGATCCCCTTTACTATGTTTAGATATGTGCTTTTTATCCCTGATCTCTCCAATACTTTAAACATGAACGGATGTTGGATTTTGTCAAATGCTTTTTCAGCATCTAGAGACATTATCATGGGTTTTTTTCCTTTCAGTTTGTTAATATGGTGGAATACATTGATGGAGTTCTGAATACTGAACCACCCCTGCATGCCTGGGATGAAGCCTACTTGGTCGTAATGAATGATATCTTTGATGTGTTCTTGTATTTGGTTTGCAAGTATTTTGTTGAGTATTTTTGCATCAATGTTCATAAGGGAGATTGGCCTGAAATTCTCTTTCTTTGTTGAGTCTTTGCGAGGTTTAGGTACCAACGTGATTGTGTCTTCATAGAATGAGTTTAGTAGTGTTCCTTCTGTTTCTTGTTTCTGTTTTGTGGAAAAGTTTGAAGAGAACTGAAATTAGCTCTTCTTTGAAGGTCTGGTAGAATTCTGCGCTGAAACCATCTGGTCCTGGGCTTTTTTTAGATGGGAGACTTTCGATGACCGCTTCTATTTCCTTGGGGGATATAGGGCTATTTAATTGATTTACCTGGTCCTGATTCAGCTATGGTAAGTCGAATTGATCAAGAAAATTGTCCATTTCATTTAGATTTTCATATTTTGTGGCATATAGAGTTTTAAAGTAAGTCTTAATGATTGTTTGTATTTCTTCAGTGTCTGTGGTTATGTCCCCGGTTTCATTTCTGATTTTGTTGATTTGGATGGTGTCTCTCTGCCTTTTAGTTAGCTTGTTGATTTTCTCAAGGAACCAGCTCTTGGTTTCATTGATTCTTTGAATTGTTTTATTTGTTTTTAATTGATTGATTTCAGCCCTGAATGTGATTATTTCTAGCCATCTACTCCTCTTCGGTGTGTCTGCTTCTTTTTTTTTTCTTGGGCTTTCAGTTGGGCCATTAAGTTGCTTGTATGAGATATTTCAAATGAGAAAAGAGGGTTTTTTTTGTTGTTGTTGTTTTGTTTTTTGTTTTATCAAGAGTTTGTTACCAAGACAGTTTTACAGACACAGGTTGCAGAGAGAACAGGAAATACACAGGTGAAGACAGAATGAGCCAGAGAATGTGAAGAAACCCAGAAGAGTAAAATATATTAACAGAATTTGAGACTAGGCAGAGCAGTTTAGTCAGAAGTGAAGAAAAGTATGTGTCAGCCAGCTTGGGGAGGCATTTGGGAAAGAACAGTTAAGTTGAACCAGCCAGCAAGATTTCAGAAAAAGCTACAAAGGCTTGGGGACAGCTTTTATTACATCTCATGTGAGGAAATAAAAACAATATTCACAAGATTCTTTGAATTTTACCTTAAAAGTTATGAGTGGGCTGAGCAATTAATTCAGTATAGATCCCTCAGTTCAATTCATGTATATACAAAAAATAAAATCCTGTATGCTGTATATATAACTCAGCAGTAAAGAGCACTTGCTGTTTTTTTTAGCAGACCAGGTGCAGTGCCCAGGATACCACTGTCTGTAATCCAGTTCTAGGGCACCTTACATCCTCTTCTGGCTTTTGCAGATATTAGGCATGCACAAGATGCAAATACATACGCATACAAAAAATTTAAAAAATATTATTTAAAATTATGGGTAATTACGCATTGTTGGGCAGAATTTCATTTTTACTAAAAGATAATAACAGTATTAACTCCTTGCTTAGAGAAAAGAAGGAAGGAAGGAAGGAATGAAGGAAGGAAGGGAGGGAGGGAGGGAGAGAGGGAGGGAGGGAGGGAGGGAGGGAGGGAGGGAGGGAGGGAGGAAAAAAAAGAAAGAAGGAAGGAAGAAATAAAGCAAACCCTGAACTCAAGTCATGTAATCCTGGTGCAAATCATTCTGGAGTGGGCAGTTAAGGCTAACTAAAGTAAACTGAGAATATTTTTAGAGAGATTTCTGCAGACTGAATTTTAAAAAGACATCTCTTTCACAGACAAGAATAAGCTACACCTTGTCAATCGTTATACATTTGAAGTTACCTATCTCAATAAATACTCAACATGAAAAGTGGAGGCAGAAAGATGGGAAGAAAGTATTATAAGCCCCATCTCCTTTTCCTAGTACTGAAGATTCATTTGTCTGCTCTTTGATCACTTACCCCTGGTGATGAGACCCTCCCAGATCACAAAGGAAGAGGATACAGGCAGTCCTGATGAGAAAAGCTATGGGCAAATGGCAGAGGAAGAGAACTCCTCCTTTCAGTGGACTAGGGAAAGGTGATGATGAGGAAGAGGGAGAAGGGTGAAACTGGGAAGAGTTGAGGGAGGGGGCTTCATTTGGGATATATAATGAATAAGTTGTGAAGAAAAATAAAAATTAACTTCTGTGAAAAAAGGAAATGAAGAAGAAGAAGATGGAGGAGGAGGAGGAGGAGGAGGAGGAGGAGGAGGAGGAGGAGGAGGAGGAGGAGGAGGAGGAGGATTTGCCTGCTAGCTCATACCGAGATGACTGAATACAAACCAAGCAGTGCCTATTGGTGGGAAAACCCTGGTGCGCTATGGTGCCAGTAGAGATTTTTTTGTGGCTCCAAGGCTAGACAGAGCTTTCCTTAAACAGGCTGCATCTTCTTATTGTCACTCACCCTAGATTAGCTCTAATGTGAAGCACAAAAGAGGACCATGTTAGTGAATTGGAATAAACACAAATCTTCATTTTGAATTAAGGCGCTTAGCCCGAGCTCTGAGTCACAGGTGTGCTGGACCATTGTTATGAGATTCTGGCAAGCCAGAAATTGGACCTCTACACTATTCCTTGTTCTCTGCTCCCAAAGGGACTGTTTTACAACAATCACAACTTAAATCTTCATTGCGCTTTCCTGATGCCTGAGTTTGTAGTATTGGTGCTAACATTTTTACCTGGTTTTAGTTGTGCTGGCGGGTGGTGTAAGGAAAGGGTCTCTCTCTCTTCCTTCTGATAAAGAAGAAGCACTCTTGTTTGAGATCAGAAAAGCCATAGTGGCTTCTTTTATACTTGGAGAGGAAAAGAGCTGAGCCCGAAAGTTTAGTGGTCTCTTTATGGCCAGCAGCAGAGACAGCAGTGTAGTGAGGAGGCCACCTGCTCCTGAGCAAATGGGAAACAACACCCAGGAAAATGCAATGTAAAAGTAGGTAAGTCTAATTTCCAGTGACTGAGATGATAAAAAATAAGCTATGACAATTTGGGGATTAAAGAAGGCATGGTTTGATTTTATAGGTAATTTCTGCTAAACTCTGGGGCCATTGGTTTGCATTTGATTTAATTGATTCCGTCAAAAAAAGAGGTTTTCTTTGTTGCAAAGTTAACTAAATCTCTTAAGAAAATTAAAGAAAATTTGAACATAGGGAACTTCCCAGAGACTCATACTCCAACCAAGGACTATTCATGGAGATAACCTAGAACCCCTGCACAGATGTAGCCCAGGGCAGTTCAGAGTCCAATTGGGTTACATAGTAATGTGAAGAGGGACTGCCTCTGACATAATCTGATTGGCCTGCTCTTTGATCACCTCCCTCTGGGGGGGGGGGGAGCAGCCTTACCAGGCCACAGTAGAGGACAATACAGCCACTTTTGATGTGAACTGACAGACGAAGATCAGAAAGGAGAGGAGAACCTCCCCTATTAGTGGACTTGGGGAGTGGCATGCAAGCAGAGGGAGGAGGGAGGGTGGGATTGGGATGGGAGGAGGGAGGGGCTTATGGGGGGATGCAGAATGAATAAAGTGTAATTGATGAAAAATTTAAGAAAAAAGGGAAAAAAGTAATTTAAGAACCTTAAATGACTTTCAAAATTGGAGGAAAACATGGAGTTAGTCAATGGGCATGGAGCACGTCTCGCCCCTGGGGGCAATGGTCTCCTGAACCTACTCAGACCTCGGACACCACCACTGCTAGTTCTAGAACTGACGCAGGATGTTCCAACGAGGGGTTAAGGCTTCTCATAATATTCCCTATAAGCCCACACCTGTTTGTCTATATCCCCCATTTTTATTCATTATTAGCCAGATAGAGCCAAGTAATTGTGGTAATGATACTTGCTTTTTTGCCCAATGCTGGAATGCTAGTAAAGTTAGGTATGCCCTGGTTACTCGCATGCCTCACTGGGTGCCTATGCCCATTGATGCCCCTCACGCTATGACTCTCTCCAGACAGAAAAGGGATCTTGGAACTACAGCCGCCATTGTTACTACCATCTCATTGACGGCTGTTGGAGCTACCACCAGGGCATTAGCCATGAGTCATACTGGGCAGACTGCTCAAACCCTGAATAATCATTTAGCCAATGTAGCTCATGCCTTAGTTGTACATAAAGGAATTAATGCTCAACTAAAAGGAAGCTTGATGGGGTTCAATCAGAGGATTGACCTCTTGCAGGAGCAAATTGATACCCTATGGCAAATCGCTCAACCTGGCTGTCAATGAAAGTATGCTGGACTTTGTGTCACTAGCATACAACATGAGAATTTTTCCTGCGCTGCAAATCTGTCTAAACAATTGTCGAGCTATATTTTAGGTAATTGGACTGGAGAATTCGATACTACGATGGAGCAGCTGAGAGTGGCCATTGTCACAGTAAATTCTACCGGAGTGGACGCAGGACTAGCCACAGGATTATCAACATGGATTGCTGCAGCCATGAATCATCTGAAGGAATGGGCGGGCATGGGAGTGTTAGCAGGCCTTCTGGTGTTGGTCTCCTTGGTTTGCCTGTGGTATATATGCAAGATTAGAGTCTCACAACAGTGTGATGCAGCCATGATCATTCAGGCCTTTACAGCCATCGAAGCAGGACATTCTCCCCAAGCATGGTTGGATACCATAAAAAGCTAAAATGATACGCTCAGGATGCGAGGCTAAGCACTGCACTCAGGGTCAGCCGCTTTGGACCCAGAGAAGAGCATGTCTGATTGCATGCGGGTTGATGCCCCAGGTCCCGCCTCTGAGAAAAAGGTATCGGACGGTCTGATGCTCTTTGGGTGGATGACACCTAAATGAACATCTGTACAAAGTCCCAATTTATTTCTAATATCAGAGATCAGACCTCTACTCTTGACTGATGCGTCTAAAACAAAAAGGGGGAACTGTAGAGAGCTGCGGAATGCTATGCCTTAAAGATGGAGCTGGTTTCCGCCTTCCACCTTCCCGATGGTGAGTGCTCTCTGTCACGAACAACTCCACATTTGGCTAAGGCCGAGGATCTGGCTTGCTTCCATATATGTGGACCTATCTGCATTGCCCCCGTGGCACGCCTGGGTTGGCTACCCAGAGGCTATTTAAGCTGTGGGCTGGCTTTCCCCGGGGTCCGAGGATTGTTCAATGTTCCTGAATAAACTGCATTGAAAAAAAAAAAAAGAAAATTAAGATAAATAAGTTTTATCCTTGAAGAAGAGCTTTATCTTTGTAAAAATAGCTAGGTTATATGGCAAATTACTTAAGTGCATTTGTGGGAAGGACACTGATGATCAGCAGTCTTGCAGGACTGTTTGTAAGGTTACCTAAAATAAAATGCTTGTCTTAATGCCAGGAACATATTAATGAAGAAGAGGAAAACATATTTTTGGCTTTATGAAGATGTGTTTGGTTTCTCTTTGAAGACTATTTTCTTAAAATGAAAGCATTAAAGTCTGGACAAAAATGTGTACTTTGAAAAACTAAGGACATTCCTTGATTAAATATTTATTACACTTTAAAATCATTTCTCCAGCCCAGTTAATTTAAGAATCAGAGGGGGAAAACAAGCTTTGCCTTTGTCCAATAAGAAGATGTATCTGGCATTTTTTAATGAAACTTTAGTTTTAACATAGCATTTTAAAATTAATTAATTAATTACAATTTATTCATTTTGTATCCCTGCTGTAGCTCCCTCTCTCTTCTTTCTGAGTCCAACCCACCTTCCCTCTTCTCCCCCTATGTACCTTCCCTAGTCCCCTAATAAGGGAGGACCTCCTCTCCTTCTATCTGACCCTAGCCTATCAGGTCTCATCAAGGTTGGCTTTATCATCTTCCTCTGTGGCCTGCCAAGGCTGCACCCACCCCCAGAGGTTGGTGATCAAAGAGCCAGCAACTGAGTTCTTATCAAAGACAGCCCCTGCCCCTCTTGCTTAGGAAACTTGGAAACTGAGCAGCACTTGGAAACTGAGAAGCATATGAGCTTCCTCTGAGCAGGGGTTCTAGGTCTCCTCCATGCATAGTCCTTGGTTGGAGTATCTGTCTCTTCAGGCCCCCATGGGCCCAGGTATTTTGGCTCTGTTGTTCTTGTGGAGTTTCTGAACCCTCCAGGTCTTTTTATCTCCCTCCTTCCATAAGGTTTCTGGCACTCTGCCAAAAGTTTGGCCGTGAGTCTCACTCAGTATCTCCTTCAATACCTTGGTGGGTAGAGTCTTTCAGGGGTCCCCTGTGGAATTAACATACCATTTTTTTTAACATACCATTTTTAATATTTTTTAATGTTTTAAAAAATTAATGGTTTTAACAAAAGTTCTGATACTATTTGTTTACTTCTACATTTACAAAGAAGAAAGTGGATTAAAGTGCTATTATTCATGTGGTCATTTAGCGTTGCTTAAATTTTACCTGTGTGAGGATCAATTCAATACAAGGCAAGGAAAAGTGTGCAGTCCCATGAAGTCACAGGAGTAAGAGCATGTACTAGGCACCTAGGTCATTGCTGCCTTCTGTAGATTCCTAGAATAAATATTGCATATTCAACTTTCTCTTCAATGTCTTAAAATTTAAAATGATTTATTAGTATAGTAAATAAAACTGAAAAGAACCTAATCATCATTGAGAAATCAATCTAGTTTCACATTCCATTTAATAATAGTTATAATAATAATAACAACAAGAAGAACAATGATATTACAAAATGTTAACTTTTGTGAATGAGTTTTTTGTGGGTATTTGTTTACTTATAATTTTTGGTTTTGTTTTCCACACCTGAGTGTTGGTTTTAAAGATATTTGCTTGTAAATGTGTTTTCATAATACCTATTAACTATTCCAAGCCCTCTGCTACTCAGACATGAAAGTATCTCATGTGTAAGGATGAATGGAAACTTTTCTGCCTCAAAAATAAAATAGCAAATGTTAATGAACATTTTTAAACCTGATGTTATTAATATACTTTTTCTTGAGAACCAGACTTTTTTTCTTTTTCTTTTTCTGACAAGCACAACCTAGGTTTATTCTTGCTAACATTTACCAAAGTATAAAACATATGAAAGTTTCTTTGATTATCACTGGAGAGTTATAAGACTTAGTTAAAATAATAAATTACAGGAAATAGGGAGCACAACTCCCCAGGAATACCAATGTCCTTCACTGAGAGGGGGAAATAAGCAACTTGTGAACACAACTAAAAACAAACCATTTATTATTTGACATCTATTATTTGGCTATCTACATTGAATGGAAATTAAATATTCTTCCAAATATAAGGTTTATTAAAATATTCCTTCTCTGATGTTTAAGAGGCTATCTTTCAAAGTACATACCTTGAAACAGCTTAGAAGTCCCTGAAAATGCTTCAGTGTATGAAAGCAGAGTGTTAAGGAGGAAGGCTTTTTATTATTAATGAAGAGGAGTGCCAGCAGAAAATACAAGGAGACAAGAACAACAGCAAACTCATGAATTAAATAGTGCCTTAAAAAGCACAAGAGTTCTTTCATCTCCAGTACATAACTCCTGCCCACTAAAGTTTATTCAGTAGGGAGTAATGAGAGTACTGTTACTTCAGAGGAATATAACCACTCAGTGCATTCAATATCCTGGTGCTAGAGTAACATTATGCACCCATTGAAGTTATTTTAATAGCAAATGAATTTTATGCTTTTAATTTATTTATTTTTTATTAATTACAGTTTATTTACTTTGTATCCCGGCTGTAGCCCCCTCCCTAATCCCTTCTCAATTCCACCTTCCCTCTCTCATCTCCTCCCATGCCCCTTCCCCAGTCCACTGATAAGGGAGGTCCTCCTCTTCTTCCCTCTGAACCTAGCCTATCAGGTCTCATCAGGACTGTGTGCATTGTCTTCCTCTGTGACCTGGTTGCTCCCCCATCAGGGGGAGCTGATCAAAGAGCCAGACACTGAGTTCATGTCAGAGACAGTCCCTGTTCCCATTACTAAGGTACCCACTTGGAAACTGAGCTGCCTTGGGCTACATCTGTGCAGGGGTTCTAGGTTATCTCCATAAATGGTCCTTGGTTTGAGTATCAGTCTCAGAAAAGACCCCTGTGCTCAGATTTTATGGTTCTGTTGCTCTCCTTGTGAAGCTCCTGTGCCCTCCAGGTCTTACTATCTCCCCCTTCTTTAATAAAATTCCCTGCACTCTACCCAAAGTTTAGCTATGAGTCTCAGCATCTACTTTGATACCCTGCTGTGTAGAGTCTTTCAGAGGCACTCTGTGGTAGGCTCCATGGCTCCACACATATAAAAATTTAGCATAAATCTTTTTTTCCTTACATCAAAATCGAATTCACAGGTTATGCTGTCTGAAAATGCTTATGCCAAGGCTAAGTTCAACAAATTTGGCACCATTTAAAAAATATAAATACTGAAAAGGTCTCAGAATATGGAAGAGTTTTAATTCGTACATATTGAGCACATCTCAAAACTCCAATAACCAATAATATGTACATGTTTGGACACAATCTTTGTGAGACTGGCACTAACAGTCCCAAAACAACCATTTTGAAAAGCTCATGGAAAACCCATTGGTCTTTATTTCAGTGCCTGAGACTATGTGTTATATTTGTTTCTGATGCCTCTGCACTCTCTTGCAGGGAGTCTCTTTCTTACTTGGTTCTCATAAAAGTTTATGAATCAAAAATAATAAATACAAGTGTCCATAATATTTTTATCTATAATATACATATAAACACATTACCAACCACTTGATGAATGATTTCTGGAGTCAGAAAGTAACCCAAAGAAATGAGATATGATTTCTTTTATTCCTTTGAAGAATTTCAATTCTTTTATTCCCTATGAAGAAGTTTTGTAGTAGAGCTAATGTGTATGGATAGAATTATTTACTTGGGATGGACATTATCACCTTCAGATAATAATAACAAATAGAATTTTTTTTTGAAAATTGCTTAAAAATAAAGGGAACAACAGGGTATAGAGACAGAAATGACCAAGGTTTAGTTAAAATAAATTTAAAAAAAAAAGTAAATTCAGGGCTAGACAGACAGCTCAGTAGACAAGAGCATTTGCTGTATAAGTATGAAGGCCTGAGTTTAAATCCCAGCACACACATGAAAAACCATGTATAGTACCTGTATCTCCAATACTGAGGGGGAGAAAGGAGGACCACTGCAGGTTGCTGGCCACCAGCCTTGGCCCAGGTTCGGTGAGAAACCCTATCTCAAAGGAATAAACTGTAGATGATAGAGTAGGATAATTGATGCCTTTCTCAAATCTCCAGGCATACATACATACATGTGCGCCCGCGCGCGCGCGCACACACACACACGCACAGACACACACACAGAGTGCATATACTTTATACACATATACCATATTCATATACATATACACTCACACAAAATATGTGAATACAATTTATTTGTAAAGGTATCTGAGTATTACCTCTCTTATTTTCCCAGAACTTTCTGCCAAGTTATCACTTTAGTAGTCAAGGTTGCCTTTCAGACTATTAGGCTCTTCTAGGATCAAACTTTCTCCACTGCTACCTACTTGTGTGGACTACCCTAACCTGCACTGGCTCCCCAGAGAAGTCAGAAAGCTTTGCGATAGATAACAAAGCAGTAGCACACTTAAAATGTTGCGAAAAAGAGGCTCTATTTCCAAAGTTTGTTCAAAAATATGTGGATGGATCACACAAGATCCATGAAAATTTGTCAGTAACCAAGGGATGACGCTACATGACAGTCAGCCAACACCATGATATGGGAAAAGGAAGAAGTAATGCTATTGGAAGACAAAGAAGATAAGGGGTATTAACGGCTTCAGAGGCATGACTATAGACTTTTTACAGAAGACTCTCATTGGTTTATGGAATCTAGAGTAGGGAAACCAGGAAAATAAATGTTCTGACCATTGTGCCCTTTCCCTACCCTAGCTAAGCTTGATAACACTGCAGATGACTTGATAAAACAAACACAAGTTAGCTCTGGCAGGAAGAAGAGGATACGGTGCAAGTAAGGTTAGTAGAAAACAAGGAAATAAACAAAGGACCCAGCATGATAGGACTGAAAGGAGACTGATGCTCATTAGATGGATTCCATCTATCTTGGAAGGTGGATTTGGGTGTTGATGACTGAAAATAGAACCCAGCATACATTTGTTAAACAGCAGCCACTGTGCATCAAAAACTACATCTAGAGAGATGCTTTTTACAACGATTAGTAGTTAGGAACACTGGCTGCACTTCCAGAGGGTCTGGGTTCAGTTCTCTGAACCCACTTGACAGCTCACAACCCCCTGAAACTCCATTTTCAGGGGATCCAACACTCTTCTCTGGCCTCCACAGGCACCAGGCATGCAAATAGCACAGAGATACACCTACAGACAAAACACTCATGTATAAGAAATAAAAATAAATTTGATTTTAATTTTAAAATAAATTGATTATATAGATGTAATCTAATCTTTGGGATTAGAATATAAATGCCTGATGAATACTGTCTGAGAAGAGACCAGCAGTCGAATACATAAAGACATAAATAGAATACATAGTCAATGGAAACATGAACTCCTGAGACTCATAGACTGTATACTGTCCTTTTCTTAATCAGCAGCAAGTACCAAAATTCCCATAACACAGGAGGAACAAAATTCGGGAAAGTAGAGCATCACTAAACACAGAAAAGACATTTCTGATGCCTGACAAACTAAGCTTCTGCAAATTTGTGAGATGGGCAAAATTTTAATCTTTTTCTTCTTCCTTTACAGAATTTTCAGTGGCTAGCTCTTTGACCACCTCCCCCTGATGGGGAATCAGCCTTGCCAGGACACAGAGGAGGACAATGCAACCAGTTTTGATGAGACCTGAAAAACTAGGGTCAGCAAGAAGGGGAGGGGTTTTTCCATCTGAAATTGAGAATAGTTCTATCAAGGTCTATAAAGAATTGTGTTAGTATTTTGATGGGAATTGCATTGAATCTATAGATTGCTTTTGGCAGGATGGCCATTTTCATTATGCTAATCTTATTGAACCATGAGCATGAAAGATCTTTCCATCTTTTGCTCTTTGGAGACTTGACATTTTTTTTTTCAAACAGATCTTTCACATGCTTGATTAGAGTCACACCAAGGTACTTTATATTATTAGTGGCTATTGTGAAGGGTGTTGTTTTCCTAATTTCTCTCTCAACCCTTTTTTCTTTCGTATACAGTAGGGTTAGCAAATTTTTTGAGTTAACTTTGTATCCAGCCACTTTGTTGAAGGTGCTTATCAGCTGAAGTTCTCCGGTTGAATTTTTGGGGTTGCTCACTTACACTCTCATATCATCTGCAAAGAGTGTTACTTTGACTACTTCCTTTCTGATTTGTATCTCCTTTATCTCCTTTAGTTGTCTTATTGCTGTAGATAGGACTTCAAGTACTATGTTCAAGAGATATGGAGAGAGTGGGCAGCCTTGCTTTGTCCCTGATTTCAGTGATTTAAGTTGATTTAAGTTTCTCTCTGTTTAGTTTGATGTTGGGTATAGGCTTGCTGTATATTGCCTTTATTATGTTTAGGTATATGCCTTGTATGCCTGATCTCTCCAAGACTTTAAACATGAATGGGTGTTGGATTTTGTCAAATGCTTTTTTACATCTAAGGAGATTATCATGTGTTTTTTTCCTCTTCAGTTGGTTTAGTGGGTCACATTAATGGATTTCCGTATATTGAACCACCCCTGCATGTCTGGGATTAAAGTCACTTAGTCATGGTGGATATCTTTTATGTGTTCTTGGATTTGGTTTGCAAGGATTTTATTGAATATTTTTTGCAACAATGTTCATAAGGGAGATAGATCTGAAGTTCTCTTTTTTGAGTGGTTTAGGTATCAAGGTGACTGTGGCTTCACAGAATGAACAAGTTTGGTAATGCTTCTTCTGTTTCTATCTTGTGGGATTGTTTGAAGAGAATTGGAGTTAGCATTTCTTTGAAAGTCTGGCAGAATTCTGCATTGAAACCATCTGGCCCAGGGATTTTTTGGGAAGGGAGACTTTTCATGACAGCCATATTTTCCTGGGGCATGTGTGAGACTATTCAATTTATTTATCTGATCTAGATTTAATTTTGGTAAATGGAACCTATCAAAAAATTGTTAATTCCGTTTAGATTTTCAAATTTTGTGGCATATAGGCTTTTGTGGTAAAACCTAATAATTGTTTTGATTTCCTCGGTGTCTGTAGTTATGTCTGCCTTTTCTTTTCTGATTTGGATAGTTTCACTTTGCCTTTTAGTTAGTTTGGCTAAGTGTTTGTCCATCTTGTTGATTTTCTCAAAGAGCCAGCTCTTGGTCTCATTGATTCTTTGAATTGTTTTCTTTGTTTCTCATTCATTGATTTCAGCTCTGAGTTAGGTTATTTACAATTATCTACTCCTTTTGGGTGTGCTTGTTTCTTTTTTTTCTTAGGGCATTTAGATGTGCCATTAAGTTGATTGTATGAGATGTCTCAAACTTCTTTCTGGAGGTACATTGTGCTATGAACTTTTCTCTTAGCACTGCTTCCGTTGTGTCCCATATGTTTGGGTAAGTTGTACCTTCATTTTTATTGAATTTTGGGAAGTCTCAAATTTCTTTTTCCATTTCTTTGCTGACCAAGCTGTCATTGAGTAGAGAGTTGCTTAGTTTCTCCGTGTTTGTGGACTTTTTGATATTTCTGTTGCTGTTGAGGTCTAGTTTTAGGCCATGGTTGTCTGATAGGATACAAGGGATTATTTTGATTTTCTTGTATCTGTTGTAGCTTGATTTATGCATGACTATATGATCAATTTTTGAGAAGGTTCCATGATGTGCTAAAAAGAAGGCATACTCTTTTAAGTTTGGGTGAAAAGTTCTGTAGATGTCTCTTAGCTCCATTTGATTTAGGACCTCTGTAAGTGTCATTATTTCCTTATTTAGCTCTGTCTAGATGATCTGTCCCTTGGTGAGAGTGGAGTGTTGAAGTCTTCCAATATTAAGGTGTTGGGATCAATGTGTGATTTCAGCTTTAATACTGTTTCGTTTACAAATGTAGGTGCTCTTGTATGTGGGGCATAGATGTTCAGGATTGTGATGTCCTCCTGATGGATTTTTCCTTTGATGAGAATGAAGTTCTCTTCTTCATCTTTTTTGATTAATTTTGATTGAAAGTCTATTTTATTAGATATTAGGATAGCTACCCTAGCTTGTTTTCTGTATCCATTTGATTGAAAAACATTTTTCCAGCCCTTTACTCTGAGGCTGTGTTTATCTTGTTGCAGAGGTGTGTTTCTTGAATGAAGCAGAATGGTGGATCATGTTTCTGTAACCATTCTGTTAGTCTATGTCTGTTTATTGGAGAGTTGAGTCTGTTCATGTTGATAAATAATAGTGACCAATGAATGTTAGTCTTTTTTATTATGGAGCTGGTGGTGTTACTGTGTTTCTATGCTTGTTTTTTCTTTTAATTTTTTGTTGTGAAGTTATCTATACAGTTATCTACCCAGTTTTCTTGGGTGTCATTGATTTTGTTAGATTGGAATTTTCCTTCTAGTATCTTCTGTAGGGCTGGCTTGCTGTATAGATATTGTTTAAGTTTAGTTTTGTCATTTAACATTTTGTTTCCTCCATCTATGTTTTTTGAAAGCTTTGCTGGGTATAGTAGTCTGGGTTGGCATCTGTGGTCTCTTTGGGTCTGCATAACATCTGCCCAGGTCCTTCTGGCTTTCATAGTGTCTGCTGAGAAGTCTGATGTGATTCTGATAGGTCTACCTTTATATTTTACCTGGCTTTTTTCTCTTGTTGTTTTTAGTATTTTGTTGTTTTTCTGTAGATTTAGTGTTTTGACTATTATGTGACATGAGTTTCTTCTCTGGTCTAGTCTATTTGGTGTTCTGTAGGCCTCTTGTATGTTTATGGACATCTCTTTCTTTAAGTTGGGAATATTTTTTCTATGATTTTCTTGAAAATATTTCTGGACCTTGTAACCTGAATCTTTTTTTTTTTTTTTTAATCTATTCCTATCATTCTTAGATTTTGTCTTTTCATGGTGTCCTTGATATCTTGGATGTTTTGTGTTTGGAACTTTTCTGATTTTACTTTTTCTTTGAGAGATGTATCAATCTCTGCAATAGTATCATCAGCACCTAGGATTCTCTCTTCCTTCTCTTGTATTCTGTTGGTGATGCTTACCTTTGTGGTTCCTGATCTTTTCTCTAAGTTCTCCAGCTCCAGGGTTTTCTCTGTTTGTGTTTTCTTTATTGATTCTAATTCTGTTCTTCATCTGTTTGAATGTGGATTCCTGTTTTTCCGTGATGGCCTCTATTTTTTTGTTCATTTCCTCTCTATATGCCACTAATTGTATCTCTACTTGTGCCTCTACTTGTTTGGCTGTATTTGCCCGTGTTTCTTTGAGAGCTTTGTTTGTTTCTTCTTTATGTGCCTCTAATAACTGGATAAGCATAACTTTAAAATAATTTTTCTGTGTTTCTGATTAATTAAAATATTCGTTTATTTCAGGGGTTGCTGGTGAAGCATGCTGCGCTGGTTTTTGTTGGATGTATTCTTACACCGACCGCTAACCATTTGCCTATCCATAACCTTAGCTGTTTGTTCCTGGAGTCTGTACTTCAGACTAGGTCCGTCTTTTTTCTGGTGTCTGGAGTATCCTTCAGGAAGATGAAAGAAGTCAGCTGGTTTGAGAGTGGATGTTGGTGTTTCAGCTGTAGCTAAGGGAGGAAGGTTGCAAGCATATACATTCAAGTGCAGGTGTGTACATGGCAATGTGCATTCAGGGAGAGGGTGCTAGAGCTTGTAGATGCCTGAAGGGTGGCATTTAAACATGCAGAGGAGGGTTTGGGGAGGGTGTTGGTGCAATGTGCATGCGCTGGTGCCCTGAATACCTCAGTGACCTACAGGCCTGTTGTACTGTCCTCCTGGTATTCAGATCTCTCTGGGCTCCAGGAATTGTTTGCCTGGACTCCACTGGGAGACCCACAGAGCAGGGCCTTCAATGTTGAGATCACTGTCCCAAGGATCCCTGTGTTGCCCACAGTGGGGGTATGGGTGGGAGGGATCAGATGTCTGGATGCTAGCCTAGAGGGACCCTGGTTTTGAGGCTATGCAAGCACTCACTTAAAGGCTCACCCACTCCCTAGCAGGCCTATTCGGGAAGCACAGGGGATTCTCCTGTTCTCTACTCTCAGATTTGGGCCTGCAGAGGCAAATACCAGTGCAGGAGATCTATCAGATCAATGGTGTCCACTGTTTGTCTGCTGGGTGGTTATGCCACTATAGCCTCAGTCACAGAATGCATGGAAGCTCCTGAATGTACTAGTCAGTGACCCACCCCTCGGCAGCTCTGGGATGCCTGCCTGTGCTGTTACAGTCACTGAGCATGCAGAGGTTTGCGTTTGGAGTAGCTGCCACCTTGCAGCAGTCACCCTTCCCCCGCCCCCCAGGGAATCCCACCTCTGCCTTTTCTGTCACTGAGTGCCAATCCAGGAGCAGGATGCCAGCAAGGATAGATTACGCTGGAGGCTTTGTTTTCAGTTTAACAAAAGCACTTTAGTAATATCAATCCAGCTAACACATCCGATCATTATGAGCCATTACATAATACGTTCATAGCAGAGTACCTCTCCTGGACTCAAAGGAGTCTCGGTTGTGGCTTGGTGAAGGCCCACAGGTAAGGGATTTATGACTCTTCCAGTTCTCTAGGATTCCACGGCTCAGGCATCTCTGGTGTTTCCAGGCCTAAGGTGAAAATTTGGCTGGACAGATAGTAAGCTTATTGAGCAACTCCAAACTCCAGGGTGACAAGAAGTTTCCCTCAGAGTGCCAGCATATTCTGCTGCTTTTACACAAGTGCTCAAGAGAGAGAGCTTTGACATCTGGTCCAAACTTTGGGTTTTTATACCTTTCCATTTTTAAGCATGTCATCATTCTATTGTATTACCCCTCTCTTATCTATCTATACAGGCTAGTTTTTGGCCTCCCTCTGCTAATCTCCTCCAACATATGCCTTTCAGTACACATTGTTTACATTCTCACTACACTAGGCTTCTACTTGGGGCAATCACTGAAGTCTCAGCCAAGCAGTCTCAATGCCTGGAGCAGAGGCCACTGCCAGCCACCTTGCAGAGCAGGGATACCAGTGTTTGGGGAAAGGGGAAGTGCAGGGGGTTGAATATTCTCCACTCTCAGTCTCCAGAGATGTCTACAGGTGGTCTGGATCCAAACTTTCCCAGCCCCCAGGTTGTCCCTTGTCGCCCAGGAAGCCTCAACATCAATATTTTGGTTTCAGCTGACCCTCCACTCACCAATTTTGGAATTTCGGATCCCGTGTCCCTCAGATATGGTGCGTGATGGTCCCTACCATCTTGGAACACTCCCCACCTCTTAATTAAAAAATAAATAAATAAAAGCTTGGAGCAAGAAGAGAGAGAGATACGCAAAAAGGTTCAGCAGAAAATGGACAATCTGACAAAGTTTGGGAAAAGGCAATTGACAGAAAATAATACTAGTTTGCTTTAAGTGTAAAAAAATATCAGTAAATTCATGCATTCAAATTATCTTGGGACAGCTTTTGCCCTCTTTATAGTCTTGTTCTGTGTATAACTTAACATCTTTGTGATGGTTAGTCACTGTCCCCTACTCCAAAAGACACAGAAATATACATGAAAAAGAATTATAAACAATTATTTCAGAAAAATGTGTAAGAAGCTTATAGCTTGTAATCAACGTTCAATTAATAAGAAAAAAATAATAGACAAGTTAACATAACTAAGAGACAAAGAAGTAGAATGTGTATGTGTATGAAATGCTAACACATAAAAATATTCCACTTCGGTACTGACAAAGAGCATGTCCATTAAAACAGAGATACCACATTCTACCCAAACAACTTTTCCAATTTAAAACAAGTGCTGAACTGAGAGAAACTTAAAGCAATCCCACTGAAATCAGGGACAAGACAAGGCTTCCCACTCTCTCCATATCTCTTCAACATAGTTCTGGAAGTCCTTGCTAGAGCAATAAGACAGTTGAAGGAGATCAAGAGGATACAAATAGGAAATGAAGAAGTCAAATTATCACTATTTGCAGATGATATGATAGTATACATGAGTGACCCCAAAAACTCTACAAGGGGACTCCTACAGCTGATAAACACCTTCAGCAAAGTGGCCGGATACAAAATAAACAAAAAAATCAGTAGCCCTCCTGTATACAAAAGACAAAAGGGTTGAAAAAGAACTTAGGAAAACAACACCCTTCACAATAGCCACAAATGACATAAGGTACCTCAGAGTAACCCTAACCTAGGAAGTCAAAGACTTGTATGAAAAACATTTCAAGTCTCTGAAGAAAGAATTAGAAGATATCAGAAGATGGAAAGATCTCCCATGCTCATGGCTTGGCAGGATTAACATAGTAGAAATGGCCATCTTACCAAAAGAAATCTACAGATTCAATGCAATTCCCATCAAATTACCAACACAATTCTTTACAGACCTGGAAAAAAAATTCTCAACTTCATATGGAATAACAAGAAACCCAGAATTGCTAAAACAATCCTCTACAATAAAAGATCTTCTGGAGGTATATCCATCCCTGATCTTAAGTTGTACTATAGAGCAACAGTCTTAAAAACTGCAAGGTACTGGCATAGAAACAGAATGGTGGACCAATGGAACCGAACAGAGGACCCAGAAATAAACTCACACACTTATAAACACCTGATCTTTGACAAAGACGGCAAAACCGAACAATGGAAAAAAGATAGCCTCTTCAACAAATGGTGCTGGTCCAACTGGATATGCATATGTAGAAAAATGAAAATAGATCCATACTTATCACCCTGCACAAAACTGAAGTCCAAGTGGATCAAAGACCTCAACATAAAACCCGACGCATTAAATCAGCTAGAAAAAAAGTGGGGAATACCCTAGAACTCATTGGTACAGGAGAAAACTTCCTGAACAGAACACCAACAGCACAGGCTCTAAGAGCAACAATCAATAAATGGGACTTCATGAAACTAAAAAGTTTCTGTAAAGCAAAGGACACTGTCATCAAAACAAAGCAACTGCCTACAGATTGGGAAAGAATCTTTACCAACCCTTTATCTGACAGAGGACTCATATCCAGTATATATAAAGAACTGAAGAAGCTGAAAAGCAGAAAACCAAGTAATCCACTTAAAAAATGGGGAACAGAGCTAAACAGAGAATTCTCAATAGAGGAATATCGAAGGGCAGAGAAATACTTAAAGAAATTTTCAATGTCATTAACCATTAGGGAAATGCAAATCAAAACAACCCTGAGATTTCACCTTATACCCATCAGAATGGCCAAGATCAAAAACTCAAGTGAGAACACATGCTGGAGAGGTTGTGGAGAAAGGGGAACCCTTCTCCACTGCTGGTGGGAATGTAAACTTGTACAGCCACTCTGGAAATCAATCTGGCACTTTCTCAGACAACTAGGAATAGCGCTTCCCCAAGATCCAGCCATACCACTCCTAGGCATAGATCCAAAAGAGGCTCAAGTACACAAAAAGGACATTTGTTCAACCATGTTTGTAGCAGCTTTATTTGTAATAGCCAGAAGCTGGAAACAACCCAGATGCCCCTCAACTGAAGAATGGATGCAGAAATTGTGGTACATCTATACAATGGAGTATTACTCAGCAATGAAAAATAAGGAAATCATGAAATTTGCAGGTAAATGGTGGGACCTGAAAAGGATCATCCTGAATGAGCTTTCCCAGAAGGAGAAAGACACACACGGTATATACTCACTCATATAGACATACAACATAGGACAAACCCACTAAAATCTGTGCATCTAAAGAATCTAAGCAAGAGAGAGGACCCTAACTAAAACGGTCAATCCCCATCCTGAAAGGCAAAGTGGATGGACATCAGAAGAAGGAGAAAACAGGAAACAACCTAGGAACCTGCTACAGAGGGCCTTTGAAAGCCAGAAGAAGTAAACAGGAAAGAAACTAGGAACCTGCCACAGAGGGCCTCTGAAAGCCTCTGCCCTGCAGACTATCAAAGCAGATGCTGAGCGTGATGGCCAACTGTCGGGCAGAGAGAATGGAATTTTATGTAAGAACTGGGAAATAGCAAGAGCTGGAGAGGACAGGAACTCCACAAGGAGAGCAACAGAACAAGAAAATTTGAACACAGGGAACTTCCCAGAGACTCATACTCCAACCAAGGACTATTCATGGAGATAACTTAGAACCCCTGCACAGATGTAGCCCATGGCAGTTCAGTGTCCAAGTGGGTTACATAGTAATGGGAAGAGGGACTGCCTCTGACATGAACTGACTGGCCTGCTCTTTGATCACCTCCCCCTGGGGGGGAGCAGCCTTACCAGGCCACAGTAGAGAAAAATGCAGCCACTTTTGATGAGAACTGATAGACTAAGATCAGAATGAAGGAGAGAACCTCCCCTATCAGTGGACTTGGGGAAGGGCATGAATGCAGAAAGGGGAGGGAGGGTGGGATCGGGATGTGAGGAGGGAAGGGCTTATGGTGGATACAAAATGAATAAAGTGTAATTAATAAAAAAATTAAATTTAAATAAAAAATAAAACAAGTGCTAATAAACAGAAACAACCTGAACAGCTCCAAACACACAATGCATCAGAAACTGTGCTCAGTCTACATGAGGGACAACGTAAAGCTGTGAAAACTAGGTGCATTGTGAATTCTCAACAGTTACACAACTCAGAAAGTTTCAGAATAACACTGTATACTTTTTTGAGATGCATATACATGTAATAACATAAATAATGTGAATAATACATGCAAATTCTGTCCCATGAGGAGGAGGGAATGGGATTGTGATATTTATAATGTCAACTATATTGATCATAGCCTATCTTTTAATAAATGTGATGTAAGTTTTCATTGTCTCAATAAATTTTTTATAAGTCTGAAATATTGTAGAAAATAAAAATGATAAGAAGAGGAGAAAACACAAGTATTTTGATCTTAGGACAAAATTCATTCCAGTCTCATATCTGACTTAATGTACTTAATGCAGGGACCACACCCAGATAGTTTTGCACCCCTTTCCCCAACCCTCAGTTCCTCATCTGCATAGTAATGATGATAGTAATCTGGTTCAACACTGGCAATAGCTAACACTAGAATGTTCTCAATGTTTTTTTATATCATTCATGAATAAGCCATAAATTTTATTTTTTTCATATATATTATATATGTTTATATATATAAATGCATTCCAAATATGTGCATGTACACAAAGGATACAAGCATACTTCTTGGAGCACAGCATTTGTGTTCTTATGATTCCATCTCCCCTTTTATGTATAAACTTTTTATTTTGTATGTGATATTTTAATCATGGAAGAGAAAATTTCTAGATAAACAACAGAACAGCTGCTAAGAGAAAAATAAAAATAAAATAGTTAAATGATTGAAGATTGAAATGTAAAAGAACAATTTTACAGTTAACAGCTATGGGTTTCCAAAATAAATATCTGATAATGTGATTACAATGGAAAAAAGTAGGCTTCTAATATTCAAAACTTGTAGCTGGAGAGATAGCTACTGGAAAGTAACATCAAAATGTAAGTGTTGATGGTTTTTCATAGAAAAAATAGTTTACATAAAAAGAAAATGAATGTAGCAATAGCTCCATTTACAAAGGTTAAATTCATGTTAATGAATAAATGAGAACTGTGAAATATGCCTTAGATTCCATTTTAAGTTTTAAAAACATGCGTTAAATAAAGAACACACCCACATACTTATGGACACCTGATTTTTTACAAAGATGCCAAAACTATACAATGGAAAAAAGACAGCATCTTCAACAAATGGTGCTGGTATAACTGGAAGTCTATATGTAGAAAAATTCAAATAGATCCATACTTATCACCCTGCACAAAAGTAAAGTCCAAGTGGATCAAAGACCTCAACATAAAATTAGACACACTAAACTGCTTAGAAGAAAAAGTGAGGAATACCCTTGAACTCATTGGCACTGGAGACAACTTCCTGAACAGAACACCAACAGCACAGGCTCTAAGAGCAACAATCAATAAATGGGACCTCATGAAACTGAAAAGCTTCTGTAAAGCAAAGGACACTGTCCTCAGAACAAAACGACAGCCTACAGATTGGGAAAAGATCTTCACCAACCCTATATCTGACAGAGGGCTAATATCCAGTATATATAAAGAACTAAAGAAGTTAAACAGCAAAAAAAAAAAAAAAAATCAAGTAATCCAATTTAAAAAATGGGGTACAGAGCTAAACAGAGAATTCTCTGCAGAGGAATATCGAATGGAGAGAAACACTTAAAGAAATGCTCAACCTCATTAGCCATCAGGGAAATGCAAATCAAAACGATCCTAAGATTTCAAGTTACACCCATCAGAATGGCTAAGATCAAAAACTCAAGAGACAACACATGCTGGAGAGGTTGTGGAGAAAGGGGAACTCTCCTCCACTGCTGGTGGGAATGTAAACTTGTACAACCACTCTGGAAAGCAATCTGGCGCTTTCTCAGACAACTGGGAATAGCGCTTCCTCAAGATCTAGCTATACCACTCCTAGGCATATATCCAAAAGATTCTCAAGTACACAATAAGTACATTTGCTCAACCATGTTTGTAGCAGCTTTATTTGTAATAGCCAGAAGCTGGAAACAACCCAGATGCCCCTCAACTGAAGAATGGATGCACAAATTGTGGTATATCTACACAATGGAATATTACTCAGCAATAAAAAACAAGGAAATCATGAAATTTGCAGGTAAATGGTGGGATCTGGAAAAGATCATCCTGAGTGATGAAAGCAGAAAGCAGAAGATGAAAGCAGAAGCAGAAAGATGCACACGGTATATACTCACTCAAATAGACATATAATACAGGATAAACCTACTAAAATCTGTACACCTAAAGAAACTAATCAAGAGGGAGGACTCTTGCTAAAATGCTCAATTCCTATCCAGAAAGGCAAAGAGGCTGGACATCAGAAGAAGGAGAAAAGAGGGAACAAGTCAGGAGCCTGACACAGAGGACCTCTGAAAAGCTCTGCCCTGCAGACTATCAATGTAGATGTTGAGAGTTATGGGCAACTGTTGGGCAAAGTGCAGGGAATCTTAGGAAAGAAGTGGGAAACAGTAAGATCTGGAGAGGACAGGAACTCCACAAGGAGAGCAACAAACGAAAAAATCTGAGCACAGGGGTCTTTCCTGAGACTGCTATTCCAACCAAGGACTATGCATGGAGATAACCTAAGACCCCTGCACAGATGTAGCCCATGGCATTCAGTATCCAAGTGGGTTCCATTGTAATAGGAACAGGGACTGTCTGTGACATGAACTGATTGGCCTGCTCTTTAATTACCTCCCCCACCAGGCCACAGAGGAAGATAATACAGCCACTCCTGATAATACCTAATTGACTAGGATCAGAAGGAAGGAAAAGAAAACCTCCCCTATCAGTGGACTTGGGGAGGGGCATGCATGCAGAGAGTGGAAGAAGGGAAGGATTGGGACAGGAGGAGGGAGGGAACCACAGGGGGGATACAAAGTGAATAAAGTGTAATTAATAAAGAAAAAAAAGAATTTTTGTCAAGGGCTAGCAAGATGGATCAGCAGTTAACAACACTCAATGCTCTTCCAGAGGACCTGGGTTCAATTCTTAGCATCCACATGGCAGCATGGCAGCATGGCAGCTCACAACCGTCTCTAACTCCAGGATCCAAGACCTTCACTTAGACCTACATGCAAGTAAAACATCAATGTGCACACACACACACACACACACACACACACACTAATACACACACACGTGCAAAGAATTTTGTCAAGAAAAAAAAGTTTTAAAATATAGATAAATTTTTTAAGAAAATGTACTGCTCAGAATGGAGAGAGGGCTCAGTTTATAATAGCACTTGCCATGCAAACAAGAGAACCTGAGTTATAATCTCTGTCATCCATGTTAAAACAAACAAACAAAAACAAAACAACAGCAGAAAACTGGGCATGGTACAATGTGTTTGTAACCCTAGCATTGCCTGACAAAGACAGGTGGATCCTGGATGCTCACTGGCAGTTTAGCCTAACTAAAATGGTGAGTTTCAGATTCATTGAGAGATTCTGTCTCCAAAATAATATGGAGAGCAACAGAGGAAGCCACCTGCCTTAGGGTTTCTATTGCTGTGATGAGACACATGACCATGGGTCTGGCTTACAGTTCAGAGGTTTAGTCCATTATTGTCATGGCAGGAAGCATGGTGGCCTGTAGGCAGATATGTTGCTGGAGAAGGAACTCAGAAAAAGAATACTGCTAGTTAATCATTTACTCCAACAAAGACACATCTACTCCAGCAAGGCCATACCTCCTAATTATGCCACTCTCTATGAGCCTATGAAGCCATTTTCATTCAGACTACCATACCACATGATGTTCTACTGTGGATTTTGTATATGGGCACATATGAAGCTGCATACACATGCAAATACACCAAACACACACACACACAAAAAAAACAACCCACAATTGTTTCTTAAAAATATACAACATGTAACTAAAGAATATTTTATAGAAGTAAAAATATAAACTAGGTTTGATGACACATTCCAGTAATCCCAGCTCCTTGGGAGGCTTAAGTGGGCGTTTGAGGTCAAAAAGGGCAGAAAAGAGAGAGAGAGAGAGAGAGAGAGAGAGAGAGAGAGAGAGAAACCCTCTCTGAAAAAAGTAATACAAAGTAATGTAAAAAAACAAAAATGCCCTAAATTATAACTACCTAGTGATAATGAATTATAGTTCAAACAAATGGTAGATTTGTACCTAATCTAGCCAAGTGGTAATGGGGCATACCTTTAATCCCAGCACTCAGGAGCCAGAGGCATGTAGATCTCTGAGTTCAAAGCCAGCCTGATCTACAAAATGAGTGTCAGGATAGCCTTGGCTACACAGAGAAACACTGTCTTAACAAAACAAAACAAAGAAAAAATATCTAATCATAAATTTAATTATAGAAAACTGTTAGGCAAAATAAGTATAAAAGGCTCATTTTTATTTATTTATGGAATGATCTTTAAGAACGATTTGAGGCAAATACACTGAGAAGTAAACAGTGACAATCATGGGTGGTAGAATGTTGGGTTGTTGTTTTTTTTTTATTTTTATTTATTTATTTTATCAGTTACATTTTATTAACTCTGTATCCCAGCCGTGTCCTGATCCCTCATTCCCTCCCAGTCCCTCCCTCCCTCCCTCATCTCCACTGTGCCCCTTTCCAAGTCCACTGATAGGGGGGACCTCCTCCCCATTCATCTGATCCTGTTTTATCAGATATCTTCAGGACTGGCTGCAAAGCCCTCCTCTGTGGCCTAACAGGACTGCTCCTCCCTTCGGGGGTGGGGAGACCAAAGAGCCAGTCATTGAGTTCCTGTTAGAAATAGTCCCTGTTCCCCTCACTTTGGGAAACCAATTGGTTACTGAGCTACCACAGGCTACATCTGAGTGGAGGTTCTAGGTTATATCCATACATGGTCCTTGGTTGAATGTCAGTCTCAGAAAAGACCCTGTGCCCAGATATATTTGGTCCTTGTGGAGCTCCTATCCTTTCCCCATCATACTAACTCCCCTTCTTTCATATGATTCCCTGTACTCTGCCAAAGATTTGGTCATGAGTCTTTGCTTTGAAAACACTGCTAGTTAGAGTCTTTCAGATGCGCTCAGTAGACTCCTGTCATAGGTTCAATGCACATCCCATCTGTCTTTCTAAACGAGGATTGATCATCTTACCCCATGTCAGCTCAATTGATTATCTTTTTTAGGTGTATAGATTTCATTATGTTTATCATATCTTATAGGTCTATATAAGTGAGTATATCCCATGTTTGTCTTTCTCCTTCTGGGATATTTCACTCAGAATGATCTTTTCTAGATCCCACCATTTGCCTGCAAATTTCATGATTTCCTCCTTTTTGATTGCTGAGTAGTATTCCATTGTGTAAAAATACCACAATTTCTGTACCCATTCCTACATTGATGGACATCTGGGTTGTTTCCAGGTTCTGGCTATTACAAATAAAGCTGCTATAAACATGGTTGAGCAAGTATCTCTTTTGTGTACTTGAACGAACTTTGGGTATATACCTAGCAGTGGTATAGCTGGGTCTTGAGGAAGCACTATTCCTAATTGTCTTAGAAAGCGCCAGATAGCTTTCCAGAGTGGTTGTACCAGTTTACATTCCCACCAGCAGTGGAGGAGAGTTCCCCTTTCTCCACAACCTCTCCAGCATGTGTTATCGCTTGAGTTTTTCATCTTGGCCATTCTGATGGGTGTAAGGTGATATCTCAGGGTCGTTTTGATTTGCATTTCTCTGATGGCTAATGAGGATGAGCATTTCTTTAAGTGTTTTTCTGCCATTCGATATTCCTCTGTCGAGAATTCTCTGTTTAGCTCTGTTCCCCATTTTTTAATTGGATTACTTGGTTTGCTGCTTTTCAGCTTGTTTAGTTCTTTGTATATACTGGATATTAGTCCTCTGTCAGATAAAGGGTTAGTGAAGATTCTTTCCCAATCTGTAGGCAGTCGTTTTGTTTTGATGACGGTATCCTTTGCTTTACAGAAACTTTTCAGTTTCATGAGGTCCCATTTATTAATTGTTGCTCTTAGAGCCTGTGCTGTTGGTGTTCTGTTCAGGAAGTTGTCTCCTGTGCCAATGAGTTCTAGGCTGTTCCCACTTTTTTTTCCAATTGATTTAGGGCATCTGGTTTTATGTTGAGGTCCTTGATCCACTTTGACTTTAGTTTTGTGCAGAGTGATAAATATGGATCTATTTTCATTTTTCTGCATGTAGACATCCAGTTGGTCCAGCACCATTTGTTGAAGATGCTGTCTTTTTTCCATTGAATGGATTTGGCTTCTTTGTCAAATATGGAGTATTCATAGGTGTGTGGATTTATTTCTGGGTCTTCTATGCGGTTCCATTGATCCTCCTTTCTGTTTCTATGCCAATACCATGCAGTTTTTATTACTGTTGCCCTGTAGTACAGCTTGAGATCAGGGATGGAGATACCTCCAGATGATCTGTTGTTGTACAAGATCGTTTTGGAGATTCTGGGTTTTTTGTTTCTCCATATGAAGCTGGGAATCTTTTTTTCAAGGTCTGTAAAGAATTGAGTTGATATTTTGATGGGAATTGCATTGAATCTGTAGATTGGAGTACAGTGAATCTTATGAAAGAACTGGGAGATAGTAAGACCTGGAAAGGACAGGAGCTCCACAAGGACAGCAACAGATCCAAAAAGTTTGGGCACAGGAGTCTTTTCTGAAACTGATACTCCAGCCAAGGACCACTCATGGAGATGGCCTGGAACCCCTGCATGGAGGTAGCCTATGGCAGTTCAGTGTCCAAGTGGCCTCCATGTTAATGGGGGGACAGGGACTGTCTCTGACATGAGCTGATTGGCCTGCTCTTTGATCACCTCCCCCTGAGAGGGGAGCAGCCTTACCAGGCCACAGAAAAAGACAATGCAGCCACTCCTGATGAGACCTGATAGACTAGGATCAGAGGGAAGAGGAGGAGGACTTCCCTTATCAGTGGACTGGGAAAGGGACACAGGTAGGGAAGAGGAAGGGTAGAATTGGGAAGGGAAGAGGGAAGGAAGTACGGGGGGGAATACAAAGTGAATAAACTGTAATTAATAAAAAATAAAAATAATCAATAAAAGAAGAAGATAATTAGATAAAAAAACTAGTCATAACATTATCATTATACTATTTCTATAACATTTATTGTTATCAGATGTTTAGGAAGCTGAACCACTCTCTTGTTTCAATACCTGATACTCCATTAAGCCACATGTAAGGAATGATTTTCTAAACCTAAAATTACCACTCTGTTCACTATTATAATATGACCTACATCTAAACTGCATATGGTTTAGAGTATCAGGGGCACAATAATAATTATAACAACTTCCTGATTAATGCTGCCAGTTATTTCATTTCAACTTGGTATATTACCACAGGTTGACTTGTACCAAAGACTTCAAGAGTTCTAGAATCTTGTCATCACAGCAGCAAAAAGTATGCCAAATAAAGTAATCTAAACCTGATCCCTAGAGATCAGATGAAATGAGTACTCTCAAACATGACAAAAATATGGTTAAAATTAAATGGGTTCTGAACAGTAGAAAAAAAAAGCCCTGACCTTATAAGTAGTAGATTGGAATGAATGGAATATTAATGCTTTTGAGAAGTGAAAGTAATACCTTTATCATCAAAAGCAAACCTATAAACCTATAAACTGTATTCTATAGTCTAAAAGTCTAGTAATTTAAATAATTTGGAGAAGTATAATGTGTAGTGTGTTGACATACTATTCTTCTATTCAATATATGTAATTATTTTATTTGCTTTGTACTTCTGGAGTACACTTGAATTTCAATGTGTCTTAAAAACAGAAATGACAAAAAATGATGTGCCTAGGAGAATATTTATTCAGTTGAGGAACTGAGTTGATAATATTGGTCTGTGGGCAAGTTTAAGGGCATGTCTGTGTAGCATTTTCTTGATTCCTGATTGATGCTGGAAGCCCAGTCCACTGTGGACAATATTTTTCCTAAGTAGATGGTCTTGGGTTGTATTCAAAAAAGCAAGCTGAGCAAGCCAAAAATCAGCATTCTTTTATATTTTTTACTTCAGTTCTTGCCTCTAGGTTTCTTCTAGGAGTTCCTGCCTTGGCTTCCCTCAATGATGGATTTAATGTGGATGTGTACGCATTATTAGCCCTTTCCTTCACAAAGTGGCTTTTAGTCATGGTGTTTTGCCACAGCAACACATAAAAGTAATTAGAACAGAGAGTATCTTCACATTATCAATGGATTGAATATTTGGGTATAAGACCTCTACATATGTAAATACATACATATGTTCTTTATACATAACATATAATAAATGTATAAACTGTGAGGTGGGAGTAAGAGGGATATAACTTATATTGAACTTAAATATGTTAAAGTATCTCTATTTTATCTTATTTATGAAGAAAAATACGCAATTATAATATTTTGGTAATAAAAGCATATCTTAAAAAATCCTTATGTTTAATCTCAAAGGTAAATTTCATTAATGTTTCTCTGGGTGATTATATTAAATTAGTATCATGTTTGTATAACTTTAACAAAGAAAACAGAGAAGTAAAAGAACTGTTTTTAATATCATAATAAATTTAAACCACTTAGCTGTCAAATATTCACTGAGTATTGTAAGTTCTATGGATACAGCAAATAACAAAGCAGAGGCCTCAGCTTTCATGCATTTCCTACACTATGACACATGCAGTGGATCAGTCTTGCAGTTTTCTTGATATGCATCATAAACTCTTAGGACTGTGATTGTCACATCTTGCTATCAAAAATATATACTCCACAGGCTGTGAGAAAATATGAAGGACTATAAGACAGAAAAAAATCTTCTGTTTCATGAACTATACACAGTATTGCAATTGCAGTTCAACAGTACTGATATGTCATTAGAATTTATCTATTTGTTTCACAGAAGTAAAATTACATTTTAAACCTTAGAATGAATCATGTGCCAGTGCAAACAAAAGGGGGTACCATAGGTTTGTCTATGCATTTGGTTCAGTTTATAAATGCATAAATAATATGTTCTTTATTAACCCATTACTAAATATTCAGCTTTAATATTATGTAATTAAAAAGGAGGCTTTGTGGTTCTGACACTATTACAGTAGCAGGAAGTGTTCAATTACAGAGCTCAGGCAAGAACCCATCTTTGATATCAACAATGACAATTATGCGACAGAATTTGATAATATCTAGAAATGGCATAGGTCAAACTGTAGATTATACTTACTTTAAATTTTTTTTATCTGAACTTTTTCAAAAACTCTGACATTACCAGGTATGTAACGCAATCACCAGTCTTCACAAAATGCCTTGACAAGAGGAAATTTTCACATTTCACTGATATGGAAACAGGGCCTACAGGGTGGGAAGTAATCTCTTCTCCCTCATACAGAAAAATGGTATACACGAGGTGAAGTTTTGAATTGCTGCTGCTCACCATTTTCTCTAAACTAAGCCTGTAACTCTAAGTACAAAGTATGCGGTTACACATTTATTATTCCACTCACTGCAGCAGTAAAAATAACTCCACTTTTCCAGTATACTAGGATAAGATGGATGTAATACAGATAGTCCCTTGCCTTCCTATTTTAACTTTCCTCCTAGATTTAGGTAAATAAGTGATGGAGAAAGCTGTAAATGGTGCTTGGCAAAGAGGTACTTAAAGGAAAATTTGAAAATTGGCCATAGATTTTGTTATGGTAGGCGTTTAAGGCTGTGCTTTCATAATCCATATGTTTTATTTTGCAAGCAGTGCTTAATGGAGGTGTTTGAAAGTGGATGAGGTTGATTTAAATCACTTCCTCCACCCTAAGAACCTGAACGTGGCACATGTAGATCTTACTAGCCTAACCTGATTTTCAGTATCAGGATCTACTGGGAATCCAGCCAACAAAAAATAAAATAAAATAAAATAAGCTGCCTAATGTAATATCACATATACATAGTCAGGCAGAAATGTACTTTGGGAAAGTGACATTGATCATTGGCCAAGACAGGCAGCATTTGTGCAACAACTTGGCACAAGATAAACCTTTGATGAACAACATGAAAGGAACAAGTAGAAGGAATTGCTTTTACTGTTGATTGTCTAGTGACACCTGCAGAGTATTTTTCCATGCTGAATGCTGATGTACCTGTGATGGGACTCTTTCATGATTAGCACTGAAACAAAGGAATTTCCTTAATTTAAAAATATATTAGGAGTCAAAGTAACACCAGCCCTAAAAAGTCTAGACCAAAATTAAGGCAAGAAGAGAACCAATATTCTCATATGCACTTTCTAATAAATACCAGCATATGGAGACTTTACAGTACATTGAAATAGAGCCTTTAGTGAGCATACAAGGATCTTGCACCATCTAGAAAATTCAAGGATACATTCACATAAATATAAATTCTAAAATTTGGCTTTATAGCAATTAAAAATATTTTCTGCCTTCATTAAAAAAATGGTATTGCCTGAAACAAGAGAGGGTATATGGTCTACTATGATCTCTCTCTTTTTTTTCTTTTTTTTTGCTTAGAAAACAGGATCTTTTAAATTTTATCTGTTTTCTCCTTGACTTGCAAGGAGCCCCTTAAGTTTATCAGACAAGAAGGGGCCTTCCTGGTTTGCATAAGTGAAATGCACTTACTAGTCTGGTGGGTAATGTCTTTTAAAACTGTTATATAGCAGAACCTTTTATTGATGGCATGAGTACCAGATGGCATTACACAATAGCAGCTGTCAAAGAGAAATCTGGGTGGTTATAACATACAGGCAAATTATGGTTAGAAAACAGAATAAGAATGACAAAAGTCTGACTACAGAAAGCTCAGTTTGGCCTGGCTGTTGTATCCATGGGATTCTTTTGTAGTACAGAAAATAAAGCAGAAATTAGTCCCTTGTAAGAAAACACAGAGAAAGGGAGATGGAAATCACCATTAACAAAGCTGACCTCCACCTCTCTGCCCGTGGAGATACTCCAGGAAAAAAAATCTTACTGGGCTTGAAAATCTATTTTTAGGCAACAAAGTCATCTTAATCTCACCCTCAGGGTTACCTATTCAACATTCCATTGCTAACAAGAGATTCTAAGTATCTGCCTGAAAGTGTTCAACTAGAGAATGAAGCTCAGACCCAGAAACATTAATTATATAAATTTACCTGACAGCTGAGTTGCGGAATCTTTTTTGAACAACTAGATCAGTTTTTGTCTCCATATTCTCAGCCCGTGTACATCACTCTTTGGAATTTTCTGTTTGGCTTCGGTTTGGGATTCAGCACTATCACTATAATTTTTCCTCTGAATTGATATGGAGTTTTTGTATAACAAACTATGTAAACAAAATCTGTAACTTTTAATATCCCTCTGAAATGAGAGGGTGTATATGCTACTACAATGTTTCTAGTATTTGGAAGAGTAGTCAAAAACAATAAAATATGATGAAATCTGAATATCCCAATCCAAAGGCCTAAAATTTTAAATGCTCCAAAATTCATAATTGTTTGAGAACCGGCATGATGCTACGAATGGAAAATCCTACACCGGACTGGTGGATCCCAGTCAAAACACTAGAACCACACATTTTATTTGGTATCCTTACCATAAAAAAGACCTTCTCCAAGATTAGAGTCTCACAACAGTGTGATGCAGCCATGATCATTCAGGCCTTTACAGCCATTGAAGCAAGGCATTCTCCCCAAGCATGGTTGGATACCATAAAAAGCTAAAATGATACGCTCAGGATGCGAGGCTAAGCACTGCACTCAGGGTCAGCCGCTTTGGACCCAGAGAAGAGCATGTCTGATTGCATGCGGGTTGATGCCCCAGGTCCCGCCTCTGAGAAAAAGGTATCGGACGGGTCCGATGCTCTTTGGGTGGATGACACCTAAATGAACATCTGTACAAAGTCCCAATTTATTTCTAATATCAGAGATCAGACCTCTACTCTTGCCTGATGCGTCTAAAACAAAAAGGGGGAACTGTAGAGAGCTGCAGAATGCTATGCCTTAAAGATGGAGCTGGTTTCCGCCCTCCACCTTCCCGATGGTGAGTGCTCTCTGTCAGGAACAACTCCACATTTGGCTAAGGCCGAGGATCTGGCTTGCTTCCATGTATGTGGACCTATCTGCATTGCCCCCGTGGCACGCCTGGGTTGGCTACCCAGAGGCTATTTAATCTGTGGGCTGGCTTTCCCCGGGGTCCGAGGATTGTTCAATGTTCCTGAATAAACTGCATTGAAAAAATAAATAAATAAATAAATAAATTAATTAAAAATTACAAAATTAAAAAAAAAAAAAAAAAGACCTTCTCAGCCTTCCACATCATCTTCAGCTGTGACATGTTTATTCCAAGTATGTCCATTTCTCCATGCAAGCAAAAAACTCAAATCCAGAGCAATGATGGTTCTAGGCATCTTATACAATGAGTATACACTCTACATTACATTATAGCCTTTATTTTCCTAATAAAAGCTCTATCAGATGTCTAACATGCTTTCTTAAGACCAAGGACCATGTATGGATATAACCTAGAACCTCCACTCAGATGTAGCCTGTGGTAGCTCAGTAACCAATTGGTTTCCCAAAGTGAGGGGAACAGGTACTATTTCTAACAGGAACTCAATGACTGGCTCTTTGGTCTCCCCACCCCCGAAGGGAGGAGCAGTCCTGTTAGGCCACAGAGGAGGGCTTTGCAGCCAGTCCTGAAGATACCTGATATAACAGGATCAGATGAATGGGGAGGAGGTCCCCCCTATCAGTGGACTTGGAAAGGGGCACGGTGGAGATGAGGGAGGGAGGGAGGGACTGGGAGGGAATGAGGGATCGGGACACGGCTGGGATACAGAGTTAATAAAATGTAACTGATAAAAAAAATAAAAAATAAAGATTGATAAAAAAAATAAAGACCCCCTTTCCCAACCTGAGACTGTCATTTTAATATAATTTTAGGGATTGAAATTAACTTTTCTTTCTTTAAGAGGTGCACTGGCAACTAATGCTGTATCCATGGACCTTGTAAGATCCCAACAATATTGTTATGATATGACCAGTGCTGCCTACCCCATATTTCTAGAAAACACTGTTCAGTGGTATCACCTAGGACTGATAAGGACTGATAACTGAGTCACTTGATTCTTTATTCCTGGTTATATTTAACTTTTTAAGTTTTTTGTTTTAAAGTCTGTGGTGGTTTGAATGAGATGCCTTCCCAGAGCATCAGACATTTGAGTACTTGGTCCCCAATTTGTGGAAAGATTGGGAGGCCTTACTGAAGAAAGGATGTCACTGAGTGTGGGCTTTGAGGTTTCAAAAGCTTTATGCCATTCCTTGTCACCCCCTCAACTTTCTGTTTGGGATTCAAGATGTGAGCCCTCAGTTCTTGGCTTCCAACTCTATTTACCATGTCTGCTAACTGCTGCCATGATGTCCTTGAACTTTAAGCCCCAAATAAACCCTTTTGTCTTAGTTAGGGTTTCTAGTGCAGTGATAAAACACCATAACTAAAACATATTTGGGAAAGACAAGGTTTATTCCATCTTACAATTCACAGGTCACATACTATCAGTGAGGAGAGTCGGGGAAGAAACTCAATCCAGGAACTTGGAAGCAGGGACTAAAGCAGAGACTGTGGAGGAATACTGCTTATTGGCTTTCTCCTCATGTCTCTTCATCATAGCCTGACTATCCTTTTTCCTGGTATAATCCCGGACCAACTGCCCAGGAGTGGCACTGTCCACAGTGAACTGGTCCTTCCCATACCAATCATTAACCAAGAAATGCCCTTCAGACTTGCCTACAGGGCAAAAATGCCTAAAATGATGGAGGCATTTTCTCAGTTCAGAGTCCTCTTCCCGGATAACTCTACAACAACTAGAAAAAGTTTCTTATACTATTGACTGAATTTCAAATCCAAAGCAAGATTATTTGATTTGGATGACTTAGTGCCAACTTAAAACTTTCTTAATCATAACCTTGGCAAGATGTGTCAATCCTAACTGTCTGTTTTGCTTGTGATTGTCTGTGTACTTACTTGGAAATAGAATTGTATCTTAATTGTTTGGTGTCTCTTACAGTAGTATAGAGAGTTCTGACTCAGAACATCACTTGTGACACTTGATCCAATGCCCTGAAAGATATTTAACTATGTGAAGTTATTCAATGCTCTAGTGTGAATGGGCTCTCTAAATTCACATATGGGGAACCTTATCCCCAACCCACCCATTTCAGAAGCAATGCCTTTGGAGTGGTGTTTTGCTCCTAAGAACTGTGTTACAGTGAAAAGATTAGTGTGTTAACAAAGGCTTTTTGGAGAAAGTTCATCTCTTTCTATCTATCCCTTTCTCTCATGTGAGGGAGTATACAACAAGGAGGTCCTCACCAGATGAAAACACCTTAGTTTTTGACATCATAACTTCCAAGCTGTGAAAGATAAATTCTCTTATTTTACAAATGGCTCAAATGTACTCAGGCAAACTCTAGTAATAACTTCCAACCAATTACTAAATTCCATAGAATGGCTCTTTGGTTAAATGAATAACAGGGTCAGCCATAAAATGCACCACTACCTCACTCCAGGGAAAATACTGACAAGCTCGGCTTGCCTGTGCCTGCCTTCTACTCTTGTGGATTAGTGAGTTCTAAATAAAGTAAAACTTTGTTTCCTTACCCCACCCCACCTCCACATACAGAAACCTGCTTATGCAATGAAGAACATTTACCTTGGAGTCAGAGACTCAAGTTTGCATAGCTCAATAGCTCCACTATTGAATAGCTCAGAGAAAACTCACACAACATACCATGTTTTCTCTCTAGAAATAAAAGCTAAGTATTTATTTTAATCTTTTATTTTTTAATATTAGTTACAGTTATTTAACTTTGTATCCCAGCTGTACCCCACTCCCTCATTCCCTCCCAATCATACCATCCCTCCCTCATCTCCTCCTTGCCCCTTTGCAAGTCCACTGAGAGGGGAGGACCTCCTCCCCTTTCATCTTACCCTGGTTTATCAGGTATCTTCAGGACTAACTGCAAAGTCCTCTCCTGTGGCCTAGCAGGGCTACTCCTCCGGGGGGGGGGTGTCAAAGAGCCAGCTATTGAGTTCATGTCAGAAATAGTCCCTGTTCCCCTTATCAGGGTACCCACTTGGATTCTGAGCTACCATGGGCTACATCCGAGCAGGGGTTCTAGGTTATATCCATACATGCTCCTTGGTTAGAGAAACAGTCTCATAAAAGACCCCTGTTCCTGGATATATTTGGTCCTTGTGGAGATTTTGTCCTCTCCGGGTCATACTAACTCTCCCTTCCTTCAAATGGTTCCCTACACCCTGCCAAAGTTTTGGTTATGAGTCTCAGTATCTGCTTTGCTACACTGATAGGTAGAGTCTTTCAGAGGCCCTCTGTGGTAGGCTCTGTCCTGTTACTTGTTTTCTCCTACATCCAATGTCCATCCCATTTGTCTTTCTAAGTGAGGATTGATCATCTTACCCCAGGTCTTCTTTCTTGTTTATAATCTTTAGGTGTATAGATTTCAGTATGTTTATCATATCTTATAGGTCTATATAAGTGAGTATATACCATGTTTGTCCTTCTCCTTCTGGGGGATACCTCACTCAGAATGATCTTTTCTATGTCCCACCATTTGCCTGCAAATTTCATGATTTCCTTGTTTTTCATTGCTAAGTAGTATTCCATTGTGTAAAAGTACCGTAATTTCTGTATCCATTCCTGCATTGATGGACATCTGGGTTGTTTCTAGGTTCTGGCTATTACAAATAAAGCTCCTACAAACATGGTTGAGCAAATGTCCTTGTTGTGTACTTGAGCATCTTTTGGATATATGCCTAGGAGTGGTATAGCTGGATCTTGAGGAAGCGCTATTCCTAATTGTCTGAGAAAGTGTCAGATTGACTTCCAAAGTGGTTGTACAAGTTTACATTCCCACCAGCAGTGGAGGAGGGCTCTCCTTCCTCCACAACCTCTCCAGCATGTGTTGTCACTTGAGATTTTGATTTTAGCCATTCTGATAGGTGTAAGGTGAAATCTCAGGATCATTTTGATTTGCAACTCTCTGACGGCTAAGGATGTTGAGCATCTTCTTTAAGTGTTTCTCTGCCATTCTATATTCCTCTACAGAGAATTATCTGTTTAACTCCCTACCCCATATTTTTTTATTGAATTGCTTGATTTATGGCTTTTCAACTTCTTTATATATTCTGGACATCAAGCCTCTTTCAGATACAGGGTTGGTGACGATCCTTTCCCAGTCTGTAGGCTGTCATTTTGTTCTAACAACAGCGTCTTTTGCTTTACAGAAGCTTTTCAGTTTCATGAGGTCCCATTTATTGATTGTTGATCTTAGAGCCTGTGCTGTTGGTGTTCTGTTTCTCATCTTCATATGGAGAAACAAAAAGCCAGAATTTCCAAAATGATCCTGTACAACAACATATTGTCTAGAGGTTTCTCCATCCCTGACTTCAAGCTGTACTACAGAGCAATAGTAATAAAAACTGCATGGTATTGGCATAGAAACAGAAAGGAGGATCAATGGAACCATACAGAACCCACACACCTATGAATACTTGATTTTTGACAAAGAAGCCAAACCATTCAATGAAAAAAAGACAGCATCTTCAACAGATGGTGCTGGTCCAACTCATGTCTACATGCAGAAAAATGAAAATAGACCCATATTTATCATCCTGCACAAAACTAAAGTCCAAGTGGAACAAAGACCTCAACATAAAACCAGAGACTCTAAATTGGCTAGAAGAAAAAGTGGAGAAGAGCCAAGTATTCTTTATTCCTTGTTAGCAATGAGAATTAAGTTGAATTAGTATCTTAGGTTCGTTGGAACAGACAAAATATTGCCATAATTATTTTGTTCATTAAAATTTCATGATTGCTTAACTTTTTTCTTCTTTCATATTCCAAAATAATATTTTAAATAGATTTTCATGTTTTAGTTCTTAAAAGTAATTAAGAAAGTTAGTAATAAAAATATGGTTAACCAGGGAGGATCCGAGATGGCAGCACCGGGAGGACACTGTGTCTGAGGAGCAGGACAGCAGTATCAGCACAACGACCAAGAGACTGAACTCCGGGCCCTAAAACATCAGTGATTGTGTTTCCCCAGTGAGAGGAAACCCCACTATGGTGGAATCAGCCAGATTCAGGTCACCCAGCTAAAACCCAGAAAAGTTCCCAGGTCGTGGCAGGCACTCCATCCCCAGCCCAGAGCCACATGTCTGCGTGTTCTAATCACCTTCCCAGGCTGAACTGTGGGCACCAAAACACCTGATAATGGGATATCCAGTCGAGAGAAAACCCTACAGTGAAGGAAGCCAATGCAAATGGGACTGACCTCAGGTCACGCAGTCAATCCCTGGAAAAGGTCCTGGGGATAGGTGGGTGCACAGCCACCAGCCCAGAGTGGGGCTTCAACTACCAGCCCAGTGACCTGCTGCATGCCTGATTCACCATCCCAGACAGAACTGTGGGCCACAGGACACCAAAGACTGGGTTTCCCTGTCAGGAGAAAACCCTACAACAAGGGAAACAGCAAGTCTGAGCTTAGAGCACTCAGCCGACACCCCCCAACACACAGAAAAGTTCCCAGGTTCCTGCAGGTGCCCAGTCACCAGCTTGGAGCCACCACTCGCCTGCACCTGCATGCTCTACATGCCACCCCAAGCAGAACTGTGGACCCCAAAACACCACAGCCTGGGTCTCCCTGTTGGGAGGAAACCCCACGGTGGGGGAAACATCAGGTCTGACCTTAGGACACCCAGCTCCGGAAAAGTTTCTGGGTCCCTGCAGGCTCCAGGCTCTAGCCTCCTGCTGCATTTATGAATGCTGTGCTTACCTGCCACTGATTACAGCATGGGTACTGGGGCACAGAGCTCCATCCTCAGACCTACAGAACATGGGATCCTCGATCCCCAAGATCAGCCCCAAGAAACTGCTCCAAGGAGCAACCTGTTATCCCTAAATAAACTAACCAAACTGCAGGGCTCCCAGGTACTTCAAGAGGGCTTTGCCTAGAAAACAGTGTAAGAACAATAGCAGCAACTCACTAAATTCAGAGCAAGAAACCCAGCAGCAGGGCAGCTGTCTTCAGGACTTCTCCAGGTGAGAGGAGAGCACCCTTGACTAAAAAAGTCCACAGTTACCACTCTGGTCTATATGCCTGCGGTGAGCTGTGGCAATTCCTGAGAAGCACTGCCATTTGGTTGAACATACCCAAAAAGCTGAGGAAGCCACCTTCAGGAAAAATCGTCTGCCTACCAAGGGGATTTTTCCCACCCCAGGATTGCAGAAAGCACCAGAAACTAAGAGCCAGAACATAAGATAACCCAATGGGTAGAAGCTCAACCAAAAAAAGATAGAGCAATATGGCATCTCCAGAACCCAGTTATATGGGGGCAAAGAGCCCTGGACACCCCAGCATAAATGAAATTCAAGAAGATGACCTTACATCTATGCTTATGAAGAGGATAATAGAGGAAACAAATAAAATGGGTAAAGAATTAAAGGAAGATAAAGTCAAACAGATTATGGCCATTCGTAAAGAACTGGAAGAGGATAAAGACAAACAGATTATGGCCATCGGTAAACAAATACAGGAAGATAAAGACAAACAGATAATGGTCATCTGTAAAGAAATGTGGGAAGATGCAGCCAAACAATTTGTGGTCATTAGAGAGGAAACAATTAAATCACTGAAAGAAATAAGAGAAGCAGAGGAATGTTCAAACAAACAGCTGAAGGAATTAGAGGAAAAACAGAAAAATACAGTCAGACAGGTGAAGGAAATCAACAAAATGGCTCGAGATCTGAAGATAGAATTGGAAAAAGTAAAGAAAACACAAACAGAGGAAATCATGAAGCAGAAGAACCTAAGGAAGAAAACAGGAACTACAGAGGTAAACGTAACCAAAAAATACAAGAGATGGAAGAAAGAATCTCAGGTGTGGAAGATACAATGGAAGAAATCAAATATCCATCAAAGAAAATGTTAAGTCTAAAAATTTTCTGACACAGATCATCCAAGAAATCCAAGACAACATGAAAAGACAAAGAATAATAGGATTAGAGGAAAAAGAAGATTCCCCCCTCCAAGGCCCAGAAAATATTTTCAAACTCATAAAAGAAAATTTTTCCAACTTTAAGGAGAGGCCTATAAGAATACAAGAGGCCAACAGAACACTTAATAAATTAGACCAGAAAAGAAAATCCTCTGGCTACATAATAATCAAAATATTAAGTATACAGAACAAAGAAAAAAATACTAAAAGCTGAAGTGACATGTAATGTCAAACCCATCAAAATCACACCTGACTTCTCAACAGAGGCTATGAAAGCCAGAAAGGCCTGGATGGATATCATGCAGAACCTAAAAGAACATAGATGTCAGCCCAGGCTACTATATCCAGCAAAACTCTCAGTCTTCATAGTGGAGAAAACAAGATATTCAAAGACAAAAACAAATTTAAACAATGCTTATTCACAAATCCAGTATTGCAGAAGATATTAGGAGGAAAAATACAACCCAGGACAGTTAAGTACATTCGGGAAAACACCAGAAATAAATAACCTCACTACAGCAAAACTAAAAGTAGCCAAGCACGCAAACACACTACCACAACCAACAGCAAAATCAAAGCATCTAACAGCCACTGGTCATTAATCTCCCTCAACATCAGTGGATACAATTTTCCAATAAAAAAGACGCAGACAAACAGAATGGATATGTAAACAAGATCCAACAATCTGTTGCATACAAGAAACACACTCAACTCACAAAAATAGACATTACCTGAGAGTAAAGAGCTGGAAGACACTTTTCCAAGTGAATGGACCCAAGAAGCAAGCAGGAGTAGCCATTCTAATATCTAATAAAATAGATTTTCAATCAAAATTAATCAAAAGAGATTTCATATGCATCAAAGGAAGACATCACAATTCTGAACATTTATGCCCCAAGTGCAAGAGCACCCACATTTGTAAAAGAAACATTACTGAAACTTAAACTACACATAGATCCCCAAACAATAATAGTGGGAGACTTCAACACCCACTCTCAACAAAGGACAGGTCAACAAAACAGAAACTAAAGAAACAATGTCTCTAACAGAGGTCATGAATCAAATGGACCTAACAGACATCTACAGATCCTTTCACCAAACATAAAAGAATGTACCGTCTTCTTAGCAACTCATGGAACCTTCTCCAAAATAGACCATATAGTTGGTCACCAAGCAAACCTCAACAGATACAAGAAGATTGAAATAATCCCCTGTATTCTATCTGACCACCATGGACTAAAGCTGGACCTCAACAACAACAGAAATAGCAAAAAGCCTACAACACACATGGAAACTGAACAATTCACTACTCAATGACAGCTGGGTCAGGAGAGAAATAAAGAAAGAAATCAAAGACAATCTAGAATTCAATGAAAATGACAGTGCAAATACCCAAACTTATGGGACACAATGAAAGCAGTGCTAAAAGGAAAATTTAAAGCACAAAGTACCTTCAAGAAGAAATTTAAAATATCTCATACAAGCAACTTAAAGTCTCACCTGAAAGCCCTAGGGAAAAAAAAAAAGAAGCAGACATACCCAATAATAGTAGATGGCTGGAAATAATCAAACTCAGGACTGAAATCAATAAATTAGAAACAAATAAAAACAATTCAGAGAATCAATGAGACCAAGAGCAGATTCTTTGAGAAAATGAACAAGATACACAAACCCTTAGCCAAACTAACTAAAAGGCAGAGAGACACCATCCAAATCAACAAAATCAGAAATGAAAAGGGGGACAAAAGAACAGACACTGAGGAAATCATTAGGTTTACTTCAAAAGCCTATATGCCACAAAATTTGAAAGTCTAAATTAAATCGACAATTTTCTTGATCAATTCCACTTGCCAAAGTGGAATCAAGAACAGGTAAATCAATTAAATAGTCCTATGTCCCCTAAGGACATAGAAGCTATCATCAAAAGTCTCCTATCAAAAAAACAAACAAACAAAAAAACAAAACAAAAACAAAACAAAAACAAAAAAAACAACCTCAGGGCCAGATAGTTTCAGCACAGAATTCTACCAGACCTTCAAAGAAGAGCTAACATCAATACTCTTTAAACTATTCCACAAAATAGAAATAGAAGGAACATTATCAAACTCATTCTATGAAGCCACAGTCACCTTGATAACTAATCCTCACACTGATGCAAAAATATTCAATAAAATACTTGCAAACAAAATCCAAGAACACATAAAAGATATCATCCATTATGACCAAGTAGGCTTCATCCCAGGAATGTAGGGGTGGTTCAATATACGGAAATCCATTAATGTAATCCAGCATATAAACAAACTGAAGGAGAAAAACCACATGATCACCGCCTGATATCCTGAAGAAGCATTTGATAAAATACAACATTCATTTATTTTTAAAGTCTTGAGAGATCAGGGATGCAAGGCACTTACCTAAACATAGTGAAGGCAATATACTGCAAACCCATAGCCAACATTAAAGTAAATGAGGAGAACCTTAAAACAATCCCACTGAACTTAAGGACAATGCAAAGCTGCCCATTCTGTCAGTATCTCTTCAACATAGTACTTGAAGTCCTTGTTACAGCAATAAGACAACTAAAGGGGATCAAGGGTATCCAATTCAGAAAGGAAGAAGTCAAAGTATCACTATTTGCAAATGATATGATAGTATACATGAGTGAACCAAAAATTCTACCAGGGAACTCCTATACCTGATAAACACCTTCAGCCAAGTGGCTGGATCAAAATTAACTCTAAAAAAATCAGTAGCTCGGGAGGGGGGGGGGGGAGCCAAGATGGCGGCGCCAGGAGAGCACTGTTTCTGAGAAGCCAGACTGCACTCTCCTTGCAGTGACCAGGAGACTGAACTCTGGGCCCTAAAACTGCAGGGATCGTGTTTCCCAGGTGAGGGGAGGTTCCCACAATGTGGGAATCCGTCAGGTCCACTCTTGGCTGCCCAGCCAGAACCTGGAAGAAATCCCGGCTTTGGGTTTCCGGGCTGGAGCCACAAGCCTGCGTGTCCCAATTACTTTCCCAGGCTGATCGGTGGGCACAAGGGTGCCTGAGACTGGGAATCACAGTCGCAAGAAAACCTCACGGGGAAGCAAAGTTGCAAGTCTGATCACGGGTCACCCAGTCTTTCCCTGGAAGGTCTCTCAGACTGCGGGTACCCGCCAACATCGCAACTGAGCTGCACGCCCAGCTCACCCATACAGACACGCCCCACTGCAAAACAGACTGGGAATCCCTGCCAGGAGAGGGCCCCAAAGGGAAGGAAGAAACCTTGCTGCTGGGGTCACCTAGGTTGTGCCTGGGGAAAGTCTAGCAGACTGCAGATCATAAACAGGCGAGTACACCCAGCCATCACAGATCTGGGCCCAAGCAGGGAGCACAGAGATATTGGGAACCCAGCCCCTGGGGTTCCGCCAGCCCAGAGGCCTGCTTTGTACCAACTACTCCTTACAAACAGAACTGTGTGCCCCAAGACACCAGAGTATTAGAGTCACTGTCTGGAGAAACCCTCACAAGGAACAAGGAACGAAACAAAGGGAAAGGACTTAGGCAACCCAGTATATCCCAGGAAAAGGTCCCACAGACTGGCCCAACCCAGGGAACTGCTGTGCCCCAGATAGCCTGCTGTTACCAGGAGAGCACTACTCACCCGCCACAGATTACTTATTAGGTTCTGGGGCACAGAGCCCCAACCTCAGACCTACAAAAGACCAGGAACCATGAGATCAACCCCCAGATACTTCTCCAAGGGGCAACCAGTTATTCCTACAAAACTGACCAAACCACGGGACACACAGGTTACAGCAGCTGATCACTAAATTTACAGCAAGAAACCCAGAAGGAGGGCAGCTGTCTCCAGGACTTCTCCCGGTGAGAGGAGAGCCCTCTTGACTAATCAGGACCACAGTTACCACCCATATCTCTATGCCTGAGGTGAGCTGTAGCAACTCTTGAAAAACACCGGCCATCCAGTGACTATACCCAAAAAGCTGAGAAGGCTTCCTTCAGGAAAAACCATCTTCCTGACAAAGGGATTCTCTCCACTACAAGAGTCCAGGAACAACCAGAAACTAACTTCAAACAACTAAGATAGCCCAGTGGGTAGAGGACAGCGTAAAAGATCAACCAACAAAAGCCAGAGCAATATGGCATCTCCAGAACCCAGTTATCCAGGGGCAAATAGCTCTAGACACCCCAGCATAATTGAAATTCAAGGAGATGACCTAACATCTATGCTCATGAAGAAGATAACAAAGGAAACAAATAAAATACGAAAAGAAATAGAGGAAGCTACAGCCAAACAGTGTGGCCTTTAGAGAGGAAATGCTTAAATCGCTGAAAGAAATAAAAGAAACAGAAGATTGTTCAAACAAACAGCTGAAGGAATTGACGGAAAAACATGAAAATACAGTCAGACAGGTGAAGTAAACCAACAAAATAGCTCAAGACCTGAAGATAGAATTGGAAAAATTAAAAAAAAAAAAAAAAAAACAACACACAAATGGAAGAAATTGTGGAGAGAAAGAACTTAGGGAAGAAAGCAGGAACTACAGAGGTTAGCATAACCAATAGGCTACAAGAAATGGAAGAAAGAATCTCAGGTGTGGAAGATACAATGGAAGTAATCTATGTATCTATCAAAGAAAATGTTAAATCTAAAAAAATTCCTGACACAGACCGTCCAAGAAATTCAAGACAACATAAAAGGACAAAACCTAAGAATAATAGGAATAGAGCAAAAAGAAGATGCCCTGCACCAAGGCCCAGAAAATATCTTCAACAAAATCATTGAAGAAAATTTCCCCAACTTAAAGGAGAGGACAATAAGAATACAAGAGTCCTACAGAACACCCAATAAATTAGACCAGAAAAGAAAATCCTCCTGCCTCATAATAATCAAAACTGTAAGTATACAGAGCAAAGAAAAAATACTAAAAGCTGCAAGAGAAAAAGGCCAAGTAACATATAATGGCAAACCCATTAGAATCACACCTGACTTTTCAACAGAGACTATGAAAGCCAGGAGGGCATGGACGGATATCATGCAGATCCTAAGAAAACACAGATGTCAGCCCAGGCTACTATACCCAGCAAAACTCTCAGTCCTCATAGATGGAGAAAACAAGATATTCAATGACAAAAACAAATTTCAACAATACCTACAAACAAATCCAGCATTACAGAACACTAGAAGGGAAAATACAACCCAAGAAAACTAGCTACATCCAAGAAAACACAGGAAATAAATAACCCCACTACAGTAAAACAAAAAGCAACTAAGCACACAACCATATGACCACAGCCAACATCAAAGTCAAAGGATTTAACAGCCACTGGTCATTAATCTCTCTCAATCTTAGTGGACTTAATTCTTCAATAAAAAGACTAACAGAATGGATGCATAAACAAACCCAGCAATCTGTTGTATACAAGAAACACACCTAAGTCACAAAGATAGACATTACCTGAGTGTAAAGGGTTGGAAGATGGCTTTCTAAGCAAATAGACCCAAGAAGCAAGCAGGAGTAACCATTCTAATATCTGATAAAATAGTCTTTCAACCAAAATTAATCAAAAGAGATGGGGAAGGACACTTCATACTCATCAAGGGAAAATTCCACCGAGAAGACATCACAATCCTGAACATCTATGACCCAAAAACAAGGGCACCCACATTTATAAAAGAAACATTGATAAAACTTAAACCACACATAGATTCCCCACAAATTAATAGTGGGAGACTTCAACACCACACACTCAACAAAGGACAGGTCAACAAGACAGAAATTAAACAAAGAAACAATGTCTTTGACAGAGGTCATGAATCAAATGGACCTGACAGACATTTACAGAACCTTACACCCAAACACAAAAGAATTTACCTTCTTCTTAGCACCTCATGGAACCCTCTTCAAAACAGACCATAGAGTTGGTCACAAAGCAAGCCTCAACAGATGCAAGAAGATTGAAATAATCCCTTGTATCCTCTCTGATCACCATGGAATAAACCTGGACCTCAACAACAACAGAAATAGCAAAAAGCCTACACATACATGGAAAATGAACAACTTGCTACTAAAAGACAGCTGAGTCAGGGAAGAAAGAAAGAAAGAAAGAAATTAAAATCTTCCTAGAACTCAATGAAAATGAAGACACAAAATACCCAAACTTGTGAGACACAATGAAGGCAGTGCTAAGAGGAAAGTTCATAGCACTAAATGCCTTCAAGAAGAAATTTGAGACAGCACATTCAAGCAACTTAATGGCTCACTTAAAAACCCTAGAAAAAGAAGAAGCAGACACACCAAAAAGGAGTAGACGGCTGGAAATAATCAAACGCAGGGCTGAAATCAATCAATTAGAAACAAATAAAACAATTCAAAGAATCAATGAAACCAAGAGCTGGTTCTTTGAGAAAATCAAAGAGATGGACAAACCCTTAGCCAAGCTAACTAAAAGGCAGAGAGACACCATCCAAATAAACAAAATCAGAAATGAAAAGGGGGACATAACTAGAGACACTGAAGAAATTCAAACAATCATTAAGACTTACTTCAGAAGTCTATACGCAACAAAATTTGAAAATTTAAATGAAATGGACAATTTTCTTGATCGATTCACTTACCAAAGCTGAATCAAGAGCAGGTAAATCAATTAAATAGTCCTATATCTCCCAAGGAAATAGAAGCAGTCATCGAAAGTCTCCCATCCAAAAAAAGCCCAGGACCTGATGGTTTCAGCACAGAATTCTACCAGACATTCAAAAAAAGCTAACTCCAGTTTTCTTCAAACTATTCCACAAAATAGAAACAGAAGGAACATTACCAAACTCATTCTATGAAGCCACAGTCACCTTGGTACCTAAATCTCACCAAGACCCAACAAAAAAAGAGAACTTCAGGCCAATCTCCCTTATGAACATTGATGCAAAAATAACAAAATACTCGCAAACCAAATACAAGAACACATTCAACTGGATGTCTACATGTTAGAAAAATGAAAATAGATCCATACTTATCACCCTGCACAAAACTGAAGTCCAAGTGGATCAAAGACCTCAACATAAAACCAGACACATTAAATCAGCTAGAAAAATAAGTGGGGAATACCCTAGAACTCATTGGTACAGGAGACAACTTCCTGAACAGAACACCAACAGCACAGGCTCTAAGAGCAAGAAGCAATAAATGGGACCTCATGAAACTGAAAAGCTTCTGTAAATCAAAGAACACCGTCATCAAAACAAAATGACTGCCTACAGAATGGGAAAGAATCTTCACCAACCCTTTATCTGACAGAAGAGTAATATCCAGTATATGTAAAGAACTAAAGAAGCTGAAAACAGCAAACCAAGTAAGCCAATTAAAAAATGGGGAACAGAGCTAAACAGAACTCTCTGTAGAGGAATATCGAATGGCAGAGAAACACTTAAAGAAATGCTCATTCTCATTAGCCATCAGGGAAATGCAAATGAAAACGACCCTGAGATTTCACCTTATACCCATGAGAATGGCCAAGATCAAAAACTCAAGTGACAACACATGCTGGAGAGGTTGTGGAGAAAGGGGAACCCTTCTCCACTGCTGGTGGGAATGTAAAATTTTACAACCACTCTGGAAATCAATTTGGCACTTTCTTAGACAACTAGGAATAGCACTTCCCCAAGATCCAGCCATACCACTCCTAGGCATATATCCAAAAGAGGCTCAAGTACACAAAAAGGATATTTGATCAACCATGTTTGTAGCAGCTTTATTTGTAATAGCCAGAAGCTGGAAACAGCCCAGATGCCCCTCAACTGAAGAATGGATGCACACACCGTGGTACATCTATACAATGGAGTATTACTCAGCAATGAAAAATAAGGAAATCATGAAATTTGCAGATAAATGGTGGGAGCTGGAAAGGATCATCCTGAGTGAGTTGTCCCAGAAGCAAAAAGACACACATGGTATATACTCACTCATATAGACATACAACATAGGACAAACCCACTAAAATCTGTGCATCTAAAGAAACTAAGCAAGAGAAAGGACCCTAACTAAAACGCTCAATCCCCATCCTGAAAGGCAAAGAGGATGGACATCAGAAGAAGAAGAAAACAGGAAACAACCTAGGAACCTGCTACAGAGGGCCTCTGAAAGCCAGAAGTAAACAGGAAAGAAACTAGGAACCTGCCACAGAGGGCCTCTGAAAGCCTCTGCCCTGCAGACTATCAAAGCAGATGATGAGCCTGATGGCCAACTGTCGGGCAGAAAAAAATGGAATTTTATGTAAGTACTGGGAAATAGTAAGAGCTGGAGAGGACAGGGACTCCACAAGGAGAGCAACAAAACAAGAAAATTTGAACACAGGGAACTTACCAGAGACTCATACTCCAACCAAGGACTATTCATGGAGATAACCTAGAACCCCTGCACAGATGTAGCCCATGGCAGTTCAGTGTCCATAGTAATGGGAAGAGGGATTGCCTCTGACATAATCTGATTGGACTGCTCTTTGATCACCTCCCCCTGAGGGGGGAGCAGCCTTACCAGGCCACAGTAGAGGACAGTGCAGCCACTTTTGATGTGAACTGATAGACTAAGATCAGAAAGGAGAGGAGAACCTCCCCTATCAGTGGACTTGGGGTGTGGCATGCATGCTGAAAGGGGAGGGAGGGTGGGATCAGGAGGGAAGGAGAGAGGGGCTTATGGGGGGATACAAAATGAACAAAGTGTAGTTAATAAAATAAAAAATAAAAATAAATAAATAAAAAAGAAAAAAATCAGTAGCTTTCCTGTATACAAAAGACAAATGGGCTGAGAAAGAAACTGAGGAACACATTTCACAACAGCCATAAAGGACATAAAGTACCTTGATGTAACTCTAACCATGTAAGTCAAAAACTTCTATGAAAAAACCTTCAGTCTCTGAAGAAAAAAACAGAAAAAAAGATATCAGAAGATGGAAAGATCTCCCATGCCCATGGCTTGGCAGGATTAACATAGTAAAAATGGCCATCTTACCGAAAGCAATCTACAGATTCAATGCAATTTCCGTCAAATTATCAACACAATTCTTTACAGAACTTGAAAGAAATATTCTCAACTTTATATGGAATAACAAGAAACCCAGAATCACTAAAACAATCCTCTACAATAAAAGATCGTCTGGAAATATCTCCATCCCTGATCTCAAGCTGTGCTACAGAGCTACACTAATAAAAAACTACATGGTACTGGCATAGAAACAGAATGGTGGATCAATGGAACTGAATGGAGGACCCAGAAATAAACCCACACACTTATGGACACCTGATCTTTGACAAAGATGCTAAAACCATACAATGGAAAAAAAATAGCATCTTCACCAAATGGTACTGGTCTTACTGGATGTCTACATGTACCGTAAATGCAAATAGATCCATACTTATCACCCTGCACAAAACTAAAGTCCAAGTGGATCAAAAACCTAAACATAAAACCAGACACAGTAAACCTGTTAGAAGAAAAAGTGCGGAAGTGCCTTGATCTCATTAGCACAGGAGACAACTTCCTGAACAGAACACCAACAGCACAGGCTCTAAGATCAACAATCAATAAATGGGACCTCATGAAACAGAAAAGCTTCTGTTATGCAAAAGAAACTGTTGTCAAAACAAAACCACAGCCTCCACATTGGGAAGAAATCTTCACCAACCCTATATTTGACAGAGAGCTATTATCCAGAATATATAAAGAACTCAAGAAGTTAAACAGCAACTGTAAGACCTGGGTCTCACAGCTCAGGAGTTTAATTGCGCCCTTCCCAGAAACTCCCCCAGACCAAGACTCGTTGCAAAAGCAAGAGGTTTATTAACCATTGTACAATGGGGTCACCCCTGCTGGTCAGCAAAGAGTGGCACCGGGAGACAAAGGCCTTTAGGTTTTTAAAAGAAAAATTGCGGGAGATTTGAAGTTTTAGTTTTGGCAATTTAGGATTGGATGAGGAAGCTATAAAGGAAGATAATTGGTTAGTCTTAGGTGTTTAAGCTTGGCCAGTCCTACCAAGTGTGGATGTAGCTGCAATTGAAGGTGGGGGTGGTTAGCTCATCCTTGAAAATTAGGGCTGCGGGCTCTTGGCTGGAGGTCAAAAGCTAATCAGAAGTCTAAGTTCGTTGCTAAGAAACACTATCTCAAGGACAAGGGTCTAGTCCTTCTTTTGCTGAGTGAAGGTCATTGCTTGCTTGCCCTTTTTTTTATATCTGTCCTCACAGATAGGGTCACATTTCTTCACTCTCTGGAAAGGTACTAAGAGGCTTTAGCTTAACCTGGACCTAAAACTCAAAACTATAGGCTTTAGAAGACATATAGGTTACAAAGTTAGCCTAACCCTTTCATTTCCCCCTTCTCCTTGTAACTGCTTCAATCATGAAGCAGCTGCAGAGTGAGAATTTTATTTTAAGAATTTTTTTTTGACTCAACATTTCAGCCTGTAGAATGGGACAATGGGCCGATGATCCGTCTTCTGGAATTTTTCATGCTGATGATGGATCATTGAAATCTCAGTTTAAAAGAGGCTGAAATGCTGGTCAAAAGTTGGGGAGAGTACATGGGTAAAGATTACTAGGAGGCAATCAAAGGCTGGTCAATGAGGCAGTCCTTAACAGTCTCTGGTTAGTTGATTCAATTGAAGAGACAGGGAATAGTCATGTCAGCTTTGCCACAATAAACTTACATATGTTAAAATGCCATATTCATCAGATCTCTGATAAGATTGAGGGCCAGCATATCTGAGTTACTCTTTGTTTTTATTATCTGTTTTAAATTGTGTCCTATAAAACAGAATGTTATTTAATCTAGTTTTAGCATATTTTTGAGATGCATGTTTTAGAACTATATATTTTAAGACAAATAGGCAAACTTTATAGTTACCCATCCTAGGCTTAACCTTAAAAAAAACCTATACAAAGACACTAGGTAAAGCCCAACACTTTAACCAACTGCAGTCGTTAGCGTAGCTTTAAGTCTGCTCTTTCTGAACTAAAATCAAAGCAAACATTTTAATCAGATACAGTTTATAGAGGGGCTAGCAAATCTTGCTGATCCTACCATTTTGTATTAAAATTGAACAGTAAAAAGCTTTGCACTTAACACTAATCAGAGGACTGAACATAACTGAGAGACCTAAACAAAATGGTGGTAAACTCATGTCTCCACCCTCTTTATCTCCAGACCAGCATGGCGGCTGGCCACGTATAACTGAACTCAGCTGAAAGCCCTAAACAAATATGGCAGCAAAACTACAGCTTTATGTGCTCTCTATCCCTGAACCATCAGGGCAGCTAGCCATGTGTTAGCACAGGCTGTGACTGACAATACCAAACATAGCCATTAGGTGCTGTTGATGACACAGCAAACACTGTGGAGCATCCATAATCCCCCACAACCAAAAGTTTTAACATAGTGATCAAATAAGTTTTAGAACCAACTGCATAACAGAACAGTACAGAACACTTTTAAACTGTATGAAGTATTTTAGCCATACCAAACCTATCAGCCAGAATTTTTTTCCCTTAAAAGAGCATAAAAAAACATTTTGCAATGAAGAATTACCAGCCTTTTAAATGAATTATAACATATTTAAATAAAGGTTTTGTTTTTTTTTAATCATATTAACTCTCTGCCTTTTTATAATACATCCACTAACCTTCTGCAACATCCTATATACCTTTAGGTTTTTAGCTTTCTTTTTCTGGCTTAACCGACATTTTTGTTTTAGACAAGCTATTTTTTTTAAATATCTCTTGTTCACTCTCTCTTTTTTTTAGACAACAGAAAAACTCCCATTAATTTTTTTTAAGGGTTGGGAAACTGTTTTAAGTTTGTTGTTAGACTGCCCAAGAGTTATTGCTTAAAAAATCTAATAAACTGTAAATGTTTTATCCTCTTAAACATCTAAACAATTTTTAAAACTCGTCTCTTCAATATCAAAGCAAAGTATCTTTTTTAGGAGTGAATTTACAAACCATAACCATAATTTTAAAAGTCGAAACCAGATTTTAAGACCAAAATTTATCAGTGAAAACAACCCAATCTTTAGAACCAATATCAACTTAGAATAAGACTTTCTTCTTATCCTAAAAGGAAATAAAATCTTTTTGACTCAGAGATTTTGCAACCTTTGTTCTTTTTTTGAGCCACACCATGTGGCAATTTACATTGTTGTTATTTAAACATATGCATTTATAGACCCTACAAACACATAGGCACATATACGTGTTTAAAACAAGAATTTGAATTTAACTTTAAAACATACCCAATTATTTTTTATCATATCAACCATTTAAGACCAGTTGAAAACAATCGTATAATGGCCATATATTTAAACAGACTGACTCAGCTGCAATTTTAAACATTACAGCAAATGCGTTTTTTTTTTTTCTTAAATTACTGTTTGATCTGTAAGTTGCAAGCCCCCTAGGTGGGAGGAGGGAAGAGAGGAGCAAGAGGGCATGGTGAGCTCTTGCTGCTCACTTCCCTGCTAAGCTGGCATAAAGGCAAGGGGGAGGAGTTTTTCCTCACTCTAGGCAGCCAGAGCAGCTCCTATCATGAAGCAGCTACGGTGCCAATCCCCGCCTAGCCATGTCTAAGGACTTCCACCCAGCAAGCCCATGAGCCTTGCCTGCTCCCTTGGCTCCCTTGTGAGCTTTACTCTAGCTTACCTCCCCCGCAAGTCCTGAACCTGCTTCCTGGCTGGGCCTCTCCCCTCCCCCGTGCTCTTTGGCTGTCCATCGCAACAAGGGATCGCATCAAGCCCATGCCCTGCTGGGTGTGCATTGTTATTCCAAGATGCTCAAGTGCCTGCCCAAGCTCCAGCCCCAGCTCCACATGTCTCCCCAGCCACCCAAAAGCATTCCCTCCTTGGCTCCCTTGGGAGGGAGAGCACACTGCTTGGTGTCCTGCCATGCAGCCATGTGCAGTCCCGGGCCAAGAACTAGTTCTAATTTTAACTATCCTCTGTCCGAATTTTTATCAGTCCAAGTCTACAAAGAAACAGACACAGAAAAATACATACATACATACATGAGAAACACAGGATTTAAATTGCTGGGGGAGCAGAATCTCTCTGCTCCTCCCTGTTCACAGAAAGGGGCAAGCTGAGTGTCCTACAGGATGTCCCATGGACTTGGCATTAATGACATGCCTGTCTGCCTTAATGAAACCGTTCCAGGCGAGTGGCCTTGAACCACTCAGGGGACTCGAACCCCTTCTACAGATGCTCTCAAGCCAGACCATTTCCCTGTCAAAAGAGTCAGAGAGGCAACAACAACAGAAACACAAAGAATCAGGCAAGTAATCAAACAAGGACACCCTTGTGAGTGGTACCACAGTGCTCTGATAGAACGGCTGCCTGGTGGCGGTCGTTCTCTACGAAAATCAGATGGGAGGAGGACTGTCTCAGATCCAACCTCCCAAACGGAAACTTGGGGCGTCCCCCAGTTCCCAGTCAAGCGATATTCTGACATCGTCTGTCAATCGCAATGACTGATCAGATGACCAAAAAGGTCCAGATAGGTGCCTAAACTGAAACAGATGAGGCAGCCATCTCTGACAAGAAACAGATTGGTAAGGCAGAAACAGACTAACCTGTTCTGAGCTCGACCTCCAAGTTCAGTCTGATGAGGGTTGGGGAAGGGGCACGCCCTTTCCCAGCCAACGCACCAAAAATGTAAGACCTGGGGGTCTCACAGCTCAGGAGTTCAATCGCGCCCTTCCCAGAAACTCCCCCAGACCAAGACTCGTTGCAAAAGCAAGAGGTTTATTAACCATTGTACAATGGGGTCACCCCTGCTGGTCAGCAAAGAGTGGCACCGGGAGACAAAGGCCTTTAGGTTTTTAAAAGAAAAATTGCGGGAGATTTGAAGTTTTAGTTTTGGCAATTTAGGATTGGATGAGGAAGCTATAAAGGAAGATAATTGGTTAGTCTTAGGTGTTTAAGCTTGGCCAGTCCTACCAAGTGTGGATGTAGCTGCAATTGAAGGTGGGGGTGGTTAGCTCATCCTTGAAAATTAGGGCTGCGGGCTCTTGGCTGGAGGTCAAAAGCTAATCAGAAGAAGTCTAAGTTCGTTGCTAAGAAACACTATCTCAAGGACAAGGGTCTGGTCCTTCTTTTGCTGAGTGAAGGTCATTGTTTGCTTGCCCTTTTTTTTATAGCTGTCCTCACGGATAGGGTCACATTTCTTCACTCTCTGGAAAGGTACTAAGAGGCTTTAGCTTAACCTGGACCTAAAACTCAAAACTATAGGCTTTACAAGACATATAGGTTACAAAGTTAGCCTAACCCTTTCACAACAAATCAAGTGATCCAATTAAAAAATGAGGTGCAGAGCTAAACAGAGAATTCTCAATAGAGAAACACTAAATAGCAGAGAAACATTTAAAGAAATGCTCAACTTCCTTAGTCATCAGGGAAATGGCAAATCAAAACTAGCTTGAGATTTTACCTCACACCAATCAGAATGGCTAAGATAAAAAACTCAGTGACAGTATATGCTGGAGAGGCTGTGGAGAAAGGGGAACACGCCTCCATTTCTGGTGAGAATATAAACTTGTATACCCACTTTGGAAATCAATCTGGTGTATTTTCAAACGATTAGGAATAGTGCTTCCTCAAAATCCAGCAATACCACTCCTAAGCATATATCGAAAACATGGGCAAGTACACACAAGGACATTTGTTCACCCATGTTCATAGCAGCTTTATTTGTAATAGCCAGAATCTAGAAACAACACAGATGCCCCTCAACTGAGGAATGGATACAGAAATTGTGGTACTACTTACCAATTAAAAACAAGGAAATCATATGGTGGGATCCAGAAAAGATCATCCTGAGGTATCCCAGAAGCAGAAAGACACCCATGGTATATACTCACTCACTTATATATCACTCACTTATAAGTGGATATTAAACCTATACTACAAATGGTGCTGGTCTAACTGGATGTCCACATGGAGAAAAATGCAAATAGATCCATATTTATCACCCTGCATAAAACTAAAATCAAAGTGGATCAAAGACCTCCGTTGAGGGGCATCTGGGTAGTTTCCAGCATCCATCTATTATGACTAGAGTTGCTACAAACATGTTTGAGCAAATGTTTTTGTTGTGTACTTAAGCATATTTTGGATATATGCCTAGGAGTGGTATAGCTGGATATTGAGAAAAAGATTGTTTGCGCTTCTAAAAATTCATAAAGTGAATTAGTTACCAATATTGTTGTATCTGGAAATGGATCTTCTGAGAAAGTAATTAGAGTCAAATAAGGTCCCAAGTGCAGAGTAGTGATCCAATAGTATTTTTGTCCTTATTAAAAATAAACAGACAGATTTCTAATATCAGAGCTAAAACAAAAAGGGGGAACTATAGAGAGCTGCATAATGCCATGCCTTAAAGATGGAGCTGGTTTCCGCCTTCCACCTTCCCGATGGTGAGTGCTCTCTGTCACAAACAACTCCACATTTGGCTAAGGCTGAGGATCTGGCTTGCTTCCATGTATGTGGACCTATCTGCATTGCCCACGTGGCACGCTGGGGTTGGCTACCCAGAGGCTATTTAAGCTGTGGGCTGGCTTTCCCCAGGGTCCGATGATTGTTCAAGGTTCCCGATAAACTGCATTGAAAAAAATAAAAAATAAAAAAAAAATAAACAGACAGATAGAGAATGAATGCTGGTGAGTTTGTCCTTTTCCTCCAGCTCCAATCTCCATGTTTATATGCTATGTTGAGGAATTGGCAGTCTGCAAGCCAGAAAGTGAAAGAGAAGATTTTCTGGGTACCAAATTTGGTCAATAGCTTAAGAATAAAGTCTCTTAACTGAAAAAATAAAAATTTTTTGTTCACCCAGCCTGTGATATTTTGTTATGGAAATTTTAGTTGAATATGATAGTTGGTTATCAGAGGTACATAAAAAATGTAAAGTCAAAATGACAAGAGTCAGTAAATAAATAAATAAATAAATAAATAAATGTGATGTCATAAAGTATGTTGGAAAAAATTTTGTATTTAAATATTCATTAAGACAGTGTAGCAGATGTATTAAATCCTGAGAGTAAGATTATAAACAGAAACAAATTCTCCCTACACAGAACTTGCATCCTACAGTGTGTCATAAAAATACATATGTGAATAGGCCAGATGGAAATCATAAAGTCACTACAAAGGGATACAGAATAAAATGTGAACAAATTCAGGGAAGTTACAGAACCCTAATTAGAGACAAGGTTCAGACTGAAAGCTGAATGATGAATATGAGATAGCTAAGCAAAATGATGAACAAAGAGGTTTTTATGTGAAGAGAACAAAAAAATTCAAATGGCATGGCATCAGAAAACACTTGAGAACACTTGTGCAATACTGAAGAGGCAGACTCAATGTGACATAAAGTAAATAGACAACATTATAACTAAGAGGACAATGTAAAGAATGGGACCCACATCATACTCTTGTGTATCAGCATTGGAAACATAGATATTTTTTTTTCTCTAAGGCAATAACAAGTCACTAAATTAATCTTAGGAACAACTGCTGCCCCAAACTTAAGTTTTTAAATGGTGATTACCAATTCATTTTGAAAAACAATATTTTTGAAAGAGGATAGGAGACCAAGGAAACAAGCTATTCTATTCCAGGTAAATTAAATACTGCCTCTGTGCAACCTGTAAGAGAAATAAAGAGAAAAAAACCATCACAAGACCATCTTAGCATGCAGCCAGTCAGTGCCCAGTCTCACTGTTGTGATAAATGGGTTTGCCTTCAGTAATAGAAGCTTCCAGAAACATGCTCTCTCCTCTTGAATGTGGGTAGCATGAGAACAGTGAACTGCAGAAATTGAGCTGTGGAGACAATCCTCGGGGTCAAATACAGCATGTTCAGAGAAAAAAACAGAGTAGATCAAGCTGTAGAGACAGTGGCAGAGAGTGGAACAGGAGCCTGAGCTGAGATTCTCCATGGACAACTCTGCAAGTGGCAACCTCATATCCACTGCCTTGGTGAGCAGGAATGTAGAAACACAGGTCTGTCTCCTGTCTTGAGCATACCAAAGGCGGCTCTCAGAGACAAAGGTAAACAGACAGTGACCTTCTACACTCTTTCAGAGGCCTAGCCACAGAAAACCCCTCAAGTTCAAGGAATGGAAAGAATAGATTCTCCAAACACCACAGACAACATTCTGTTGATAGACATCTAGGCTGTTTTCAGGTTCTGCCTTTTAGGAATAAGAGTAGCAATGAGCATGGTGAAGTAAGTTAAGAGAGGTATAGGTATCTCTAGGTATCTATTCCCAACTTTCCAAGGACCCACCATATTGATTTCCAAAGCAGCTGTACAAGCTTGCACTCCCACCAGCAATGGACTAATGTTTACTTGTTTCCATATCCTTGAAGCTTTCACTTTATTATTGATCTTATCCATTCTGACAGGTGTAAGATGGAATGTCAAAGTTGTTTTGATTTGCATTTCCCTGATGGCTAAGGATGTTGAACATTTATTTTGGTGTTTCTCAGCCATTTGAGTTTCCTTTATTGAGAAGTCTTTGTTTAGATCTGTACTCCATTTTAATTGCATTCTTTGGTATTTTGATATCTCATTTATTGAGTTCCTTAGATATTTTGAATATTATTCCTCTATCAAATGCATGCCCCTCCCCAAATCCACCGATAAGGGAGGTCTTCCTTTCCTTCCTTCTGATCCTAGTTTATTAGGTCTCATCAGGAGTAGCTGCATTGTCTTTCTCTGTGGCCTGGTAAGGCCACTCCCCGCTCAGGGGGAGGTGATCAAAAAGCAGGCCAATCAGTTCATGTCAGAGACAGTCCCTGTCCCCATTAATATGGAACCCACTTGGACACTGAACTGTCATGAGCTACATCTGTTCAAGGGTTCTAGGTTATCACTATGCATGGTCCTCTGTTGAAGAATCAGTCTCAGAAAGGACCCCTGTGCCCAGATTTTTTGGTTCTGTTGCTGTCCTTGTAGAGCTTCTGTCCTCTCCAGGTCTCACTATTTCCCACTTTTTCATAAGATTCCCTGCACTCTGCCCAAAGATTGGCCATAAGTCTCAGCATCTGCTTTGATACCCTGCAGGGTAAAGCCTTTCAGAGGCCCTCTGTAGTAGGCTCCTGGCTTGTTCCCTGTTTTCTTCTTTTTCTAATGTCCATCCTCTTTGCCTTTCTGAATGGGGATTGAGCATTTTAGCCAGAGTCTTCTTCTTAACTAGTTTCTTTAGATGTACAGATTTTAGTATATTTATCCTATATTATATGTCTAATATCCACTTATGAGTGAGTATATGCCCTGTTGTGTCTTTCTGCTTCTGGGATAGCTCACTCAGGATGATCTTTTCCAGTTTCCACCATTTACCTGCAAATTTCATGAATTCAATAAATGGGACCTCATGAAACTGAAAAGCTTCTGTAAAGCAAAGGACACTGTCATCAAAACAAAATGACTACCTATACATTGGGAAAGAATCTTCACCAACCCTGTATCTGATAGAGGACTAACATCCAGTATATATAAAGAACTCAAGAAGCTAAACAGCAACAAATCCAATTAAAAAATGGGGGTACTTAGCTAAATAGAGAATTCTCGATAGAGGAATGTCAAATGGCAAAGAAACACTTAAAGAGAGTCTCAACATCCTTAGTCATCAGGGAAATGCAAATCAAAACGACCCTGAGATTTCACCTTACACCCATCAGAATGACTAAGATCAAAAACTCAAGTGACAACACATGCTGGAGAGGTTGTGGAGAAAGGGGAATCTTCCTCCACTGATGGTGGGAATGTAAACTTGTACAACCACTTTGGAAATCAATCTGGCACTTTCTCAACTAGGAATAGTGTTTCCTCAATATCCAGCTATACCACTCCTAGGCATATATCCAGACGATGCTCAAGTACACAATAAGGACATTTGCTCAACCATGTTTGTAGCAGCTGTATTTGTAATAGCCAGAACCTAGAAACAATCCAGATGCCCCTCAACTGAGGAATGGATATAGAAATTGTGGTACATCTACACAATAGATTATTCCTCAGCAATAAAAAACAAGGAAATCATGAAATTTGCTAAAGTCTTTAAGATTTCTTATTGCTGTGATTAAAAAAAAATTACACTAGTGTATTTATTTCCATCCCAAGGGTGCTCCCTCCATCCTTCTTCTCAGTCCCCCTCCCTTCCTTTCCTTTCCCCTTCCCCTCTCCTTTTTCCCCAAGGAAAACTCTTTTCCTCCATATTAACCTTCCCAAGCACATCAAGTAACATCAGGACTGTGCATATCTTCATCACCTGACACCAGGCAAGATAGCTCTGCCAGAGGGAAGTGATCCAAAGGCAGGCAATGGAGTTCATGTTAGAAACAGGACCTTCTCCCCTTGCAGGGCACCCCATATAAAGATCAAGCTGTCCATTGGCCACATGTGTGCACGGGGCCTGGATCCAGATCACACATGCTCCTTAGTTGATGTCTCAATCTCTAAAAGCCCCATGAGACTGGATTAATTGTCTCTGTTGGTCTTCTTGTTCCTGACCCCTCCAGATCCTTCCATCTGTCTCCCAACACTTCCACAGGACCCCCAGGGTTCTGCCCCACACCTGGCTGCAATCCATAGCATCTGTCTTGCTCTACTGCTAGCTAGAGTCTCCCAGACTACATTCAAGTTAGGCTCCTGTCTGAAAGTATAGGAGCGTATCATTATTAGTGTCAGGGGCTGGCTCTCTACCATGGAGTGGGTCTCAGGTTGGGCCAATTATTGTTTGGGCTTTTTCTCTAACTTTGTTCCCTCGTTAGCCCTGCACTTCTTCTAGGCAGGGTAATTTTTGGATTACAGATTTTGTCAGTGGGTTGTTAATCCACTTCTCCCACTAGTCCTGCTTGGCTAGGAAGTGGTCACTTCAGTCTTCATGTCATCCCCTGTTAAGAGTTTCAGCTAGAGTCACATGCATATCTTCCCAGGAGCCTACCCTGTAGCAAGCCTCCAGCTTGACATTCAGCATGAATGCCTCCATCCAGCTTCCCTTCTTATTCCCAGCCCTCTCACCTCCCACCCCTATTCTTCTCACATCCGATCCCCACCTTTGTTTCCCTCCCCATTCCATCTCCTGCCCAGTTCCCTTTCTTCATCCCCTTCTGCTGTCTATTCCACTCCCCCCTCTGAGTGATATTCCAGCACCCTCCTTTGGGCCCTCCTTGAAATTTAGTTTCTTTAGGTCTGTGGATTGTAGAATGATTATCCTGTACTATAGGCCTAATATCTGCTAATAAGTGAGCTTATAAGTGATACACATATCGTGTGTGTATCTCTGGGTCTGGGTTACTTCATTTAGGATTATCTTTTCTAGTTCCATCTATTTCCATGTAATTTTCATGATTTTTTTAATAGCTGAGTAGTATTCCATTGTTTAAATGTACCACAATTTCTGTATCTATTCTTTGGTTGAGGGGTATCTAGGTTGTTTCCAGTTTCTAGCTATTATGAATAAAGCCACTATGAACATAGTTGAGCAAATGCCCTTGTTGTATGGTAGAGCATCTTTTGGGTTTATGCTTAGTGGTGGTGTATCTGGGTGTTGAGGTAGAACTTTTCCCAATTTTTTGAGAAAGGGCCAGATTGATTTCCAGAGAGGTTGTTCAATTTTGCATTCAACAGCAATAGAGGAGTGTTCCCCTTCCTCAACATCCTCTTCAGCATGTGTTGTCACTTGAGTTTTTTATCTTAGCCAGTATGATGGATGTAAGATGCAGTCTTAGAATTTTTTCGATTTGCATTTATGATGGCTAAAAACACTGAGCATTCCTTTGCATGCTTCTTTGCCATTAAATATTCTTCTGTTGTGAATTCTAGGTTTAGCTCTGTACCCCATTTTTAATTGCATTATTTGATTTGTTGGTGCTTAACTTAAGTTCTTTGTATATTTTAGATATCATTCCTCTGTCTGATGTAGGGTTGGTGAAAATCTTTTCATAATCTGTCTGCTGCCATTTTGTTCTATTGACAGTGTCCTTTGATTTACAGAAGCTTCTCAGTTTCATGAGATTCCATTTATTAATTGTAGATCTCAGAACCTGTGCTGTTGGTTCAGGAAGTTGTCTCTTATGCCAATGAGTTCCAGATGTTTCCTCACTTTGTCTTCTAATAGGTTTAGAGTCTCTGGTTTTATGTCAAGGTCTTCGATCCACTTGGACTTGAGCTTTGTGCAGAGTGATAAGTATGGGTCTATTTGTATTTTTCTACATGCAGACATCCAGTTAGACCCAGCATCATTTGTTGGAGAGGCTTTCTTTTTTCCATTGTATAGTTTTGGCTTCTTTGTTGAAAATCAAATGTGCATAGGAGTGTGGGTTTATTTCTGGGTCTTCAGTTCTGTTCCACTGATCAACCTGTCTGTTTCTATGCCAATACCAGGCAGTTTTTTATTGCAACTGCTCTGTAGCATAGCTTGATATGAGGAATGTTGATACCACCAGAAGTTCTTTTATTGTAAAGAGTTGTTTTGGCTATCCTGGGTCTTTTATTTTTCCATAGGAAGTTAATAGTTGCTCTTTTTAGGTCTACAAAGAATTGTATAGAAATTTTGATGGGAATTGCATTGAACTATATGGCTTTCGGAAGGATGGCTATTTTTACTATGTTAATCCTTCCAATCCATAAGCATGGGAGAGCTGTTCATCTTCTAAAATCTTCAATTTCTTTCTTCAAAGACTTGAAGTTCTTATCATACAGGTCGTTCCTTTGCTTAGTTAGAGATACACCAACATATTTGATATTATTTGTTGTTATTGTGAAGGGTGTTGTTTCCTTAATTTCTTTATCAGCCCTTTTGTTGCTTGCATAAAAGAGGACTGATAATTTTTTTTAGTTAATTTATTATGAAGTCACTTTTCTGAAGGTGTTTATCAGCCATAGGAGTTCTCTGGTAGTGTCTTGAGAATCATTTATGTATACTATCCTCTGCACATAGTGATACTTTGACTTCTCTTCCAATTTCTACCCCCTTGATCTCCTTTACTTGTCTTCTTGCTCTAGCTGGAACTTCAAGTACTATATTAAAGAGATAGAGAGAGAATGGGCAGCCTTGTCCATGATTTTAGTGGACACTAAGTTTCTCTCCATTTAACTGGATATTGAATATTGGCTTGCTGTATATTGCCTTTACTGTGTTTAGGTATGTGCTTTTTATCCCTGATCTCTCCAAGATTTTAACCATGAACTGCTGTTGAATTTGTCACAGATCTTTTCAGCATCTATTGAGATGATCATGTGTGTGGTTTTTTTTATTTCCATTTGTTTACATGGTGGATTACATTGATGGATATTCATATGTTGAACCATTCCTGTATTCCTGGGATGAAGCCTACTTAATCATGATTGATGATATTTTTGTCATGTTCCTGGATTCAGTTTCCAAGTATGTTATTGAGTATTTTTGCATCAGTAAGGGAGATTTGTCTGAAATTCTCCTTCATTGTTGGGTCTTTGTGTGGTTAAATATCAGAGTAACTGTTGCCCCATAGAATGACTTTGGGAATGTTCCTTTTGTTTCTGTTTTGTGAAACAGTTTGAGGAGTATTGGTATTAGTTCTTCTTTGAAAGTCTGGTAGAATGATGTGCTAAACCATCTGGCCCAGGGCTCTTTTTGATTGGGAGCCTTTGATGACTGCTTCTACTTTCTTGGGGGGTATAGGTTTATTTAAATTGTTAACCTGGTCTTGATTTAACTTTGGTAAGTGGTATCTGTCAAGAAAATCATCCATTTCACTTGAATTTTCTGTTTTTTTTGTCATACAGGTTTTTGAAGTACAATCTAATGATTCTTTGGAGTTCTTCAGTGTCTATTGTTATATCTGCCTTTTCATTTCTGATTTTATTAATTTGGATACTCTCCCTTTGTCTTTTAGTTCATTTGTCTTAGGGTTTGTCTATTTTGTTGATTTTTCTCACAAAACAGCTTTTGTTTTGTTGATTCTCTATATTATTCTTTTTGTTTCTAGGTTATTAATTTCAGCCCAGAGTCTGATTATTTCCTGCAGTCCTTTTCGGCATATTTGGTCTCTCTCTCTCTCTCTCTCTCTCTCTCTCTCTCTCTCTCTCTCTTTAGAGCTTTCAAGTGAGCTGTTAAGTTGCTAGTATGAGCTCCCTCCATGTTCTTTGTGAAGGCACTTAGCAATATGAACTTTTCTCTTAGCACTGCTTCATTGTGTTCCATAAGTTTGGATATGTTGTGCCTTCATTTTCATTGAATTCTAGAAAAATCATTATTTCTTTTGTTATTTCCTCCCCGACCCAGTGGTCATTAAGTAGAGAGTTGTTCGGTTTCCATGAGTTTGTAGGCATTCTGTTGTTTCCGTTGTTGTTAAATAGCTTTAATCCATGGTGGTCTGATGAACACTAGGTGTTATTTCAATTTTCTAGTATTTGTTGAGGCTTGCTTTGTATCCAAGTATGTGGTCAATTTTGGAGAAGGTTCCATGAGGTCCTGAGAAGAAGGTATATTCTTTTGTGTTTGGATGGAATATTCTATAGATATCTGTTAGGTCCAATTCATAATGTCAGTTAGTTTTGTTATTTTTCTGTTTAGTTTCTGTCTCAATGATCTGTCCATTAATGAGAGAGGTGTGTTGAAGTCTCCTATTATTAATATGTGGGGTTCAATGTAAGCTTTAGTAATGTTTCTATTACAAATGTGAGTGCCCTTGCATTTGGGGCATAGAGGTTCAGAATTGAGATGTCATTTTGGTTGATTTTTCCTTTGATGGGTATGAAGTGCCCTTCCCCATCTCTTTCAATTAATTTTGGTTGAAATTATCTTTTATTAGATATTAGAATAGCTACACCAGCTTGTTTCTTGTGTTCATTTGCTTGGAAAACCTTTTTTTCAGCCCTTTATTCTGAGGTGTTTCTTACATGGAACAGAATGATGGGTCCTGTTTATGCATCCATTTTGTTAGTCCATTTTGTCTTTTTATTGCAGAGTTGAGGCCATTGATGTTGAGAGGTATTAGTGACAAGTTGTTGTTACTTCCTGTTATTTTGATGTTGGTGGTGGTACAGCATGTGTGTATCCTTTATTTTGGTTTTGCGGCTGTGGGTTTATTTGTTTCCTGTGCGTTCCTCAGTGTAGTGAGCCTCCTTGGGTTGGAGTTTTCCTTCTAGTATCTTCTATTGGGCCGGGTTTGTGGCTAGGTACTGTTTAAATTTGGTTTTGCCATGGAATATTTTGTTTTTTCCTTCTAGAGTGATTAAGAGTTTTACTGGGTATAGTAGTCTGGGTTGACATCTGTGCTCTCTTAGTGTCTGCATGAAATCTGACCAGGCCCTTCTTTCATAATCTCTGTTAAGAAATCAGGTGTGATTCTGATAGGTTTGCCTTTATATGTGACTTGGCTGTTTTTCCTTGCGGCTTTTAATATTCTTTCTTTGTTCTGTAGATTTAGTGTTTTGATTATTATGTGACAGGAAGATTCTCTTTTCTTTTCCAATCTATTTGGTATGCTGTAGGCTTCTTTTGTGTTTATAGGCATTTCTTTAGTTTGGGGAAGTTTTGTTTTGTTTTGTTTTGTGTTTTGTTTTTTATAATTTGTTGAAAATATTTTCTGGGTCTTGGAGTTTTGAGGTTTTTATTCCTATTATTCTTAGGTTCGGTCTTTTCATATTGTCCCAGAATTCTTGGATGTTTTATGTCAGGAACTTATTAGATTTAACATTTTCTTTGACTGATTTATCCATTTTTTTCAATCGTGTCTTCTACAGCTGAGATTCTCTTTTCCATCTCGTGTATTCTGTTATTGATGCTTATATCTGTAGTTCTTGTTCTCTTACCTAGGTTTTCCATCTCCAGGATTGCTCTCAAGTGTGTTTATATTGCTTATATTTCCATTTTTAGGTCCTGGACAGTTTTATTCATTTCCTTCTCCTGTTTGGTTGTATTTTCTTGTATTTCTTTAAGGGATTTACTTAGTCCCTGTACCTGTTTGATTGTATTTTCCTGTGTTTCTTTAAGGAATTTAGCCAGTTCCTTTATCTGTTTAGTTTTATTTCCCTGCAGTTCTTTAAGGTAAAAACTTTTAAAGCCTCTATTATTTTCATAATCTCAGATTTAAGATTGCTTTCTTGTGCTTCCAGTGTGATAGGATCCTCAGGGCTTGTTGTGATGGGATATGTGGATTTTGGTGGTGTCAGATGGTCATGGATTTTGCTGTTTGTGTTATTGTGCTGACCTCTATCCATTGGTTGACTCTGTTGTTAGCAGGCCTGGTGGACTAGGATGGTAATAACTCTCTGGGGTTGTAGGTAGAGTTCTTGGTCCTAGATGGCCTCAGCCCTCTTGTTTTCCTGCTTCTCCTTGATCCCCTCTGGTCTGTGATGCCTTAGATCTGAATGGGTCTCAGGGAATAGTGCAGGCAGGGGAATAGATGCTACACAATCAGTGCTGTCTTGGAGGCACAGGTCAGGGTAGTTCCCAGGAAATGGCACAGGCCCAGGGAACTCCTGCTCCCTGATATGTGCTTGTCTCAGGGGCAGCAAATCATTGTGAGTGTTGGGAAATAGCAAAGGTTTAGGAATTTGGGGGGTGGGGCGTACAGAGGGCCCTGGGAAGACCTGGTCACTGTTGCTGGCAGTCTGTGTGAGGCCCATCTAAAATTCAATTCTTATATCTCAAGCTTTCCTATGTTAAATGTTTATTCTCACTAGGAAACTATATTATATTCACATATGCATATATAATATGTGTGTATAAATATACAGATAGCATATATATTTTGTATTTTATTTTTATGTAAGTGAGATTACATATACAAATATTATTCTGAGATTTATAGTATTCAATTATATTTTGGAAAAATTTCTACTTAGAATATGTAGAAATATGCTGGCTGATTTCAATAGTTTTTCAAGACTGCTCAGAGAGGAAGAGTCAGTTTTTGTTAATATCTTATTGATACTTTTTGATTAACCAGACCATCTACACCTTACAGCAAAATAGCAACATTGTTTGAAGCTTTAGCTCTATATTTGACTGTTCTCAATATTCGTTAGAGATTTAAAATAATTTCCCCATTCTTAAGGTTTATTTTAATTGCAGTCTTTTAAAACTTACCTTTTTTATTTACTTACTCTGTGTGTATTGGTGATTTGCCAACATGAATGTCTGTTTGAAACTGTCAGATCATCTGGAACTGTGAGCTACAATGTGGGTGCTGGGAATTAAACCTGGATCCTCTGGAGGAGCATCCAGTGCTCTTAAATGCTGAGCCATATCTCCAGCCCCTTGATTGCCTTTTATAATTTGACTAAATTTCTTGAGAGAATAGTTTACTCACAAGTAGTCCATGATTTCTCTATCCCATGAGGTCTTACAAACTGCTTACATGCAGATCTCTAGTGTTTGTGCTTTAAGTTTGACTTTTCATTTTCAGCATTTTCAGATTTTAGCTTTTTTTCTTGGCATCAATTCATTCCGAAGCCCAAAGAGAAAACAGCTCTCAACTAATATCTTGTTTAACTAATATCTTGAAATAGTTTGAAAGAGCTTTTTATTATCAAGGTTTTCTTTTTTCTAATTATCTCTCCGTTACTCTCCAAATTATTGACAGAGGAACTGACTTGGTAACACTTTTGATGATGTTGTCAATTCATCTTTTTTCACAAATAGACTTGGGAATACTGTCAGTAGCTTTACAAGTCAGAGGCTCAGGGTATAACTCAGAGGTAGAGTGATTATCCCGCCAGAGAAAGGCCTTACCTTCAGTCCTCAGCATTCTGAAAAGAAAAATACAAGCAGGCTACATTTTCTTCCATGACTTGGCTTTCACTTACTACCCTACAGGATGAGTTTATCATCCCTTTATTTTCTGGTTGTTCTTCTGGTGAATTTCTGAATCTTTTAAACTTCATATTGAGCATCTTTAATCCCAAAACCAGAAAGTAATATCCCAAAATGCAAAATTTCTTGAACACCAACATGAACTTACAGTGGAAAATTCCACATCTGGCTTCCTGTGACAGGTTGCAGTCAAAATGCAGGAAAAGTAAAACTACTGTATAAAGTTGCCTTCAGTTACTACTTTTTGTGGCTGTAATTTTATGCTCACTAAATAAATATAGGTCCTGAAATAGCATAGTTTGTATGCATTTGAACTTATATAAATGGTGTATGATCTTTGTACTATATTTTATTACTTTAAAATTTTTATTTTATTATTATTATTAATTACAATTTATTCACTCTGTATCCCGACTGTGGCCCCTCCCTCATCTTCTCCCAATCCCTCCCTCTCTCTTCTCCCCTTATTCTAGTCTACTGATAGGGGAGGATTTCCTCCCCTTCTATCTGATCCTAGCCTATCAGGTCTCATCGGGACTGGCTGCATTGTCTTCCTCTGTGGCCTGGCAAGGCTGCACCCCCCCCCCCCAGGGGGAGGTAATCAGAGAGACTGTCACTTTTGTTTCTGAATGAAAAATACATATTAAGAAGCAACTATGTCAATGTATGTAGATCTAGTTCATATTTGCAGCTGAATCTATAGTGTTGAGAAATGTACATTTTACTTCAGTATTGTAATTTTAGTGAAGGTTTATGCTATTGTGTCTGAAATAAATTCTTCACAGGCTAAGAGTGTAGGTTAGTGAGAATGAGGGGAGGGAGAAGAAAGGGAATATTTCTCTATCTTGTAGTCATGAGTTCTCTTGCTCTAATATTTTTAGAGGTTTGCTCTTTTTAAATTAAATTTTAATTATTTATTTTTTTAATTTTTTATTTTTATTAATTACACTTTATTCACTTTGTATCCCCCATAAGCTCCTCCCTTCTCCCTTCCCAATTTCACCCTCTCTCCCCCTTCTTCATGCATGCCCCTCCCCAAATCCACTGATACAGGAGGTCCTCTTCTCCTTCCTTCTGATCTTAGTCTATCAGATCACATCACGAGTGGCTGTATTGTCCTCTTCTGTGGCCTGGTAAGGCTCCTCCACCATCAGTGGGAGGTGATCAAAGAGCAGGCCGATCAGATTATGTCAGAGGCAGTCCCTCTTCCTATTACTATGGAACCCACTTGGACACTGAACTGCCATGAGTTACATCTGTGCAGGGGTTCTAGTTTATCTCCATGAATAGTCCTTGGTTGGAGTATTAGTCTCTGGGAAGTTCCCTGTGTTCAAATTTTCTTGTTCTGTTGCTCTGCTTGTGTGGTTCCCATTCGGTGCAGCTCTTACTATTTCCCACTTCTTACATAAGATTCCATGCACTCTGCCCAACAGTTGCCCATAAGTCTCAGCGTCTGCTTTGATAGTCTGCAGGGCAGAGCCTTTCAGAGGCCCTCTGAGGCAGGTTCCTGGGTTGTTTCCTGTTTTCTTCTTCTTCTGATGCCTATCTTCTTTACCTTTTGGGACAGGGATTGAGTGTTTTAGTCAGGGTCCTCTCTCTTGATTAGTTTCTTTAGATGTATAGATTTTAGTAGGTTTATCCTATGTTATATGTCTATATGAGTGAGTATATACCATGTGTGTCTCTCTGCTTCTAGAACAGATCACTCAGGATGATCCTTTCTAGGTCCCACCATTTGCCTGTGAATTTCATGATTTCCTTATTTTTCATTGCTGAGTAAGACTCCATTGTGTAGATGTACCACAATTTCTGCATCCATTCCTCAGTTGAGGGACATCTGGGCTGTTTCCAGCTTCTGGTTATTACAAACAAAGCTGCTACAAACATGGTTGAGCAAATGTCCTTTTTGTGTACTTGAGACTCTTTTGGATATATGCCTAGGAGTGGTATGGCTGGATCTTGAGGAAGCCCTATTCCTAGTTATCTGAGAAATTGCCAGATTGATTTCCAGAGTGGTTGTACAAGTTTACATTCCCACCAGCAGTGGAGGAGAGTTCCCCTTTCTCCACAACCTCTCCAGCATGTGTTGTCACTTGAGTTTTTGATCTTGGCCATTCTCATGGGTATAAGGTGAAATCTCAGGGTCGTTTTCATTTGCATTTCCCTGATGGCTAATGAGAATGAGCATTTCTTTAAGTGTTTCTCTGCCATTCGATATTCCTCTACAGAGAGTTCTGTTTAGCTCTGTTCCCCATTTTTTAATTGGCTTACTTGGTTTGCTGTTTTCAGCTTCTTTAGTTCTTTACATATACTGGATATTACTCTTCTGTCAGATAAAGGGTTGGTGAAGATTCTTTCCCATTCTGTAGGCAGTCATTTTGTTTTGATGACGGTGTTCTTTGATTTACAGAAGCTTTTCAGTTTCATGAGGTCCCATTTATTGATTGTTGTTCTTAGAGCCTGTGCTGTTAGTGTTCTGTTTAGGAAGTTGTCTCCTGTGCCAATGAGTTCAAGGGTATTCCCCACTTTTTCTTCTAAGCAGTTTAGTGTGTCTAGTTTTATGTTGAGGTCTTTGATCCACTCGGACTTTAGTTTTGTGCAGGGTGATAAGTATGGATCGATTTGCATTTTTCTACATGTAGACATCCAGTTAGAATAGCACCATTTGTTGAAGATGCTATCTTTTTTCCATTGTATGGTTTTAGCATCTTTGTCAAAGATCAGGTGTCCATAAGTGTGTGGGTTCATTTCTGGGTCCTCTGTTTGGTTCCATTGATCCACCATTCTGTTTCTATGCCAGTACCACGCAGTTTTTATAACTGTTGTTCTATAGTACAGCCGAAGATCAGGTTTGTAGATACCTCCAGAAGATCTTTTATTGTAGAGGATTATTTTAGCAATTCTGGGTTTCTTGTTATTCCATATGAAGTTGAGAATTTTTCTTTCCAGGTCTGTAAAGAAATGTGTTGGTAATTTGATGGGAATTGCATTGAATCTGTAGATTTCTTTTGGTAAGATGGCCATTTTTAGTATGTTAATCCTGCCAAACAATGAGCATGGGAGATCTTTCCATCTTCTAATATCTTCTTCTAATTCTTTCTTCAGAGACTTGAAATGTTTTTCATACAAGTCTTTGACTTGCTCGGTTAGGGTTATTCCGAGGTACCTTATGTCATTTGTGGCTATTGTGAAGGGTGTTGTTTCCCTAATTTCTTTCTCAGCCCTTTTGTCTTTTGTATACAGGAGGGCTACTGATTTTTTTGAGTTAATTTTGTATCTGGCCACTTTGCTGAAGGTGTTTTTGGGGTCACTCACATATACTATCATATCATCTGCAAATAGTGATAATTTGACTTCTTCCTTTCCAATTTGTATTCCCTTGATCTCCTTCAACGTCTTATTGCTCTAGCAAGGACTTCCAGTACTATGTTGAAGAGATATGGAGAGAGTGGGCAGCTTTGCCTTGTCCCTGATTTCAGTGGGATTGCTTGAAGTTTTTCTCCATTCAGTTTGATGTTGGCTATGGGCTTGCTGTATATAGCCTTTACTATGTTTAGATATGTCCTTGTATCCCAGTACATGGAACTGAGATGCATTCTGCTTGAGAAATTATTCAGAAACCTAAGACAAAGGAATTTTTTCATCTTTCACAAATATCTTCCAAAGTTGCCTTACATACCTTTTAGCCAAAGAAGGAGAAAAGTGTTTGTCTAAACATGAACCATTCTCAAAGCATGCCTTCAAGCTACAAAATATTGATAAGGCTCCAAGCTAACCACACCATTAAAGACATATCCATGTCACATGGTCCCTGCTATCATGCCCTGAGAAAGGCATATTACTGTATTCTTTCCTAAAATGCATAACCCAAGTGTAATTCTGAATATATAGCAGAAGATACAAACTAAGGGACATCCTTCAAAACACATGACTAGCATTCTACAGCAATGAAGGTCTTGTAAAACAAGGTAGTAAGGGAAAAAAGACTGTCTTCCCCTTCTTTCATAAGATTCCCTGCACTCTGCCCAAAGACTGGCTATGAACCTCAGCATCTGCTTTGATACACTGCTGGCTAGAGTCTTTCAGAGACCCTCTGTGGTTGGCTCCTATCCTGTTTCCTGTTTCCTCCATTTTCTGATGTCTGTCCCATTTGCTTTTCTGATGCTTAGCTTCTTTAGGTGTATAGACTTTAGCATGTTTATCTTATATTATGTGTCTAATATCCACTTATAAGTGAGTATATAACATGTGTGTCTTTCTGCTTCTGGGATACCTCACTCAGGATGATCTTTTCTAGGTCCCACCCTTTGCCTGCAAATTTCATGATTTCCTCATTTTTTTATTTAAATTTTTATTTTTGTATTAATTATAGTTTATTTACTTGTATCCCAGCTGTAGCCACCTCCCTCCTCCCCTTCCGATTATACCCTCTCTCCTTCATCTCCTCCTATGCCCCTCTCCAAGTCCATGGATAGGGGAAGTCCTCCTTCCCTTCCATCTGACCCTGGTTTATCTGGTCTCATCAGAACTGGCTGCATTGTCCTCCTCTGTGGCCTGACAAGGCTGCTGCCCCACCAGGGGGAGGCAGTCAAAAAGCCAGCCACTGAGTTCATGTCACAGACAGTCCCTGTTCCCCTTACTAGATTACCCACTTGGATACTAAGCTGCCATAGGCTACATCTGAGCAGGGGTTCTAGGTTATATCTATGAACGGATCTAGGTTGAAGTATCAGTCTCAGAAAAGATCACTGTGCCCAGATATTTTGGTTCTGTTCCTCTCCTTGTCGAGCTCTTGTCCTCTCCAGGTCCCACATATCTCTCCCTTCTTTCTGAAGATTGCCTGCATTCTGCCCAAAGTTTGTTTATGAGCCTCAGTATCTGCTTTGATACAATGTCTTTCAGAGACCCTCAGTGGTAGACTCCTGTCCTGTTTCCTGTTTTCTCCTTCTTCCAATGCCTGTCCCATTTTCCTTTCTGAGTGGGGATCATTTTATCCAAGGTCCTCCTTCTAGCTTAGCTTCTTTAAGTATACAGATTTGTATAGGTTTATCCTATATTATATGTCTAGTATCCACTTACAAGTGAGTATCTACTCTGTGTCTTTCTCTTTCTGGGATACCTCACTCAGGATGATCTAGTTCCCACCATTTGCCTGCAAATTTCATGATTTCATTGTTTTTTTATTGCTGAGTAGAATTCCGTTGTGTAAAGGTACCACAATTTCTGTATCTATTCCTCAGTTGATGGGCATCTGGCTATTAACAATAAAAGTTATGGCTATTAACAACAAAGCTGCTATGAACATAGTTGAGCAAATGTCCTTGTTGTGTACTTGAGCATCTTTTGGATATATGCCTAGGAGTGGTTAGGTGGATCTTGAGGAAATACTATTCCTAATTGAGAATGTGCCAGATTGTTTTCCAAAGTGGTTGTACAAGTTTACATTTCCACCAGCAGTGGAGGAGGGTTCCACTTTTTCCACATCTTCTCCAGCATGTATTGTCTCTTGAGTTTTTGATCTTAGCCATTCTGATGGGTATAAGGTGAAATCTCAGGGTCGTTTTGATTTGCATTTCTCTGGTAACTAAGGGCATTGAGCATTTTTTTAAGTGTTTCTCTGCCATTCTCAAGGAGAGCAACAGAACCAAGAAATCTGGGCCCAGGGATCTTTTCTGAGACTGATACTCCAACCAAGGACCATACATGGAGATAACCTAGAACCCTCACACAGATGTAGCCCATGGCAACTCAGTCTCCAAGTGGGTTCCTAGTAAGGGGAACATGGACTCTCTCTCTGACATGAATTGATTGGCCTGTTCTTTGATTACCTCCCCCTGACTGGGGAGCAGCCTTACTAGGCCACAGAGGAAGACAATTCAGCCAGTCCTGATGAGATCTGATAAGCTAGGGTCAGATGGAAAGTGGACTTGGAGAAGGCCATGGGAGGAGATGAGGGAGGGAGGGTAGGATTGGGAGGGAATGAGGGATTGGCCTATAGCTGGGATACAAAGTGAATAAACTGTAATTAATACAATAAATAAATAAATGTAGCAAAATTAATAAATTTCAACTTTAATGTTAAAAAACAAAAACAAAACAAACAAAAAACAAAAATTTAAAAAGACTGAATAGCTTTCACTGAGTGGGAGAGACCATAGAGCCCAGACAATACAGTGTGGGATATTGGGCCAGAAGGAGACATTACAGGAACAACTGGTGAAAGCTGAATAAAGTCTGTACATTAGTTAGTGTGATTTTCTCAATATCAACTTTTCATTTGGTGAGTGTTCTTGCTTAAATTGTTAATGTCAGAACAAGCCAAGTACAACAAAAAGAAAAGGCTGTAGGGGCTGTCGAGATGGCTCAACAGTTAAGAGTGCTGCCTGCTCTTCCAGAGGTCCTGAGTTCAATTCCCAGCAACCACATGGTGGCTCACAACCATCTAAATGGGATCTGATGGTCTCTTCTGTAATGCAGGCATACATGCAAATGGAGTTCTCATATGTATAAATAAATGTTAAAAATACAATGGCTGTAATATAACTTATGATAATGGCTATATTATAAAATTTTATAATCCTTATTTTTTTCAGAAGAAATTATTAAAAACTAATGGACTAAGCAAATATAGCCCAATTATTCTCACATGTACGTGGGAAGCTGTTACCGGATTTATTCATTAGTTGTCACTACCCTTCCTTTTCTATACTCTACACCTGGGATATCTTTAGATTTGCTATGTGTGAACATACATATTTATGTGTAAGGCATCCCTTGCCTTTCCTGGAATGCAGCTAGCAGAATAAAATGCTTAGCTTACCTTTTTCTATCAGGAATCTAGATTACTCCTAATTTTTTTTTAATATCTCTCCCAGGTATGTTTCCAGAATTCACCTCCAACTTTCTATTGCCTGAAAAAACAGAAGCAATTAATATGTGTAGCCAGCTAGATTCACAGCCCTGGTCAGTGAAATTCAGAGGGTGGGCTTTGGGGAAACAATAATACCTGAAGATATCCAGTGGCCTCAGATTATAAGATGGCTTTATCTCTAATGAATATTAATATTTTATCTAGGATTGCAGTCAATAGACATCAATGTAAACAGAATTGAGCAGCATCTTTAGGATTAAAGTACTAGAAGCATTAAGATTAGTGAGAGAGTGGGCTTCAGTTGTTGAACTACCATGAAATAGAGACATATTATTTTCTTCAGAAGTGATAGGAGAATCTCTATGCTGAGGCAATGGTGAGGGCTTTCAGATGTAAAGCATGGACTACAGGGAAAAAAAAAACTGTTACTGTTCTCATCCATGAAAAGGAAAGAAAATCATAGCTATTGTCTTTGTCAAGGTTCTCTAGAGAAACAGAGCTGATAGAATGAACATATATACATACACACACATTTATTTATTTATTTATTTGAATGGCTTATAGGCTGGGCTCAGCTAATTAGTCCATCAGTGGATGTCTACCAATAGACATCAAAACTACCAATACAGTAGTTTTTTAGTCCTTGAAGATAGATGTCTCAGTTGGTCTTCAATATATTCGAGAATCCCAAGAAGTAGGCATGGACTTGCCAACAAGAGTGAGAACAAGCAGGCAAAGATAGCAAGCTTCCTTCTTCCATGACTTTCACACAGGCTGGCCATGGAAAGTGTGGTCCAGATTCAAGGTGGATCTTCTTTCCTCAAAAGATCAGAATTAAAAGTGAGTCTTCCCCCTTCAAATGATTTAATATAGGAAAAAAATCCCTCACAGGAGTGCCCAACCACTTGGGTTTTAGTTAATTCCATATATAGTCAAGTTGGCAATCAAGAATAGCCATCAGAGGTGTGTTCTTTTATGGGAGATCTTGTGCAGTACCAGAACTTTGTTAAGGTAGTAGATACCACTATAATAATTTCACCCAAAATACATTGGAATTTGCTTTCACACATCAAAGGGCTGAGGTAGCTGAATGTGTCCCACCAGAACAGTCTGAACAACATCCAGCAAGTGAAGGGGAAAGACTACAGAGAGTCAATATACACCTAGTCTAAAAGCAGCCAACACTACTTTCTCTGATTTTTCCATTGCCTAGATTCAGACTTATGGGTATACCTTAACTTTAAGGGACCCTAGGTACCATTTAGGAGTTTTTTCAAAAATTATTTCAAAAATCTAAGAAAGAAGTGTTACACTGGATCAAAGACTTCCATAGTAATGGACAGAGAAAGATGTCTGGTGTCTTCCTCAAAGTTTCTCTACATTATTTTTGTTTGTTTGTTTTTTCTTTCTTTTTTTTTTTTTGAGAAAAATATCTCTCATTGACATTACAATTACTCAAACATTTATGCTACAATCAGCCATATTGGCTGTGCTGGGACTCCATGGCATCCACCTGTGTCTACCTCTTCAGTGCTAGGGTTATATGGGTGTTCCACTGCACCTGGCTTTTTACATAGGTGCTGGGGATTGAACTCCCTTCCTTATGGTTACTCAGCAAGCAGTTTACTAACTGAGCCATCTTCTCACACCCCTTATAGAATTCTTTTATTTTGTGACAGAGAAAAAGGGCAGACTCAACACAGAACAATTGTTTTAATTACAGCTGTTCTCCTTGAAGAGTAAAGCAGTACAGTGCAGCCCTCAGGCTTGCTTTGCTTTAGTTGCCTGTGCAAATAAATCATCCCTCCTATTTTCCTCCAATTTACTTCAATGTTTTAGGAAGCATATTTAGCATGATGAACTTAGTATGAATAGTCCATCTTCAGAAAGCACCACAGATTCATTATTTCATTGTGGTGCCTTTTGGTTTCTTTCACTTGATGCAAGAAAGACAAATCTGGGAAAATTTCATGAAACTGTTCAGATTCATCATAATATTCCCAAATCCTGAAAACAAGGATTTGGGGATGGGATGGGTGTGTTTGGGGTTTAAAAATAATGGTAACACCAATGCATTATCCTGTAAAGCAGAAGTAGCCTGCTGTGGTAAGAATACAGCCTAATTGCAGGCTGCATATATACTAAGGTAATGAATGAAAATAAATTCATTTCTTTGACTAAGTCACCTGCTACCATATTCTGACTTTTAATCTTCAGTCATAGTGTGTTGGCAAAAAAAAAAAAAAAAAGGATTAGTCAGTTCTTGTGACTTATCTGTCATTCATTATTTACTGTATGAATTCCAGCAACCTAATTTCTCTATAGTATGCACTTATTCATCTATAGACTGAGTATAAGAAGAGCTGTTGAGTCCTACGAGTGCATAATGAGATAGAAGTAAGATGAAATACTCAACTCACATCTTTATAAATCATCATACAGACCACATTTTACACAAATACTAATGATCTTAGGGTGAGAGTGTCAAAGATCCAGTCCAGGGTGTTTTCTTTTTTTTTTTTTTTTTTTTTTGTATTTATTTATTTATTTTTATTTTTATTTTTTTATTTTTTTTATCAGTTACATTTTATTAACTCTGTATCCCAGCCGTGTCCCGATCCCTCATTCCCTCCCAGTCCCTCCCTCCCTCCCTCCCTCATCTCCACCGTGCCCCTTTCCAAGTCCACTGATGGGGGGGACCTCCTCCCCATTCATCTGATCCTGTTTTATCAGGTATCTTCAGGACTGGCTGCAAAGCCCTCCTCTGTGGCCTAACAGGACTGCTCCTCCCTTCGGGGGTGGGGAGACCAAAGAGCCAGTCATCGAGTTCCTGTTAGAAATAGTCCCTGTTCCCCTCACTTTGGGAAACCAATTGGTTACTGAGCTACCACAGGCTACATCTGAGTGGAGGTTCTAGGTTATATCCATACATGGTTCTTGGTTGAATGTCAGTCTCAGAAAAGACCCTGTGCCCAGATATATTTGGTCCTTGTGGAGCTCCTATCCTTTCCCCATCAGACTAACTCCCCTTCTTTCTTATGATTCCCTGTACTCTGCCAAAGGTTTGGTCATGAGTCTTTGCTTTGAAAACACTGCTAGTTAGAGTCTTTCAGATGCGCTCAGTAGACTCCTGTCATACGTTCAATGCACATCCCATCTGTCTTTCTAAATGAGGATTGATCATCTTACAGGGTGTTTTCTTATTTCTGACATTAACTCATGCTCTTGGCCATGGTTGCTGACTTTCAGGGCATTGTGCCAGAGATACCTTTTGTGTTTTTATTCCGTTTCTGGTTTCCTGTTAGCATTTTTAGCCTCTGTTTCATGCAAAATTCCATTCTTTAGCAAGCACATTTCATTCAAGCATGATTTTAATTTTATATAGGCAGAACACTGTTATTATTACACTTATTTTTTTACACTTATTATTATTTGTACACTTATTTTTATTAAATTTAAGAAGAATTCACATCAAAATGATTAAATGCTGTTAAAATCAATAAACGTCAAAAAGTATGACAGAGACTAAAAAATGTATTGGAAGAAAAAAGAAATCTACTATGACATCTTAATTATGAAAAGTTATACCTTAGGCAAAAGTTTGCTTTTATGAAGTAGAAACATAAAATGAAGGAAACAACAAAATTTTATAATTTCATATACAGAAAAATCCATATGTATACCTGGTGGTTTATTGTAGCATAATGAGACATTAAAAGAAAAACACGCCAAGTCTCCTTGCTCCTGGTGGTCCTTTTCAACTTACTGCTGCAGTTACAGGTTTACTCAGACTTTCCCCAGAACAGGCACCATCTGCCTGATTAGTCCATTTCCTTGGTATCCTGCCATTCTTGCTATTTATGTTTCTGCTCTATTTCAAGAAAGGCACTCGTTAGAGATGGCCACATCTGTTATCACTTGAGAAGTTTATATATTTAAAAAAAATGACTAGCACCTTGGTATTTTACTAAGTACAAGCAGGAAAAACCTGTCTTCAACTTCCTTTGCCTTAAATGTTAACAAACCATGGCATAATCTTTAACTTCCCTCCCTGCTACCAATCCTGAAATTCCATGAATCTAAAATGAGAAATAAATGCTCAGTGTATTTGTGTTTGTGTGTGTGTGTGTGTGTGTGTGTCAGACACATTATAAACACAAACAGAAAATAAATGAATGCTTACAGAAAATAACAAATGTAAATCAGGTATGGTCTATTCTAATGATTACATCTCAAAAACCTGAAATAGGATGCTGAAAAAAAAAAAGGCATAAAGGATTTTCCCTTCAACTTCCTAGAAAGTATGCTCCAGATAGGCAAGAATTTCTGTCTTTTTTTTTTTTTTTTTTTTTTTTTTTTTTTTTTTTACTGTGTCCTGAGTGTTGGGACACATAACAAAATACAGCTCTTTAATTTAGAATTATAAAATGGTTCTTCAAGACTCCTAGTCTGTTATGTATTTTTACCTCCTCCTACTTGCACAAATACTAACTTATAAACTGATGTAATGGGATTTTATGGATGGAATTAATGTCTGAAATGTATGACCTTATTATAAGACGATCATCACAATAGCTCTGACATCATCACAGGACTCTTTAAAGCCAAGTTTTGTCTGATAAATGTAAAAAGTGCCATAAAAAGTTACTGACTCACTAAAAGAAAGAAACAGCTGCATTGTAAATTTGGCCCTGTTGAGAGAGCACAGTGGACAAGAACTGAGAGCAGCCCCCAATGTACAACCAAGAAGGCATCAGGAATCTTAGTCCTGCAGCTACAGCAAGTGGATTCTGCCAACACATACATAAACAATCTTGGATGAGAACTGGAGCCTTGGAAAATACAGCCAATGAGTATATTCCAGTCTGCTAAGAGAATTAAGTAAAAACTCCTTTGAGTCTATAAATGTGGTTTTTATGCTGTGATATAGCAGTAAAAATACTATTTTATATCAAATACGTGTAAAGAGTTGTGTAATGAAGGTATGCATGAACGATACTTTAGTCTGATGCATAGTCAAGATGTTTTTATAACATGAACAGATCATGGAACTATATGGAAGAATAGATTAGTGGCAAAAAGTAAGTTCACACTATAGGGCGATGTCAGCATCCCAAGAAGACTGCCCCTTCTCCAGGCTTTCTTTATCCTTTCAGCTGAATGTGTTTCATCAGCAGCTAACATTACATTGCCAGGCCTTAAGGATATTATATGCAGCTGTATCCACACAAGTGATGGTTATCACACGCAAAATTCTTGTGGTTTTATACCTAAGCTTTAATAACTACATATAATGTAATCTTCACTGATATTAATTTGACATTAGTACGTTCTTAAATAAAAACAACATATTTATATAATACAAAGGGAAAGGTATATGTCTAAAGGTATTCATATAGTAGTCTTTCAAAATTTGAAAAGATATACTACAGGATCCCTATGGATATTACAATCATGGATGATGTAAAATGATGTAATATTTGTATATAACATATGTAATATTCCCATATATTTTAAAATATCTCTAGAATACATATAATACTCTATGCATGATTATGCTATATAAACACTTATTATACTATAATGTGCAGGAATAAAAATTCTTTATGTTCAACATAGATGGAATTTTAAAAGAATATTTTCAACCTATAGTTGGTTAAATATATAGATGCATAGCTTATACATATAAGCTGACTGTATATCTCCATTTACATTTTATCTTTCAAGAAAGTTAAGTATAGGGTATATTAATCCATAACATTACCTCCAATATATTTTGAATATAGTTATAGATATTATAAATACACAAACTTTATTTGAAGAGACAGTTTATTTCATTTAGAATAGCTTAAGTGTAGAATAGTTAAGTGTATGGTTGAATTGCAATTAATACTGAAAATTTTCCTTAACTTTTAATATATTATATAGAATTGGAAAAGATTTAAACATGCAAATATTTAAGTACAATATGTGATCTCAGAAATTGGTCTTATAAAGCTACAGGAAAGCTTGACTGTAAATGCACAGAAATGAAATCAGCCCTGTGTGCCTTCCTAACACATAGGAGGCGAGGTCGGAGGTTTCTGAGGGAATGTCAAAATTTTATGTCTACTACCTGTTAAGTGCTTAGACTTTTGAGCTCTATAGGAAGAGGGCTTTGGTGTTTGTTTTTGTTACTGAGACAAGATCTTTCTATGTAGCCTAGCCTGACGTGGAATTTACAATCCTCCTCTCTGTTTCCTGAGTCTTGGGATTAAAGGAATGTGTCATCATGCCTGGCTGACTTCTGGGCATAATAGTATTTCTTTACATATCATTCCTTTCCCAGAATAGGTTGAGTGACAAGTCTTTCACAATGAAAAGCAACCAATAGTTCTACTCAGCTGTGACACCTATGAACTACAATGAACAGCCTGGCAAGATATCACTAAGGGTGCAATAGCGGAACTCGTATCTTGAATGGAACAACAACTATAGGTTTTATTGGTCTAATTGGATTTATGGCCTCTCAACAGGAGGTAATTAACGTCTAGTAGTGGTAACATAGCCAACCTCTCCAAGCTAGTGAAGTTGTAGATCTTAGAAGAGATCCTACTACCTCCTTTACTAAACCAGCATAATTCCCAACTTCATTCTGATACTCATCCTTGTAGCCACAGATAAGTGTAGCTCTCACACACTGCCAACCAAGCCTCTCTTTGCAACAGGTAGAGATTAGTAAAGGAAACCACAATTGGTCAAAATGCAAAGAACATCAGATAATGTGGTTCCGAGCCCCAAACAGATACATGGCAACACGACTGCTACACTTAAGGCTCATGGAACATCATGGAAAGGGATGGGGGACAGGGGTGCAGAAAACTTGTAAGAGACAGAGGACCATGAAACCCACTGTGAACTGTGTCTCCTAAAAGTTACAGAGACGCTTCATCCATAAGATCTCAAAAATATGGCTGCCATAAGAAAAACTGAACCAGGAAAACACCAATAGGCATGCTAAGTTCCAGGGTGCTGCATATCACCTGGTGTACTGATCTATTTAAGATGGCAGCAGCAGACACTCCAAAGACAGCAGGGCAGCTCTAAGTAGCCTGAGAGACCCATGGAGGCTCCAAGAGGAGATGCAGTAGCAAAGGATGTGTCTGCAGAGCTTGAAGTATCTCTGGAAGATGAGAACAAAAAGTAAGTCTTATGGGAATATTCTTTTTAAAATGTAATCTCATGAGATTGGAAAATAAAGATGGTTGGAGCACTGCCACAATCCTTGGCATGCACACACACACTTAGTAGAAGACAAACTAGAGACCAAGGGGGGATAGGTATGGGAGCAGTATGGAAGCACTGCAGGCATCCAAGAGAGGCAAGAGAGGCTTGATGGAGAGAGGCAGAACTAGAGACAATAGAGCTCTCTTTAAGGTTACTATAACAGTGAAGTATTAAATCTTTAGAAGAATGGGGGAGGGGTGGGGTGGGATGTGGGATGTGGTGGGGGTTATGGTTAGAAGTAAGGGCTTCTTCAAATTAATTGAGCCAATGAAATCTTTTTGGTGTTTCAAGACAGAGTTTCTCTTTGTTGACTTGGCTGTCCAGGACGCTCTTTATAAACCAGGCTGGCCTCGAACTCACAGCAATTCACCTGCCTCTGCCTCCCTGAGTGTTGGGATTAAAGATGTGTGCCATGGCACCTGGCCAACGAAATCTTTTGACATTAGACAAATATAGGAAACCACTGGCACAGCTGAGGATGTGCTGGTACACAAACTTACTTTGGAATTCTTAAAGTTGTTGGCACTTTACTGCTCCTCATCTAGTTTTATCATCATCAACTCTTTATATATTTGGTTGAGTTCATTCAGGTTCTCTGCTGTGCTTGATGACTGAGTCAGGATTACCTTTTTATCTACTTGATACACGAAAGATGCAAAAATAGTTTAGAGTGAATTATATTAATATCTGAGTTGGCAATGAAATTAGAATAATTAAATTTATATTGTTGCAAACTTTCAATATCTCCTCATGAATTCCTCTTCCTAGATTAATGAGATAGATTTACTAATACTAAATCACCCAAGAAATTTTTGTAAAAAAACAGATATAATGGATTTTACTGAATGTAAGTTACTCTGCCTTCCACCACCTGTTTAATCTTATCTGTGAATTTAATTAAGACTTCCCTTAATTAATTTACTTTTACTTAAATTTAATTTACTTCCCTTTGTCAACTGACATTACATAAGATCATACCTCACATCAGTTCCTGCAGAATCTGTGTCATTTCCCTCTCCATATACTTCAGTTTTTAAGTAAAAATTGTTAAGTTTTTGACTCATGAAGCTTCAAGAAGAGTATTTGTTTTAGGAAATTTAGGGGGCTATAAGAAAAACCTGACACAGAAGGAGCACAGCACGAAACAGAAATTAGCAAGGAAAAAATAAGAGAAGTAGAAAAGGAAAAGAGGCCAAAGCGAAAACTAAAATTTTGGACAGTCTTAAAGGTCACAAAACAGAAGAAAACAGATTCAGAAATGTGGGGGCTGGAGAGACAGTCCAGCAGTTGAGGGCATTGGCTGATCTTCTAGAGCCCCTTAGTTCAATTCCCAGTATTCCTATGGCAGCTCACAACCATCTGTAACTCCAGTTGCTGAAGTATTTTTTTCTGGTCTCCTTAGGAATTGCACAATGCCCTCTTCTGGACTGGGAAACAATATATAACTGTGCAAGAGATATCAGGCTATATTAAATATTATATTCAGTGCTATTGAATTTTTAGAAAAGGAGGATTACATTTGTGATTAGAGTAGTGAGCCTGACCTGGATTGTCAGGAAGATGGCATTGAACAGATTTAAAAACAACAACAACAATAACAACAAAAACAAAAACCCAGAAGACTGGTATGTAGAGGTGGTGATAGATAACCCAACAGTCAGTTCAAAGACCTGAATTCTAACACTGGTGGTTGTGATGAGGTTTGGAATTGGAGGAGTAGGATTTTAGCACCACAGGTTTTTTAAATTAAATTTTAATTTTTGTATTAATTACAGGTTATTTACTTTGTATCCCAGCTGTAGACACCTCCCTCCCTTATCTCCTCCCATGCCCTCTCTAAGTCCACGGATAGGGGAGGTCCTCCCCCCCTTCCATCTGACCCTAGTTTATCAGGTCTCATCAGAACTGCTTGCACTGTCCTCCTCTGTGGCCTGACAAGGCTGCTGCCCCTAGCAGGGGGTGGGGTGGTCCAAGAGCTAGACACTGAGTTCATGTCACAGACAGTCCCTCTTCCCCTTACTAGAGTACCCACTTGGATACCGAAGCTGCCCTGGGCTACATCTGAGCAGGGGTTCTAGGTTATATCCATGAACGGATCTAGGTAGAAGTATCAGTCTCAGAAAAGACCACTGTGCCCAGATATTTTGGTTCTATTCCTCTCCTTGTCGCGCTCTTGTCCTCTCCAGGTCCCACTATCTCCCCCTTCTTTCCTAAGATTGCCTGCACTCTGCCCATTGTTAATGAGCCTCAGTATCTGTTTTGATACAATGCTGGGTAGTCTTTCAAAGGCCCTCTGTGGTAGACTCCTGTCCTATTTCCTGTTTTCTCCTTCTTCCAATGTCCAGTTTGTCATTCTTAGTGAGGATTGACCATCTTACCCAGGGACCTTCTTCTTGCTTAGCTTCTTCAGGTGTACAGATTTTAGTATGTTTATCTTACATTATAAGTCCAGCATCCACTTACAAATGAGTATATACAATGTGTGTCTTTCTGCTTCTGGCATACCTTACTCAGGATGATCTTTTCTAGTTCCCACCACTTGCCTGCAAATTTCATGATTTCCTTGTTTTTAGTTGCTGAGTAGTATTCCTTTGTGTAAATGTATCACAATTTCGGTCAAGTTGAATGGATACAGAAATTGTGGTACATTTACACCACAGTTTTTTAACATCTGTCTGTGAACTTTATTTGGGATGTTGTACTTATGGTTCATGCATTAAGCAGTAGGTATAGACAAGATATTAAGTGTATATTTAAAAGAAAATCTATTCTAAGGGAGCCACTGTAAGAGGCAGCATTTTATTATTTAGTGATTTTTTTTTTTTTTTTGTGGACTGCTTCATTTTGTTCTCATTTGCTAACTAGTTTAAACTAGTACAGACCTTAAACAAACCAATACCCACATCTTCCCCATCCATTTAATGAATGGCATCTGTTCTGTTTTTCAGGTTTTCAAGTTACTGTATATTGCCTCCTTAATTAGCATATTACAGTATACCATAGTAGTTCTCAAATGTAAGTGTGCCAACAATCATTGGAAGGACTCATTTAAACACAAATGGTTGAGCAGTTTCCGATTCAGAAAGTCTAGGTTGAAAATTTCAGACTTTTACGGAGTGCCAGCTCCCTTAACCAATTCACTTCCACTTTCTCAGCTGACACACTGTATATGTGGCAAGGACTAGTGTTTGATTAGGTTTGATTGTTATAGATAGGATATACAGAAATATGAAGACTAATGGTTGCAATGTTCTTCCTGAACTTTGTCATTTCCTTTCAATGATAACTGATACCCCTACCCCCTTTCCCTGGTATTCTACCTCAGCATAGTGGAAATGATCTGCCTGTACTTTATTATTTCCTTTAATGGTAGCTGAACCCCACCTCCATTTCCCTAGTATTTTACCCCAGCCTCTTGTCACCCTTAGCAGGGTGGTTTGGTTAAACTTAACAGAGAAAATATTATCAATATTCAGTGGTGTTCAATGCGACACTTCCTCCAGGGAGAACTGAAGTTGGTACAATATGTGATTGCTGAAAGACACATTCCTAACAGTTGTAATTTCAAAGAATCAGAATGATCTCTCTGAATGAATGCCTATGTACTATCTGTTTTCTATATCAGCAAACTGTATATTCGTAGGTGGCACACACCTCATATAAAAATATTTGAGAAAAACTGTACCTGTACTGAATGTGTATAGACTTTTGGCTATTATTCCACAATAATAACTACGTAAGTGACATTTAGGTTATATTAAGTAATGTAAATTACCTAAAATGTGCAAAAATTATGTAATTTTGGAACTCAACAGGGACCCGGAACCTATCTCCAGGGAACACCAAAAGCCAATACTAACAGCGTGTGTGTTTGTAATAATTTGTATGCACACACATAGGGCAAAGAAAACCTTTTTCTTGATTGCATTAAGGGTGACATTGATCTGAGTTTGGTAATTTTCGGAAGTTCAGACATGAGGTGCCTCTTCGGAATGTCTTGCAGATTTCTGCATGCAAAACTATATTGATTTATAATTTGTGACACTTTTCCTCTTCACACTTCATTTACTATCTGACAGACATTCGGTGAAGACAACTTAAGTATAATAGTGGTAGAAACCTGAATTCACCTGTTTCTACCTTCACACTTTCTCATGCTTCCTTTCATCAGTTGTTTTCTCGAGTCCCAGAATCTAGGTTTAAATTATATTACCGCGCGACAGTTATACGGTGATTTATATCATGCAATGAAAAGGAATAAACTATGAATAGCGCTTTGGCTTTTGTTGCCGGTTGCACCGGCGGCTAAGGCCATTTTTCTACAAGTTAGAGAGAGAACGGAAAGGACTTCCTGGCATCATCCTTTCCTTCCCAGCACCTCCTCGTCCCTCCAAGGATGAGGTACCTTCCTTCTCGCCGGGTTAACAAAAAAATCCCGGGGCGGCAGGCAAGCACCAGACTGCTTCGCGTTGAAAGACTTCAAGCCACACGATCCGCGCCGCTCAGAGACGGCGCCACGCCTCCGCGCGCGCGCGCTCCCGACGCTTCCTGCCCCGGCTGCTTTTCCTTCTCCCTCTCAACGTGCTCCCGGAAGGCGCCTGCGCAGAGGCCACAGCACCTCCCACCCTCCCTCCCTCCCGGCCCCGCCCTCCTTTCTCTCTCACTCTGGGGTTTCGCTCCAAGAGCTGCCGGTTCCCCGCCGCGGAGTCGGGCTCTGCGCACCCGCCCCCTTCCTCCGCCCCTCCCACCACACTGGTCTCGGGCCGGCGGAGATGAGGCTGTGGCGGCCGAGGCTCCGGCGGCCTCAGCGGTGGCTGCGGCGGGGGCGGCCGGAACCCGGGCGTTGAGGCGCGGCGGCGGCCGAGGCGGTGCTGCCTCAGCCGCTGCGGCGGGCTTCCCTTCCTCTTTAGCGCAGCCAGGAAGTTTGGCGCCCCTGTGCATGTGTGCGCGTGAGTGTGGGTGTGCGCTGGCCGGAGGCTCGGGCAGCGTTTCTGCAGGCGCTGGTCTTTTTGCCCGCTTCGCTTCCCGTAAGCTGGCACCCGCGGAGCTTGGGCTGTGGCCTGAGGAGGGGGCGCGGCGGCGGGCGTTCTCCTTTTGTTGTTGTTTCCTCTGCCTGGAGAGCTGACGGGGGGACGCGCCTGGGTGGGGCGGCTCGCAGCCCGGGCCTGCTGGCCCCCGGGGCTCCCGGGCGGCGGGGTAGCTGGTGGAGAGCGGGCTTCAACATGATGGCGGCCGAGGCCGGCGGTGAGGAAGGCGGCCCGGCGACCACTGGGACTGGAGGCGGCGCGGCCGCGGGCTCCAGCGCTTACCCGGCAGCGTGCCGGGTAAAGTTACCCGTGGCCCTGCCGGTGGCAGCCGCCCCTTGTCCCGGGCTGCCGGACGCCGACCTGCCCGCGGCCCAGGGCGGCGGAGCCACGTTGGGGTCCGGGTTTCTGGGGACTGGGCCGGTGGCGGGTGTCCTGGGGGGCGCCGCGCTGACCGGCGGAGCTGCTGCCGGTGTGGCCGCTGCTGCAGCCTCGGGACCTGCCGGAGATACCGCTTTCACGAAGGGCACTCTGTCGTTGCCTTCGGAGACTCTTGGGCCGGGCGGCGGATTCCCTCCTCTGCCGCCGCCTCCCCAGCTGCTCCCTTTGGGCTCCGGCCTGGGGGCAGTGGATGAAGGTGACTCCCTGGATGGACCAGAATACGAGGAGGAAGAGGTGGCCATACCGCTGACCGCACCTCCAACTAACCAGTAAGTCGGAACCACTGTTGAGGGATTGTAGAAGCTGACTACGTAAAAGAAGTGGGAAAGAAGGGGCAAAACACCGTGCTCCCGCGGCTGTGATTTATTTGAAAAGTTTTGAAGTTTCAGGTTCCATATATAGGGATTTAATTTGATCAGTCGATTTCCCTACGAGCACTCTCCCTGGCGTCTTGTATATTTATTGCTCTTCTGGGAAGAAGTAAAGTTTTTAAGATGAGGAGCTTGGGAAATTGTATCCATTGAGAACCGGATATGGTTCTGCCCCTTCCTAATTGAGATAGTGTCCGGGATTCAGCAGAACTTGGCACTGTAAAGGCAACTGTATCTCCGGAGCTCCCTGCTGACGTGAGAGGCTTTGAGTACAGCTATTTAAATGGGTATTATGTTAACGTAAGTTGAAAATTCATTGGTTAGAATAGTTTGTTTTTGCTGCAGTTGCAAAACTGGAAGCGCTGCGATTCAGAAAAGTATCTCTTTAGAGAAAGAAGCAGGAGAAAAAGGAAAGAAGTTTTGTGAATTCCAAGTGTGATTAAGGCCCCCTACTAAACACTAACTTGTTCCTTGGAATTATTTATTATTCTCTTGTAATACCTCCATACCGAGGCAGTATAAATACATTAAAGTAAAACAGATTAATTCTGCTCTTAGCATTTTGGTAGTGGCTGATACCATATTGTTCAGAAATTAATTTGGTAGTTTATTGTAACATGATTAAGGGCAAATGGCTTTCCTGCCCTTTTTATAAGTTAGAGTTATCTCAACAACTCATGTTTTTTCATAAGTGAAATGAGTATATATTTATAAACGTAGGTTGATCTTAATAAGGGGAAAATGTTGAGATCGGAATTAGCAATAATGGGCCAAACATGTTTTATCGATCCTTCGTATCAGTTAAAATTAACCCTTAGAATTTCAGCAACATTGGTGAATATTAGGAAGAGAAATTGGTTCATATATTGGCAATTTCTGAACTCCAATTTGGAAGTTTTCTTTGGGAGGGTCATCTTTAAGAGGGTAAAGAAATGATTTAAAACAATCAGGGAAGTATTTCATATATTAATCAACTTTTGATTTAAGCTACTTTTGATTAATCAACTTTTGATTTAAACTTTTGATTTACTGCTCCTTTAAACGGGTATTGTATTGTACTTTGAAAATTTGTTGGTCAGAATACTTTGTTTTTGTTGCAATTGCAAATTTCAGCTTAGGTCTGTTTTGATACTTGGCGGTTATGTTATTTAACGCAAAGTCTAATTTCTCTTTCTGTTTTTCTCCAATTTATGTCGGCATTGCATCCATCCTGGTAATGTTCTGAAAGGGTTAAAAAATGCAGCATACTGCATACCTTTTTGCAAAAATAAATTGTTTTTAATATAATACAGTACAGTTTTTAACACTGAAAGAATGCAGTATTGGGCCACTTTTGTAATTGATTTAGGCATATTTAGAATCTTGTTTTTTTAAAGGCATTTGATGAGTTATTTTTTTTTTTATGTGTATGAGTGTTTACCCATATGTATGTGTCCTGTGGCTGAGGCCAGAGGGGGTCAGATTCCTGGAACTGGAGTTAGAGGTGGTTGTGAGCTTTCCTGTGGGTGATGGGAACCAAATACTGCCTTTCTGCAGGAACAGCAGGCACTCTGAATCTATGAGCTATCTCTCTAGTACCAGGATATTGTTCTTAAATTATTTCTAATTGATTATTTTATTTTTTAAGACTATATAAGATGGCCTGAAACTCAGTTGTGTAATCCAGCTATCTTTGAGTTTGTGGTGATTTTGTTCAGCCTCTCAAGTACTGGAATATAATAGGCTTGAGAAATAATATTCACTTTCTAGCTTCTAATAGGCTTTTAAAGAGGATTTAAAATTGACAGGAAAATTGAATGAAAAAAAGATTATTTTCATACTACATTTTTAAGAATAAGCATAAAAAGAATAAGAATTATTTGGGAAAAATTTGTGAGAAATGCATTAGTGGTTTTCATTATTTAAAAATATTTAGGAATAAATATAAAATTTGAGTAAGAGTTCATATTCTAAAAAGTCCTTTATGTTTCTAGTATATATATATATATATATATATATATATATATATATACTGAGCCTTTGCCTTGCGACCCCTCAAAACAAAACAAAAGCCAACAGTTATATTCTTTGAATGTATCTGAAAATTTATGAGAACAGGATCCCATCTCAGATCTACATTACCTGTTTCCATACCTGTGAAAAAGGGTTCTTCTCATCATTAAAATGATATATATATTTTATATCTTTCGTGGGCTTTGAGATTTAATTTCATTACATCTCTCTTTTCCTCTTTTCCAACCCTCCTCTCTGTCCTTCAAATTCATGGCCTCTTTTTAAAAATTGTTACTGCATGCCTTTTTGTATTTCTATATACATATATATTACTAAATAAAACCTGTTGAGTTATGCTCTTACATAGCTTACATAGTTCTTTTATTGCTGTGAATCAAGCCTAGGGCCTTACACATAGTATGCAAATTTTCTACCATTGAGATACCTACGCCAGTTTTCTAGTGTGTCTTTAAAAGTTACTTATAATTTTACAAATCCACTCCTTTCTTCCATTTTAAAGTAAGATTTATTTTTCAGGTCACAATCTAAAGTGAGTTGTAGAGAAGCTCAGCTCCATGCTAATGTTCAGGAGCCTCAGTTCTGTCTACCTAGTGGTTCCATCACCATCTTTTCTAATGGTGTGTGGCTATACATACATGTGTATGAGTGTGGTACCTGCATGAGTGGTGTGTGCTCAGGTAATGTGTGGATGCTCATACCTGTATGTGTGTGTGTTTCTCTGTGTGTATAACAGAAAAGGCTGTCAGATGTTTTGCTCTGGCTAGTAGCCAGCAACATTTATTTATTGTGTCCCAATAAATACATAGTTCCCCCCCCCCCCCCGATAACAATATAATTTTCTTATTAGAAGATTGTCTACTAATCCTTTTCATATAAGGGATACCCTTATTAGTTGCTAGTTGTTTTATGATTACTTTTACTTTTTTTTTTCTTTTTCTTTTTTTGAATTGAGATCTCAAGATGTTGCCCAAGCTGAACTTGAATTTCTGGGCTCAAGTGATCATCCTTTTTGAGCATCCTGAATAGCTGGGATTATACGGGTAGCCACCTCACTGGCTAAAATAACTATTTTACTTTTTTTTTTTTATAACTTATTTGAGACAAACTTTTACAATATGGTACAGATTGGCCTAGGGCTAGAGATTCTCATGTCTTAATACTGAGATTGTAGACGTGTATCATATACCAAACCCAAGCACTGTTTTACAACAGGACTTCTGAAACATTTTCCAGTCTACACTTTTCGTCCAAGTTTTACAGAGATGTTAAACATAAAATAAGCGTACCAGTCAGTCACTGATAATAAGTCAAAGGGAAATGTATTTTCAGCAGTTCTTTGATGTATATATAGATAATTTATTAATGACAAGCAAATTGCAAATTAAGATAGGTTGTTTAATTTTATCTAAAGAATTAAATTGTGGCAGAATATTTGATCTTGTAGGATATAGAGCATCTTCAAGGTTGATCAGAATTTTGGTTTTATAGTTGTTAATGCTTGAGAATGTTTCCAGTGGGAGAGATGAGTAGATAAGAAAAAAGGCAAATATAATTACTTCCATAAGCATGACATGATAAATTGCTTTTCAGCTAGGCGTTCCACAACATATGTGTGTGTGTGTGTGTGTGTGTGTGTGTATGTATATGTATATACATATATATTTGCTTCTATTGTCTGTCTTAATAGTTTTTAGGAGCATACTTCATATCAATATAAATTATGGTGCATTGTTCGAATGAATAGATACTTGTATGTTAGGTTGTAGAACCATGCAATCACATTCAGGGTGTTATGTTTTGGAGTAAGTTAAGGAGTTGTAAGATAACAAGCTTAATTATCACCTCTTTGTATGTATTTAACACATTTCAACAGGATGAGGCATTTTGGTAATTGTATTTTTTAATGAGTTAAAAATGAACATCACAGGCTAAAAGGAAATATAATTATAAAATGTAGTCGGAAGGTGAGTGATTGTTCAGAGAAATAAGATAAAAATTAATCTATAGAGTTGTGTAGGTAACCTGAATAGTATATTCAGAGTATAGTTGTTGAAGAGTTAAAATAATAAAAGTAAATGGAAGAGTGTCATTGAAATTTCTTATCATAATCTCATTGAATTTTTTATAGAAAGTTTGTAGTATTGATGGTTAGTATTATATTCATGATATAATAGACATTTTAATGATGAGAAGAACCCTTTTTCACAGGTATGGAAACAGGTAATGTAGATCTGAGATGGGATCCTGTTCTCATAAATTTTCAGATACATTCAAAGAGTATAACTGTTGACTTTGTTTTGTTTTGAGGGGTCGCAAGGCAAAGGCTCAGTACCCCAGAGTTACTAATCATTTGCTAGATATTTTTACACATCGAGAGTCACATTCATGACTTCCTCCTTTCTTGACATGTAGCTTAGCTTCCCTGGCTTTGAACTCTTACTTTGCTTGCTTCACCTTGCTGGGATTACAGGTATGTACCATCATGCCTGGCTTACAGATTTATTTTTACTTAATTTTCTATAACTGTACAGTGAGAGTTGCTGTTACAGTAATATTACATATTGGGAAAACTTGAGCAATGGAACTGAGTGATGGAGAAAACAAATTATTTATTAACTACTTGGCAAGTATTTCAAATTTAAATTTGTCAAACTTTGGAATATGTGAATGGATTTTACTAATACCATTTGAACATACTGAATTTGAATCCATTTAAATTTTTGATGTTTAGATTAGGAATACTCAACTGTAGATGGCATTTGCTATTTTTGTGCATTCCTCTAACTCTCTTTCTACCCTTATTAACCCCCCTAACACTTGATAGGAGAGAAAAAAGGATGGAGGGGAGGAGTGAAGGTATTGTTAGACTGCTTCCTGATGATTAGTGCTTCGAGTTCCTTGGGGCAAGTTTAACCTTTGTTGCCAGGATAACTAATTTCGTCTTCTTCTTCTGGGCCTCCCCCTTCCCCCCCCCCCCCGCCTTCCCATCTTTCTTGCTTGTTTCCTTCTTTTCTATTTCCTACCTACCTACCTTCCTTCCTTCCCTTCTTTTTTTTTTTTCAATGCAGTTTATTCAGGAACATTGAACAATCCTCGGACCCCGGGGAAAGCCAGCCCACAGCTTAAATAGCCTCTGGGTAGCCAACCCAGGCGTGCCACGAGGGCAATGCAGATAGGTCCACATACATGGAAGCAAGCCAGATCCTCGGCCTTAGCCAAATGTGGAGTTGTTCGTGACAGAGAGCACTCTCTTCCCTTCTTTCTTATTTTCTCTCCTTTTTCCCCCTTTGTGCAGAACTGCTTGACAAACAGCAACAAAAGCATCTAATCACCAACCAACCAACAACAGCAACCCTGCTTTCTCAGGGCCCAAGCAATTATATAGCTTATGAAAAGTTTTCAGAACTCCAAACGGTATATATTTGTAGAAACTATTTCCAGCTGGCAAAAACATGCCCCTGTTAGAGTGTTAGGCAAATCAGAGTCTGCTGCTGCAAAGCAGCCTCTTATCCTCACACCTGGGATTAAAATGAAAACATTTCTGTGTTTTTAAAGAAACCAGAATTACAAAATTCTACACTCACACTGTACTATGCTTGGAACACACACATACACACACAGAGAGAGAATCACACAGACACACTTTAAAAATTAATAACACCTCAAGGTTAGCTACCTTTCATTGGTGTTCTGGACTTAATGATGTCCTTGCCAGTATGACTGTATTTGCAGATAGTGCCTTTATATAGGTAATTATATTAAGTGAGGTTATAAATATTGTGGCTTACAAGTACAAAAGCTGCTGTTTTTTAGGAAGAGATGTGGGAATGTGCACATACAGATAATAGTTCATGTTAGGCTACTGAGAAGCTTACCATTTGTAGCCAAGGAGAGATGCCAACTTTGCTAACACCTTGCTCTTTTAATTTCTAGTTTCCAGGATAGTGAAACCATAATTAAAGTTGTTCAAGCCACTTAGACTGTGGTGTTTTGTTTGTTGTTGTTTAGTTTTTCTTTTCTTTCTTTTTTTTTTTATGGTAGCCTGAATTAAACCATGGTTAACTCTACATATTAAAAATTGTTCTGGATTACTTGAGAAAAGAATTACTTGAGAAAGTAATTATTTTATTTCTTTCCTTCACTGTGGGAAAAAATTATTTTACAGTTTTTCTTTGTGAGTCAGTGACATCTCTCTTTTGGCTATGTCTTTTGACAAGATAAGGCACATTCAGGGGTGAGGTAGTAGACTATGTTAAAAGATGGAAATATACTTAAATTCATGTCTGTTAATGTATGAAAAGGTCCTTCACATGATTGTGATAGTTATGGAGAATCCCATGGATGGGATTACAGCAACATTTCTGTGTTATTTGTTATTTTTTATTGCAATATTTTTCATCTTTAGGAATTTCATTTATCCATACAATGCATTTTGATGCTTTATATTCTGTTCCTTAAGTATTTCTACAAATAGATCCACCTTTATTCTCTATTTCATGCCTCCCCTCAACCCATTGATTTTGATCTGTATTGCTCGTATGTACGTAGGTGTGAGGCCATGCACTAGAGCATGGTTGACCTACCAGGGACCACATCCTTAAAGAGAGTTGACCCTTTCTTCACCAGAAGCTGTCACCTGTTAAGTTGTTAGAGGTGGGTACCTCTATACCAGAATGTTGACTCACTGGATCTTGTGCAGGCAACCACAGCTTCTGTGAGTTCATCAATACAGTAGTGTCTCATGTCCAGAAGATAACAGTGTTACCCCAGTCTTTCCCTGACCTCTGCCTCTTTCTTTCCCCTATTCAGAGATGTTCTCTGAGCTTTAAGGAAGTTTGCGATATAGATGGCTGGTTTATGGCTGAGTACTTCATAGACATATATTCTTTATACTTTGTGATTTTCTGCATTAAACCATTGTTCATGGCACAAAGAAATTTCTCAAATGACATCTGAGAGTGGGACTTAAACTGTGCATTAATATATATATATTTATTTATATAAATTTAATTTAAATATATATATAAGTATGTGTGTGCGTGTGTATATATATGCTTAAAAATTTCCCATTTTGTATGGATGTATGTGTGTATAGGTGCACATACACCACAGTACATGTGTGGAGATAGAGAACAACTTGTAGGAGTTGCTTCTCTCCTACCACCATGTGAGCCCTGGGGATCAAACTTATGTCAGCAGGCTTGGTGACAGCTGTCCTTACAGGCTGAGTCATCTTACATCCTCAGTCTTACTTTTAACATCTTCATTCTTTAGTTCATCTGTTTCAACCAAAGGAAGAAGACTTAGAAAGATTCCTCTTAACTCTTATATTTTTTTGTAGGTGTAACTCATTAGACTGGGCTCAGTCATGAACCTTGTATAACAGATTCATATCCTTTCTCCTGTACTATTAAAATATCAATGTTTCATTCTTTAAGCTCATTTTCTCTCAAGGTGATTTATACATTAACATGACACTGAGAAAGCAATCATGGAGCCAGAGGCAGGGGTCTCTGTGAGTTTGAGGCTAGTCTGTTCTATACCTATTGTATATACCTATTGCCTGAGGTAGGTCTAGGACAGCCAGAGCTACACAGTGAGAACCTGTCTCAAAAAAACAAAACAACCCACCACTACCTCCAACAGAAAAGCAATCGCTCTTTTAATTTTAATCTTTTTTTCATTTGGTTCCATACTTTTTGATAATAAATGTTCTGTTTTTGGAGATTTTGATAAAATTACACTATTTCACCTTCCCATTCTTCCCTTGCACTCTTTCAAATTCATATTCTCTTTTTTTTCCTTAATTGTTGTTACCTAAAAATTTGGGTATATGCATGAATATTTCTAAATACATATTGCGACCTGCTCAATTTGTGTAATGGTAATTGTATGATTGCAGGACTGATTATTTGGTATAGGATAAACAGTTAGTGTGCTCATTCTTTGAGAAATGTTTATTTTTCTCCCTTTCAACGTTCTCTAGTTGCTTGTATTTTTTGTGTAGGATTGAGGCCTCCTTGGTTTTCTCCCATCTGCAATAGCGTGTGTGTGCTCATTTAGCTCAGGTTTAGGCAGTCATGTTGGTGAGGCTTTATGGCTGTAGCTTCTGACATTCCTAGAAGACACAAATCTCACAGCAAACTCCCTGATCCTCTGGCTCTTAGAGTTTTTGCCTCTTCTTCAGCAATGTTCTCTGAGCTTTAGGAAAGAGAAGTTTCCTTGATGAGGGTGAGAACTACACTTATCTGTGGGTGTAAGAACAAATATTTAGAAATTTGTTGGGGATTATAGGTTCTCTGAGATTCATGACTAAAGTAATTCTGGGTAGTTGGTCAGGTTTCAAATATCATGATTATTCAGTTGTTGAGTGGGCTTTAAGTCTAGTTAGAGAGCTATTAGTTACCTCCAAGGAATGCATACTACCACTGTAGTGTAGTAGTAGTGTGCTTCATAGTAGTAGTGGCATAACTAGGTACAGCTGTTGGTTGCTACCCTCCTTTCGAAGCTGCATGGTTGTTTTTGGTATCGTAAAGGCTAGTCCTCAGAGAGGAGGCATTTCAAGTCAGTTCCAGCTCAGAGGTCTCGCTACACTATATCTGAAGTGCAGTGTGTCTTCAGCAATAGAGATACAACTTTCTACCTCTTAGGGGCAAAGGCAAAAGCAATAGCCTGTAACAGTTTGGGAGTCTTTTGGACAACTGACCAACAACTTAGAAGAGGGCTACTATTGGGGTTTTTATTAGATGATTGTTAGCCCTTGGAGGGAACACTGCCAGGCCAGATGAAACTATATATGTTCATTATAGGCTTTTTTTTCTTTTTTAAGTAGGTAGTTAATAATATAATTCCTTACAACTTTTCAGACATGCTTACTGTTATGTGACTCTCACGTCCTCCTCCTGTTTTTATCTTCCTACCCCCTTCAAAATCAGAGCTCTCCCCCCTCTTTTTTCCTCAGTTTCCCACAATCTGATCACTTATACCCAGCTGTTCCTCTCTGTATTGCTCCACTACCTCCCCATCTTGGCAATGTTTTCTTTTACTTACTTGGTTTTTACAGTTACTACATACTCATATCTGAATATTTGGCTCAAAGAGCCTCTAGTGAGAGAGAACATATGACCTTTGCATTTCTGGATCTGGGTTACCTCACAATATAATCTTTTCTAGTTCTATCCATTTACTTGCAAAGTTCATAACTTCATTTTTCTTTATAGTTACATAGTATCCTATAATATATGTACCATATTTTCATTGTCCCTGTCAGTTGAACATTTAGGTTGTTTCCAATTATTTTTTAGCAATTGTGAACAGAGCAGCAATGAACATGGCTGAGTAAAGTATCTCTGAAGTGTGAGGACTAGTCCTTTCAGTATAATCCAAGGAGTTAGCTGGATGATATGGTAGTTTTTTTTTTTTTTTTTTATCCACACTGGTTTCCAGGGTCTGGACAAGTTTGCATCCATCAATCCATCAGCAGTGAGTGAGGACTCCCTTTCCCCACATCATTCAGCTTTTGTTGTCAATTGTTTTGCTGATCTTTGCAATTCTAACTGGGATAAGATGAACTTTCAAGATTGTTTTGATTTGCGTTTCTCTAATTGCTAACAATAATGAACATTTTAAAAGATGTTTCTTAACCACTGTTTTTTCTTTTGAAAATTCTCTGTTCAGATCCTATGCTCAGTTTTTTGAATAGGTCATTTGTTTTCATTTTTTGTTTTGAGTTCTTTACATATTTTGGATGTTAACCCACTCTCAGATGAATACCTGGTAAAAATTCTGTCCTATTCTGTGTGCTTCCTCTTCACCTAGTTGATTCTTTAGCCATGGTGCAAAAAGCTTTTTAGTTTCACGATGGCCCCATAATTGTTGGCCTTAATTCTTGGGCAAATAGAGTCCCATTCAGGAAGGCCTTTTCTATATGTTTATTATGTAGGGTACTGCTTATATTTTCTTGCAAGAAAATATAAAAGCTTTATAGAAAAGCTTTGATTTGTGCAAGTTGGTCATAAAGCAGTTTCAGGGGTTCAGGTTTCAGGTTTAGGTCTTTGATTTATTTGGTATTAACTTTTGCAGGTACAGATTGTTCTGGGTAGTTATATGTCAACTTGACACAACCTAAATTAAGAAAATATCTCCATAAGATCAGCTGTACCATTCCTGATGAGACCTGATAGGCTAGGGTCAGATGGAAGGGGAGGAGGACCTCCTCTATCTGTGGACTGGTCAGGGGCCTGGGAGGAGAAGAGGAGGAGGGTGGGTAGGGAGGGGATGAGGTAGGGGGCTATAGCTGGGATAGAAAGTGAATACATTTTAATGAATAAAAAATATATTTAAAAAAATCAGGCTGTAGGCAAGCCTGTAGGGCATTTTCTTAATTAATGATTGATGTGGGAGGGGCCAGCCCATTGTGGGTGGTGCCATTCCTGGGCTGGTGGTCCTGGTTTCTATAAGCAGGCTGAGTAAGCCACAAGGAGCAAGCCAGTAAGCTGCACTCCTCCATGGCCTCTGCATCAGCTTCTGCCTCTAGGTTCTTGCCCTGTTTGAATTCCTGTGGCTTCCTTTGATGATGAATAGTGATATGGACATGTATGGCAAAAAAATCCTTTCCTCCCCAAGTTGCTTTGATCATGTGTTTTACCACAGCAATAGTAACTCTAAAAAAACAAAACAACAACAACAACAAAGATCTAATTTATTCTTCTGCACTTGGACATCTAGTTTTCCTAGCACTATTAGTTAAAGATGCTTTCCTTTTTTCCAGTGTTGTGTTTTTGGTGTCTTTGTCTTCTGTTGGGTCTTTTATTTTGTTGTATTGATCTACGTCTGCTTCTATGCCATATATATTAGTATTGCTGTGGCTTTGTAATATCTTACTAGCTTTAATTGAAATTGTGCCAGCATTGTTCTTTTTGCTCAGGATTGTTTTGGCCATTTGGAGTCCTTTGTAGTCACATGTACATTTTAGGATAGTTTAAATTTTTTTTCTTCTATTGTGAAGAATAAGATGAGGATTTTAATTGGGATTGGATTAACTCTGTAAGTATCTTTTGATATGATGATCATTTTCACAATGTTAGTTCTAGACTGTGAGCAAGGGTTGTCTTTCCATTTTTTAGTGTCTTTGTTTTTGAATCTCCTTCAAAGATTCATTTTCATTGTAAAGGTTCTTCACTTCCTTGGTTAGGTTTATTCCTAGATATTTTATTTTCTTTAAGGCTATCAAGAATGGCAGTGTGTCCATGGCTGCCACCTGTGTTTTTGTTGTTGTTGTATAGAAAAGCTTTGATTTGTGCAAGTTGATTCTCTATCCTGCCACATTGTAAATTTATTTTTAGTTTCTAGAAGTTTTCTGGTAGAATTTCTGGAATCTCTAATATATAGTTATCTATATATTAGATATAGAGGTTATCTATAAATAGGAGTATTCTGACTTCTTTCCCTGTTTGTATTCCTTCCTTTAATTTCCTTTTGTTGCTTTATTGCTCCAGCTAGTATTTCAAACACAATATTGAAAAGGAGTGGAGAAGGTGGACATCCTGTCTCATTCTTAAGTAGGATTTTTCAAGTTTTGCTCTACTGAGGATTTGGCTGTAGGTTCCCCCTGTATAGTTTTTTATTATATTGAGGTATGTTCTCCATAGTTCTACATTCTCTAGGACTTTTTCTTTTCTTCTATTGATTTGATCATGTGATTTTTGTCTTTAAATCTATGTGGCTTTTTATATTTTTTGGCTCATGTATGCTGAACCATCTCTCTATCGCAGGATAAAAGCCAACTTGGTCATGCTGTATTTGTCTGTATGCTGTTGGCAAGTATTTTATTGCACATTTTTAAGCCTAAGGGATACTGACCTGCAGAGATTCCTTCCTTCCTTCCTTCCTTCCTTCCTTCCTTCCTTCCTTCCTTCCTTCTTTTTTTTCTTTTCTTTTCTTTCTTTCATTTTTTCCCCCTCTCTTTTGCAGCCCTTGTTCTGTATACTTGGTGTTTTATGTGTGGGAGGTGGTAGGGATTTTCTTTTCTGGTCTTGTCTGTTTGGTATTATGTGTGCACCTTGTATATGTATGTGTATGTTTTCCCTTAACTTAGGGTTTTCTTTTAAGATCTTTTTGAAGTTATGATCTATAGCATTAACTTGGGATTCTTCTCATTCATCTATGCCTGTAATTTGAAAGTTTGGTCTTTTTGTGGTGTCTTGTATTTCCTGTAGGTTATTATTATTTTTTAACCTTCCTTCCTTCCTTCCTTCCTTCCTTCCTTCCTTCCTTCCTTCCTTCCTTCCTTCCTTTCTTGTTGTTGTGTTTTTACATGGTTTTGGTATTAGAGTGACACTGGCTTCATAGAATGAGTTTGCAAGTGTGCCTGCTTCTTCCTTTTTCTTCTCTTATTTGAATAGTTTAAGAAGCAAGGAAGGTTGGCTGTGTATCTTGAAAGTTTCATAGAATTCTTCTGTCAATCTGTCTGGCCCTGGGCTACTACTATTACTATCTTTTGGCTGGAAGGCTTTTTACTGTTTTAATCTCCTAATTGCTCTTCTCGTTAGGTTGTTGACTTTTTGGTTTAATTTGGTGGTTTGGCTGGATTCTTACAGATTTTCCAACTTAAGGAAATAAACATGTCCACAGTTTTAAAGTATTCCTTTATAATATTCTGAATTTCTTAAGGTGTCTTTTGTAATGCTTCCCTGCGAATTTATAATTCTTTTAATTTGGGGCCAGTGGGCTGTCAATATTGTTTATCTTTTCAACAAACCATGTCTTAGATTTGTTTATTTGTATTTTTGTTGTTTTCTGTTTTATTAACTTTTGCTCTGAATTGTTATTATTTCTTGACATGTACTGGGTTTTTATTTGGTTGGGTTTTGTTTTACCAAAGTTTTGAGTTGCACCATTAAGTCACTTATTTGTGCTTGTTCTGATTTTTTTAAATATAGGCCACTTAAGACTATACTTTTCCCACAAAGGAGTGGTTTCAGTGTGTCCCATAGGTTTTGTAGTGTTGTGTTTTCGGTTTCATTTTCATTTAATTCTGAGATTTTAAAAATTTCTTTCTTGCTGTCTTCTTTGACCTACTCTTCACTAATGAACCGTTTAATCTCCATGATTTTGTGTTTATTACAGATTTTTTATTGTCAGTATTGTTTTATTGCATTGTCTAAAAAATGATACATGCAATTATTTCAATCTTTTTGAATTTGTAAAGATTTGCCTTGTGTCCCAGGGTATTTGTTACAGCAAAGTGTCCATGTGCTGCTGACTAGAATGTGTACTAAGTGTTTGAATAAAATGTTCTGTAGGTGTCAGTTAAGTCCATTTGATATGGTATCATGTCTGTTTAAACGTCATCATTTCTGTTGTTGTTGAGATGACTTGTTAATTGGAGAAAGTGACTGTTGAAATCACATAACTGTTAATGAGCTGATGTTAATCTATTGTCTTTAAATCCTGTAGTATTTTATGTGTGAGTGTGTGTGTGTGTGTGTATCTGTGTGTGTGTGTGTGTGTGTGTGTGTGTGTGTGAGAAATTGGACACCCTGGAGTTTTGGGCATATGTGTTTAGAATAGTAATGTCTTGTTTCACTGTTATTATGAATAGAACGCAATGCTCTCCTTTTTTTTTCTTCTGATTAATTTTAGTATGAATCCATTTTGACACCTATTAGGATAGAGATGTATACAAGTTTCCAGGTCCCATTTGATTGGAGCACTTTTGTTCATTCTTTTAATCTAAGTTGGTGCCTAACTTTAAAGCTTTAGTTGTAGACAGCTTTCTTGTAGACAACAGATAGATGGATTTTGTTTTTTGCTTCATTCAGTCAGCCTGTGTCTTTTTCTTGGAGAGTTGAGGTCATTGAAATGTATGTGTTAATTGTGTTCATCCTGTTTTTAGCTTTTGGTAGTGGTGTTTTGTGATTTCAGTGGTACTTTGTGTTTTTATAATGATAACTTTAAACTTCTTTCCACAGTTTCTTGGCTGTTCTCATTCCTCTCTTTTGCCCTAAATATTGCCATGTGTATTTCCTTTAGGTTTGGTTTGTTTGATAAAGTGTCTTGGTTAGGCTGTTTGTATCATGGAAAGTCTATTTTGTTTTCAATTATGGTGGATAGTTTTGCAGGGTATATTAGTCAAATCTGGCCATTGTAGACTTTTAGGACTTGGAATGCCTTGTTCAGGATATTTTATCTTTCAAAGTTTCCATTGAGAAATCAGCTGTTATATATGTGGTTTTTTTTTTTGTCCCCTCTCTTTTGCAGCCTTGTTCTGTATACATGGTGTTTTATGTGTGGGAGGTGGTAGGGATTTTCTTTTCTGGTCTTGTCTGTTTGGTATTCTGTGTGCATCTTGTATATGTATGTATATGTTTTCCCTTAACTTAGGGTTTGTTTTCTTTTAAGATCTTCTTGAAGTTATGATCTATAGCATTAACTTGGGATTCTTCTCATTCATCTATGCCTGTAATTTGAAGGTTTGGTCTTTTTGTAGTGTCTTATATTTCCTGTATGTTATTATTATTTTTTTAATCTAATATTTCTTGTTTTGGTCTAGAACCTTTACTTAATCTTCCTGGCCTGATATTTTTGTCTTCTGCTTGATCCATTTTACTTCTAGATATTTCCTTTGAGTTTTATATTTCTATATTTTAAGCTATTTTTTCTTTTCTTTTTTTGTGGTTGAAACTTGAGAAGGATGCAGCTTATCTTGCATTCCTAGAGTGGGTACTAAGGACATTGGTCTCAGAGCACACATAGCACAATGGAGCAAGGAGGGCCACGGTAATATTTGTAAGCATACATAAGAGGGTGTGTGTGAAGAAAATGAGTAAAAAAGAGAGAGAAATACACTTTGCAAATAGGAAGTATTAGAAATATAAACTAGTTTATAAAGGACTTACAGTATAACATAAGGGGTGCTTCATTTAAAAAGAAAGTCATAGTCCAGACTTTGTGTAATGCTTTTGTTGGCTACCCAGACAAATCTTTAAAAATAATTCTATTTATGTAATAATAAACACTATTTAGGTGATAATAGTGCATTAAATATTTTTTAATATATGTGCATCACTCCCCTGCAGTGACATTTTAAAAGAGTAAGTATGGTCTTGGGAAAAAAACATTTTTGAAAGTCCTCAAACACTGACCTTCACTGTGATATATGTATCTTTTCTTGATTATGAGGATCTAAATACTACATATTATATGAAATATTACTTGTACTTGAGTCCTTCAAGCCTCCATTAGTCCTCCTTTGAGTTTTCTAATTGGATTTGGATTTTTTTAGTTCCATCTTCATTTCAGTTTGAGCCCTCTTCATTGTCATTGTTATCTCTGTTGAGTTCCTTCCTTCCTTCCTTCCTTCCTTCCTTCCTTCCTTCCTTCCTTCCTTCCTTTTTCCCTTCCTCCCTCTGTCCTTAATTTCCTCTGTCCTTCCCCTCCTTATTTCCTTCCTTCCTCTCTCCCTCCTTATTTTCTTCCTTCCTCCCTCCCTCCTTATTTCCTTCCTCCCTGTCTACCTCCTTATTTCCTTCCTTCTTCCCTCCCTCATTCCTTCCTTCTTCCCCCCCACAAACAGGGTTTCTCTATATAGCCTTGGCTGTCCTGGTCTTAGGTTTTGTAGACCAAGCTTCCTTTAAACTCACAGAGATTCACCTGCCTCTACCTTCTGAAATACTGGAATTACAGGTGTGTGCCACGGTGCCCCACTGAGTTCTGTTCTTAAGTCCTGTATTGTCTTTGTCATTTTCATCTATCATCTTGTGTTTTCTTGGACGTTACTGGAGTTATTCTCCTTAGGTTCTTTCTCCTAATTTCAGCAATTTGTTTTAAATTAATTAGTTAATTAATTAGCTGATTAATTAATTGTGCACATGTATTCTTTAAACTTCTCTAATTTTTTGATGAAATTTATGATTTTTCTTTAAAATTCTGTCTTTTGGGCGTCATCTATGTAATTCTCATTGGTAAACATTTCTACAGGACTGGTAGATTTTGGGGAGGAGACAGTAGCTTGATAATTCATATTATTTCTACTTTGGGATGAGCTCTGGGTATGTGAAATTATTTTATTAGTTCTAAGTTTGATATGGACAGAGCAGGTTAGGTCAGAAAGAGAGTATGCACAGGTGGATTGAGTTTGAAATGCTTGGGTGAAATGAAGTTAGGAAGATGGAGGGGACAGGGATGGGGTACAGGATGTGCATTCTTCGTCTAAGCTTGAACTGTGGTGGTAGATCTGGTTGGGTTGAGAGTTTGGATATGATGTAGGAGTGAACTGCGCATTAGTTAAGTAAAATCAGTCCTGGTGGAAGCCTAGAGCTTGGTTTCTGAGCAGTAATGGGTGGCCAAACTAGGCTGGGGCCCCTGAATGTGCGATCTGGGAGCTAAATCTGGCTGGGTTTGTGGAGGGGAGGGGTTAGGGAGAATCACCAGACTAGACCCTGGAGAGGAGAAGGATGCATAGGATTTGGCAATGTTAATATTTTAGGTAACTAAAGTACAGTATCAGAGCAAGAAACGTATTCAGATTTTATTAACTGTGTTATATGTTTAGGGCTGTGTAGTTTCCTCACATATGTAGGTATATTAATTATCACCACACTGGAGGTAGAGAATAGTTTTATCATCACCAGGTTGCTGTGTGTTGTAGTTCTAACTAAATTGTAACTCCTCATACTTATTCTTTCATTTTTTTTTTTTTAGTTATGTAAATGAAACCCTGGTATGTCACCTTTGACACTGGCATTTGTCACTCAGGAAAATGCAGTCCAGCATCAGCTATGCTGTTGTATATACCAATACTTTGTTCTTTTTCATTGCCCAGTAGTATTGATGATGATATTCACATGATACAGATGTATCCATGAAACAATTCAGTCATTTGAGACCTTTTAGTTTACGCTACTATGAAAAATGTTGTAAACATTTATGTGTACATTTTTATGTGAACATAAAAATTCTTTGTTATGTAAATGGCCATAAATAAAATTGCTTTATTGTATCGAAACTGCATATATACTTTTGTAAGAAGCTGCCCTCTATTTTCTAGCTTGTCTCTATCCTTTCTCTGTGTGTCCTACCCTGTCATTCACTCCCCTGCCAAAGGCTGTCTCCCTGAACTTGGAGTTAGGCTGTCAACCAGCAAGCCCCAGTGGTCCTTCTCTCTTTGGGTATCACAACAAGGGGCTGTCACAGCCATTCCTGACTATTTACAGGACTAATGGAATCTGAACCTAAGTCCTCTTGCTGCCATTAACTCCAGCCTCTACTTTATCTTTTTATAACCTCACCAGCAATATACAAATGATCCTGTTTTTCTGTATCTCCACTAATATTCGGTATCACTACTTGTTAATTGTAACCTTTCTGATAAATATTCATGATAACTCAGTAGGACTTGAATAAGACTAAAAATGTTAAGTCTTTTCATGATCTTATTTGTGACCTATATGTCTTCTCTGGTGAAATATCCTTTCTGTCCTGTTTCTAATGGCTTATTATTACTATTATCATTTAAAACAAAAACCTCAAAATTTAAATTACATTTCTACTTATTTCAGGTGTGCACACATTCAGGTCCCATTGTGCACATACAAATTTCAGAAGATAAGTCTTGGGAGTTAGTTCTCACTCTTCACAGTGTGGGACTTAAGGATCAAATGCAGATTGACAGGTTTGGTGGAAGGCACCTTTACCTGCTGAGCCATCTTGATGGCCATTTAAAAAAATTCTCTTTTATGTTAGATTTTTTTGTTGTTAAGTTTCAGTAGTCCTAAACGTATTCCAAATATTAGTGTGTTGTTTTTTTTTTTTTTTTTTTTTTTTTTTGTCTATATGGTTTGCAAAGATTTTCTCTCAGCCTGTAGCTTGTCTTTGCTTCCCCTTAGTGGGATTTCTCATTAGAACAAGAGCTTTCTTTGCTAGTGTTGGACACATCAGGCTTTTTATAAACTGTCTTAAAGTTAAGTCAGAATTTGTGCCTAGATTAAGTCACTGAGATTTGTGTAAATTTTGGAGATATTGGCAGCATACTTGTGGCACTTAGTGTCTGAACAACCTGATTTTATAATATGGAGAAAAAGTTTATGAAATGTTTATATTGATTGTTTTTAAATATTTGGTAGAATTCATCAGTGATACTATTTCAGATTAGAAATTTAATATAAATGGTTGTGACTGTTAACTGGTTTATTTTGGTTGGGTGTGATTTTTTTGAGGCATTTATATTCTAGTATGTTTAGTTTATGAATATAAATCCCAGCACTCGGGAGGCAGATATCTGAGTTTGAGGCCAGCCTGGTCTAAATTCCAGAACAGCCAGGGCTACATAGAAAAACCCTGCATCAAAACCAAATATATATATATGTCATTTTTAACTGCTACATTTCTTTAGCTTCCTTTAACCTAGTATAGTTTTCTCAGCTTTTTCTTTCTTTTATGACAAGATTTTCAAAGTTGAGTATATCTTAACTTTGTAATTGAATTTAGCTTGCTCATTCCTTATAAATACATTATAAATACTTATAATGTATTTATACTTATAAATACTTATAAATTTATAAGTATTTACTTATAAATACTTATAAATTCCTTATAAATACTCCAAGATGAGGAGTTCTCAGTGGGTCACTTGTAGGACATCTGTAGCTGTTATGTTGATCAGTTACATAAATTAGAATTTAATTGCACTGGGCAGCACTAGATGCCCTTTATTGACTTCATGTTTTTTACCTTTTTTGTAATGTTATCATGAGGAGATCATATAGTCTATAGCTTTTTAGGATGGGCTTACTTCTCTTAATGTGAATTTAATGACCAGAAAGTACATTTATTTTTAACAAAGACCACTTTTCATTATGTCGATGTTCCATAGCTTAATTATTTATTGAGCTACTCAAAGAAATCTTGGTTGCTTTGAGGTGTCAGTTAGAATACACCAGCTAGAGTCCTGTACATTTTGTTGTTGTTGCTGTATAGTCAAGTTTTTATTTAACTTTGGAAAATATTATGAAGCTTAATAGCTACGTTGTATAGTGTTTTAATTTGTTTTCTTTTGCTGTCACAAAAGATTTGGAGATGTTTACTTTTTAAAGAGAAGAGGTTTACTTAAAGAGTAGTGATTTTAGAGAGTGAAAGTTCAAGATTGGGTTGTCTCATCTGTATGCTGCTATTGGAATTCCCCTTAGCTACATCACAGTATGAAAGGCAAGTGGAAGGGAAAAATGGCTTTATGTAGATTGGGTCAAATAGAAAGAGTAGTTACACTTTTATAACAGTGTACTCAGGAGATAGCTTACTCTAAGACAACACTTACCTATACAGGGGAAGTGCCTGCAGTTACCTCCCCTAGGTTCCATTTCTTAAAATGTCTGCCACTTTAACCCCCTTTAGTGTTGATCAGAGAACCCAGTACCTTGTGTATGCTAGGTAAGCCCTGTTCTACTGAGCTCTATCTTTAGCCCCTCCACTGCCTCTTAGTATCACTATATGGACTTTGAATGTTCAGAACCCTTAAGGAAATCATAGTATATATAGTGTGCTTAATGTTGTTGTACAAATAGATTTTATAATGATGGCAGTATATTGTTTCTGGTGTTAACTAAAAGATAAGTATGTAAAACTTATTTTTTTTAAACTTTTTTTCATAAACTTTTTTTGTGTGTATCTTTTTGTTCATGTTTCCTTTTAATATGAGCAGGCTGTAGCTCATAAATTGTGTAGTATAAAATACTACACAATTATTATAAAAAAGAATACTATATAACAATTATTACAAATAAACATTCCTAGGCTAAAAATCTTGATTTTTAGTAATGGAATAGTTTACCATAATGTTCACTGTCTAGTTAGGGAACTTACTTTCTTTAGTGTGTTTCTAAACAGTGTAACTAGCAAAAAGGCTTTGTCCTCCACATGTGCAAAAATATCTCATGGTCAACATTGAAAATGTTTACTAATCATACTTCATATGTTTTTAGATCTCTTAAATTTTGTGTTCTTTTTACCTTTAGAGTAGGTAACAGAAACCAGACATTAGTTACCAAAAAATAAATCCTTAATTTTCTTAAATAAACACCCAGGTTTTCTTATGTGAGTATCAGAAGATTATGTATTTTTAAAGAATGAGTCTGTTTCATCTAGATTTTCAGATTTGTACATAGTGAATTATAATTGTGATTTGTTATTCTTGTAGAGTCATGAAATCTATAATATATGTTCTTTAGTTTCTCATTAATTTTTAGCTTAGCTAAAGGTATATGAATTTTTTGGGTGGTGAAAAGAGCTAATTAAAAGTTATTTTTATATTGTTTTGCCTGTGTGTATGTCCATTCAGCACATGTACAAAACTCTCAAAGGTCAGAAGAGGGTGTCAGATCCCCTGGAACTGGAGCTATATATGGTTGTGACCTTCCATGTGGATGTTGGGAATGGAACCTGAGCAGCAAGTACTCTTAACTGCTGAGCCATCTCCCCAGCTCTTGTTTTTGATGTCTAGTGTTTTTTAAATGTTTTCTGAGAATTTCTATGTCCCTGCTTAACTATATATTTTTGAAGGTTTTCTACCTCCTGTGTTAGATTGCATATATTATTCATACTTTCAAAAGATTTCTAAAATCTTGAGATTTTAGAAACCCTGCCGTGCCTGGTTTTGATACTTGAACAGTCTTTTTAAATTGTACTTTCTATCTTCTAGTATTCAAATAGTGAATGTGATGTATTGGATGGAATGATTGTTATAAATAGGCCATTTAGGAGTGCAGTGGCAGAGGAAACAATCTATTTCCTATGAGTGCGTCTGAGTCTTCATGATCCTATGTTCTCATCAGTGTTTCTTAGTCTCCTACTGCCATCCGTGTGTGTGTGTGTGTGTGTGTGTGTGTGTGTGTGTGTGTGTGTTTTTAACAAATCTTTTTTTTAGGGTTTTGTTTTTTAAATTTTGATTTTTTTATGGATATGAGTGTTCTATCTGCATGTACACATGCAAATCAGAAGAGGGCATCAGATCTCATTATAGATGGCTGTGAGCCACCATGTGGATGCTGGGAATTGAACTCAGGATGTCTAGAAGAGCAGCTAGTGCACTTAACCTCTGAGCCATCTCTCCAGCCCTGCCATCCATGTTCTTAATTGGGACAGAACAGATATAAGGAGCTGGAGTCCTTTACTTCTCTTCCTTTATGGGAAATGTTAAAGGCTATTGGAATTATGTTTTTCATCTATGTAGGTAGGTTACATTTTATTTTATTGAAGGTAGACTTTGTTAGAAGAGCAGAATGCTTTGGTTTTATTTTCTTCCTTTTCCCCACCACATGTATTGAGATTTTTTTCCAATATTTATTATCATTTAATGAAGAATTTAAGCGTTTCCACTTAGGGTCCCTTTTATTCCCCCAAATTTTATCTGATTCCAGATATATAAGCACATAAAATTTATATAGAATAATTTTTTTATAATGAATTGTTTAATTCTCTGGTGTTTGTATACATGCATATATATTTATACATATACACATGTATCATCTTGCCATTTATCAAAGATAAAGGAAACATGCACACTGATGAGGATGACATGCATATCTTTACATAAAGAGTTAAAACTTGACCACGTATTTGATACTGAAATATATAATTCCAGAGCATCTCTGTGTTTTCCAGAGTGATTATTTTGATCTTATAATCATCAGTGCTGAGAACCTAATTCACATAAGTATTTAGTACAGAATAGTAGTATGTTTGGGTCATTTTAGAAATAATTTGAAACTTCCTTAATTTGAGCCAAAATTCATTCAACATTTAAAAAAAATAAAGTAGAATTTAACAAGTCTAACAAGAGTTTTTTTTTTCTTTTTCTTTCAAAGACTAGGTTTTATTGTGTAGCTCTGACTATCCTGGGATCCACTTTAAAGACAAGTTTGTCCTTGACCTTTTCTATGTGCCTGTGGCTAATAAATGATGGGATTAAAGGTGTGGACCGCCATACCTAACTCAAATAGGAATTAATTTTTTTTTTCTTTTATTCAATATAAAGATTGAACCTGGGGCCAGACACATACTAGTTCTACCACTGGGTACCTCCAGTATCAAATAGTACTTTAAAAATTAAATATCCTAATATATAGGACAGTCCAAAGATGTGCTAATTTTTTATACAGAATGTGATTTCTCCCCTTTAAAAGTATTATTTATTCTTTGAGCATTTCATACAACACAAAGACATGCTGGTTTAAGCATGATGGAGGATGTCAGGAAAAAGGCAACAGTTGGTTCCCTTTTGCATTTCAACCTAGTTATGTTTCTTTAAGAACAAAAAATTTTATGGGTATGGTAAAAATGCTCTAATTATTTTCCTTTAATTTTATGTATATTTTGCCTGTGTGTATGTGTGTACCACCTGCTTGCCTGGTGTTCATAGAGGTCAGAAGAGGTTTTGGATCTCCTGGAATTGGAGTTAGAAAGCACTGTGAGTCATCATGTGGATGCTTGAAATTGAACCCAGGTTCTTTGAAAGAATAGCACTTAACAGCTGAGCCATCTCGCCAGTCCCCAAACACTGAAATTAGTAACAGAAGGTCTTGAGTCTGTGGTGTCAAAGGCAAAATTCATTGGTTTTGAATCCCAAGACAGTAAGGTGGCCCAAACCAAGGCTACAGTGAGGATGAGCCATGCAGTATGGGAAACGCTGTCACAAACATCTGAGATTCATTATGTATAATATACTTAATATTTGGCATATGTTCAGAAACTCTCACCTTGAGTTACATAACAACATTTTCCCACAGTTGAAAACCCTGTGACTGGGTCTTAGAGATTTGAATTTCAGATCTGTCACGTTTCAGGAACATAGCAATTATGCTATTTTTTAAGCATTTGGTAGTTATAAAGAATTACAGTTAAAGAAAATGCTTTGGAAAACCTGTTTGTGGTTTAAATGCTCTTATAATGAATTACTGTATTGAAAGTTTATTTAAATTCATTTGATTCAGTATTTATTTTTAAATTATTATTTATTACAATTGATTCACTTTGTATTTTGGCTGTAGGCCCCTCCCTCTTTTCCCCTTGGTCCCACCCACCCTCCCTTTTTACCCCCTGGTTCCACCCACCCTCCCTCTTCTACCCCTGTGCCTCTCCCTTGGTATAGTGATGGGGAGGTCCTCCTCCCCTTCTGTCTGACCTTAGCTTATCAGGTCTCATAAGGACTGTCTTCCTCTGTGGCCTGGCAAGGCTGCCCCCTTCTCTCTAGGGGGGAGGTGATCAAAGAGCCAGCCACTGATTCATGTCAAGAGGCAGTTCCTGCTCTCCACACTAGGGAACCCAATGGAGACTGAGCTGTTCATGGGCTGCATCTGAGCAAGGAGTCCTTTTTTTTTTTTTTTTTTTTTTTTTTTAATATAAGGATTCAGAGGGAAATTCAAGATTTCCCTCTTGAGTATAGTATCTATAAGTCAAAACTGATAGAGAATCTAGTACTTATTGATTCGAATCTTTGACTTGACAAGCCATTAAAAAGTACAGAAGTGCTTAATTTATAAGTAACTAGGAACCTTTAAAGTTTCAGGATTATAGTAATTTCTCTACTTTAAAAATTTTTAATTTATTTTGGCTTATGCTTTTGACTAGTACCACGTTTTACTTTAAAATTTCCTCTCTAACTATGATCTAAAAGTAGTAGAGACGTTTGATACCTCTGCTAAAAAATGACATGTCTGTCTATAGTGTGTCTGTTTGTCTGTGTGCGCATGCACGCACGACAGAGAGAAAGAGAGCAATAGCACACGTGTGGAATGTAGAGGAGGGTAACTTGTGGGAATTAATTCTCTCCCTCCACTGTGTTCTGGAGATAGATAGCAGTTTGTCAGACTTGTCTACAAGAGCCTTTACTCTCTGAGCCAATCTCACCAGCCTGAAAATAATATTTTCCTGATTAATTACACTTAGGTTAGGTAACACACTCTGAGCATTTTTGGTCATTGTTAATGGGACTTGGTTGATTAGGCATATTATCAGTTTTAGCTAACTTTCTATTCACTTGATGGGATATAGTGAATAGTTTTCTTTGTATGTTTTGTAATATTGTCATGGTTTGTATGCTGATTTTAAATTTTTTATTTGCTTTTGTTAGCAAGTATCCCATTCCGTGGTGGTAGTAGAGTGGTCTTTCATGGGGCTTATTTTTTAAAAAATATATATTTTTCTATTTATACTTTTTATATTTTAATGTTTGTACCTCTAATAATATTTCTTGTCTTGTGTGTGTATGATGTAACTTAGTTCCCATTAGTTTTAGCATTTCTTTTCTTACATTAAAGATGATTCACACACACACACATGGATTTTATTGTCTTCGCCAGTATGATAATGATAATTCTGATTTTTTTTTTTTTTTAGTGGTTGTCCTTGAGATTGCAGTATGTATCATTGATTTATTACAGTTTTATTGAAGAAAAGAAAAAGAACTTAGGACACCTAAACTCAGCTTGCTTTTATTTAGCCTTTTATATTATCTTGCATTTTCATTGTATATATGCTTTAATACTAACTAGACATTATTATTGCTATACTGTCAGTGTTTTATTTAGATTGACCCATATATTTATCCTTTGAGAAACTCTGTATTTTACACTGACTTTCCACCTTTCTTTGTAGTATCACGCCCCCCAACCCTCCAGGAAACTTCTTTTAGATATATATTTTTTGATATCTGCTGTTAAAAATTTATTTCCTTTGTCTGAAATACTTATTTTTGTTTCTGAAGGATATTTTCTATGTATAAGATTTTGGGTTCAGAGTAATAAAAAATTTCCTACAAAAGTCTGAATTATCCATTGAGCTGCTACTGTTAATATTGGAAAGTTAGCAAAGATTTTTACCTTTGTTCCTTTTAACATAATGTCTGTTATATTCCGCTTTTATGATTTAATCTTGTTTTGAATTTTAGCAATTTTGTTTTGATACATCTTTTGTTTTGTTTTGTTTGTTTGTTTTTCAAGACAGCATTTCTCTCTGCAGCCTTAACTTTCCTGGACTTTCTTTGTAGATCAGGCTGACTTCGAACTCAAAGAGATCAGCCTTCCTCTGCCTCCCTGAGTGCTGGGATTACCAGCATGCACCATCATACCCGCTATTCTGATACATCTTGATGTGGGCTAGAGTCTTCTTGTTTATCTGCCTCTATCACTTTTTCTTATTTGGCATATATGGAATTAATTATTTCTGTATTACTATCTTTCTTGGTTTTGAGAATATTTTGGATTTTCTCCAATTTTTTTTCTCCTGTTCTCTTTCCTACTTTTTTGGTTTTGAGAATATTTTGGATTTTCTCCAATTTTCTTTTCTCCTGTTCTCTTTCCTACTTTTTAAAGGGACTTTTCATGTTTTAGTTTCTTTTTTATTTTTATGATAAAACACCATGACCAAGGCAACTTACAGAAGAGTTTATTTGGGCTTATGGTTCTATAATAGTGGAGCACAAGCAGGAAGTTGAGGTCTCACATCTTGAACAATTAAGCTTCTAGGAATGAGTGCTATCTGGGCTTCGGTGGGTTATTAAACTCTTAAAGCCAGTAACATATCTCTTCCAACAAGGCCACACCTCCTAAACCTACCTGAATAGTGCTACCAACTGAGAACCAAGTATCCAAATGCCCAAGACTCTGGGGGACATCCAATCAAACCATTACATATATGTAAATAATGTCCCATTCATCATTTATGTTCTTTTCTGTACTTTCTTATTTCATTTTGTTATTTAATAAGCATATTTTCAAGTTAATCTAGCTTTTAAAAATATGTTTTTTTGTTAAATCTCATTTAGCTCCTAATTTTGTAAATTTGATTATTCATTTTTAAAAATTAATTTATTTTTATTAATCAAAGTTTATTCACTTTGTGTCCCAACTGTAGGCCCCTCCCTCTTCCCCTCCCAATTCCACCTTTCCTCCCTCTTCTACTCCCGTGCCTCTTCCCCAGCCCACTGATAGGGGAGGTCCTCCTCCCCTTTCATCTGATCTTACTCCATCACGTCTCATGAGGAGTGGCTGCATTGTCTTCCTCTGTAGCCTGGTTGGTAAGGCTCCACCCACCCCCCTCACCCCCAGGGCTAGGTGATCAAAGAGCAGGCCACTTAGTTCATGTCAGAGATTGTCACAGTTCCCATTAATAGGGAACATACTTGGACACTGAGCTGTCATGGGCTACATCTGTGCAGGGGTACTAGGTTATCTCCATGAATGGTCCCTGGTTGAAGTATCAATCTCAGAAAAGATCCCTGGGCCTAGACTGACTGACTGACTTCCTGCCTGCCTGCCTGCCTTCCTTCCTTCCTTCCTTCCTTCCTTCCTTCCTTCCTTCCTTCCTTCCTTCCTTCTTTCTTTCTTTTTCTTTTTCACATTTGCTCAACCATCTTCGTAGCAGCTTTAATTGTAATAGACAGAAGCTGAAAACAACCTAGATGTCCCTCAACGGAGGAATGGATACAGAAATTGTGGTACATTTAGACATTGGAATACTACTCAGCAATTAAAAACAAGGAAATCATGAAATTTGCATGCAAATGGTGGAAACTCGAAAAGATCATCCTGAGTGAGGTGTCCCAGAATCAGAAAGACACACATGGTATATACTGACTTATAAATGGATATTAGCCATATAATCTAGGATAATCATACTAAAATCTGTACACCTAAAGAAGCTAATCAAGGAGGAGGACCCTGGGTAAGAGGATCAATCCTAATTCAGAACAGCAAAGGGGATAGACATCAGAAGAGGGAGAAAACAGGGAACAGACAGGAGCCTATCACAGAGGGATTCTGGAACACTCTACCTGGCAGGGTGTCAAAGCAGAGGCTGAGATTCATAGACAAACTTTGGGCAGAGAGTAGGGAATCTTATGGAAGAAGGGGGAAATAGAAAGACGTGGAAAGAGACAGAAGCTCCACAAGAGAGGAAAAAAAAATCGTGATTACTCATTTGTAAATGTTGATTTTTTTTTCTTTTTTGGTTTCCATTTCATCTTTATTCTATTTTTCTTTTCTGTTTTCTTGATTTATTTTTTTATATTTAATGGATTCATTTTCAGAGTTTTTCTTGTGGCGCTGGAAGTTGAACCCATTGCCTTAAGCATCTGGGAAACTGTTCTACCACTGAGCTACATCACCACCTCAAATAAAATAACATCAAATAAAAATATGTCTGTACTAACAGGGTGAGATGAGGATGGTGGAGTTAATGACAATTAATGATGAGGACCAGAGAGAGAAAAGATCTAAAAAGATTAGGCTAGGCCTTAGACCCAGTTACTTCTGGGTACTAATTCAGGAAGATCACAAGTTCATAGCCTGTCTGAACTACAGAGTAAGTTCCAGACCAACCCAAACAATTTGGTCATGTCCTAGAGAGGGATGGGGGAGAGGCATAGGGTGATTTTTTTTTTTCATTATTTTTAATTTGACTGGTTTGATTGCTGGTTCAGATTGAAAGATCCAGCAGCTATCTCTAAAATTTTGTCTCTAAAATTGATGGAAGACTTAGGAATGATTTGGCTTATTAATTATTCTGGCATAACACTGAACAAGTATGGCATGGACATGGCTTAAAGCATATGAGTTCCACCTCTTCTTTTCACGTTTATTTTGGAAATCCTAAGCAAAACCCTGCTTTTTTTAGTTGCCTTTGTTGAGATGGAGTAACTCATATTATCTGTGCTGACCTTGAACTTGCAATGTTGCCAAAGAGTATCTTAAACTGTTGATCCTCCTACCTCTGCCTCCCAAATATGGAGGCATGAGATATTTTTACTAATGAGATAAAGGTAGGTTAATATCCGTATATAATAAGTATGGTTTAAAAGTAGAACATAATTAACCAGTTGAAGTTGTAGATGCCTTTATAGAAGTCCACTTGACAGGAACTCAAAGTAGACTGATGTGTTTTAATAAGCATAAGCAGGATGATGAGTTTATATGTGAGAGACTGTTTCAACAGTATTTGTGATACTAACAAACATTTTATTTTGGCTAAGAGGAGCATCAGAGTCCTTCACAGTAGTCTTTGAATTTTTTGTACTATGTTTTAGGGGATTTATCGTTTTAGCAAAAATGGGTGTGTGTAAGACAATTTGGCTAGCATTTAAAAACTTACAGAAAACTTATGAAGTATTATGATCATCTCCACAACCGTATGATTTAGGTAACAAAAGGTTCCCTGGCAATTGAATTTCTACACAAAAACATTTGTGTTTTCTCTGTAAGAACAGTTACAGTTATATATGGTTGTGAAATAAGTTGTCATAAAATCCAGGACAATCAATGATCAGCTTCTTGTTGAAACAGGAAATTACAATATCCATCTTTTTAATGGTGACTCTCTTTTCCTGACAGGGTTGTAAGACTAAAATAAAGTTAAATGTTATTTTCTACAGGTTCCAAGTACTTTGTTATGTCAGGTGGATTCTTTAATATATGGAGTTGTAAATTATTTCTAATTACTCATCTTACTCTTAAGTTCCAGGCCAGGATGTAATAATATATCCTTTGATGTAATAATAAATGTTTCTATTTTGAGCCAGTATGGGTAAATCTGGAGCAAGGGGTGGAAGGAAAAAGATACTCAGGAATACAAGGTTTGGGTTTATAGAACAAATTTTAAAACTTTGTAAATCAGTATTTTTAGGGAATTTGAGAGGAGATAAAAAAATAGAGTAAAATTGAATGTATATATTTAAAATTTGGAGTATTGTGACTTTCAGTGTACACAGAAATTTTTATGGTGGTATTTTGGTTTTAATTATTTTTATTTTTCTCCTAGGTGGTATCATGGAAAACTTGATAGAACTATAGCAGAAGAACGCCTCAGGCAGGCAGGGAAATCTGGAAGCTACCTTATAAGAGAAAGTGATCGGAGGCCAGGGTCCTTTGTACTTTCATTTCTTAGCCAGACAAATGTTGTCAATCATTTTAGGTGAGTCTTTGTTCCTAGTTTAAGATATTTAATATGACACTTTAGTACTTAATTTGACACATTTATAAATGTATTTACTTTTACAAAAGTGAATGATTTTGGTATAATAAACTTGAATTAAATTAATCAATGATTTAGAGTAAATATTCTTGTAATGTTTAAACTTATTGTTTAAAGATGGTAATAATATTGGGCTTTACAATGCCAGTATTCAAATATGTTTATAATTAAGGAATGTAGTATTACAGATAACAGTTTTGAAAAGGTGAAAGGTAAAATGTAGACTGAGACTGTAGAGTAAAAGAAAATACAGAAAACACCATATAGAAGTTGAGCTTGTCCTTAGATCTTCTTAGCTTCACTATCTTGCAATTCTATACATGTTCTCTTTTGTGAGATAAACAGATAAGAGCATTTTCAAGTAAGGTATCTATATACAAATGTATTTGTACATATTACTATATTCTATTTCACTTTATAGGAGATAATAAAACAAATTATCTGTATCTAGTATAAACTGATAAAATGTTCTTTTACCTTTGACTTTTAAATTTTAGAATAAGTTTTAAAGGTACTATCATTTTTATTACATATATAAATAACTGTTTCTTAATATATAATAAAGTCTCTCATAATTTCATAACAATATTTGATTATAATTTTTATGTAACCTTTTATTATAGTTTACATAAATTTCAAGAGATTTGTGAGCTACTTACAGCCAAAGAAGTCTATAAAATTGTTAAGTGTTCAAAATAGGAAGTGAAGGGAGATGTCTTGATGGTAAATTTTCAAATATTTGGCTCATTTATATAATTTGAGGCTTGGAAATATGTCATGTCAAATCCATAAATACCTAAAAATAACACTCAGTTACCAGTGTTGTAACTTTTTTTTTTTTTTTTTTTTAAATAGAGGAATGTATGTTAATGGAAAAGAGTTTTGATATTATCCCCATTCAGTAAAGAGAATAAAAAAGACTGGCTTTAACACACGGACCATACATGGAGAGGACCTAGATCCTCTGCTCAGAGGAAGCCCATAAGCTGTTCAGTTTCCAAGTGGGTTTCCTAGTAAAGGGGACAGGGGCTGTCTCTGACATGAACTCAGTGGCTGGAGGCTCTTTGATCACCTTCCTCTGGGGGTGCAGCCTTGCAAGGCCACAGAGGAAGATGCAGCAGCCAGCCCTGATGAGACCTGATAGGCTAGGGTCTGATAGAAGAAGGGAAGAAGGTCCTCCCATATCAGAGGGGTAGGGAAGGGGCCATAGTTGGAAAGGAGGGAGGGTGGGTAGAATAGGAGGAGACAAGGGAGGTGGCTGCAGTGGGTATACAAAACGAATAAATTATAATAAATAAATAATAAATAACTGGCTTTTAAGATCCTTTCAAATTATGATTTGTTTGTTTTTGATTTTCTGTTTTTGCCTTTACAATAGGATTATTGCTATGTGTGGTGATTACTACATTGGTGGAAGGCGTTTTTCTTCACTCTCAGACCTAATAGGTTATTACAGTCATGTTTCTTGTTTACTTAAAGGAGAAAAATTACTCTACCCAGTTGCACCACCAGAGGCAAGTAAAACGTGAATGAAATACAGCTTTTATTTTACAAAATCAGATGGATTTTGATCTTACTAATTTCTTAAATCTAGTATAATTTAATAAGTATTTGTTTTAATTCTGGCTATAATACTAGAAAAAACTGATAGTTTCCTTAGAAAACTAATTTTTGTCTTTAAGTAATTAGATTTTTAAGATAATTTTGTGTGTTTATAACTTACCATAATTACTAGAGAAGTTAAAATGTTTACATCATAAAGGAAGATTAATTTCTTTGTTCTGTTTATCTTATTTGAGGAATGTTTAGATTACCTGAAGAAAATCTGTTATACTTCTACAATAATTTCTAGTAAACATTTCTAGGTTCTTTATACTGGCTCCATGAAGATTTAATTTCTATGAGCCTGTGGAGTTTATAATACAAAGTTGCATTGGCTTTAATTTTGGGCGAAATATCTTTTGACTTGGATACAGTCTTCTTATATATGTATGTGTCTATGATGTATACAGGCCTGCATATATGTAGGGGCATGTGTGTCAGGGGTGTATCTACATACACATGACTGTGGGAGCTAGAATTGTCACTGTTGATTATTCTGATTAATTGAAGCAAAGTCTCTGGATGAAACTAGAACTTTTGCACTTGACTAGTTTATCTTGATAGTTTGCCTCGGGTATCCCCTGTTCCTGCCTCCTAAATACTAGCATTGCAGGCAGCTGTTGCACCTGTTAACAAATTTTATGTAGGTTCTGTGGATCCACCTTGGGTTCTCAGGCTTGTGGGACAGGAGCTTTAGATACTTAGATGTGAACCATCTCCCCAGCTTCTAATTATTATTATTTCAATGGTTTTCAGCCAGTAGAAGATAGAAGGCGTGTACGAGCCATTCTGCCCTACACAAAAGTACCTGACACTGATGAAATAAGGTATTTTATATTACTTCTTATATATAAACATTTGAAAGAGCTAGACAATGAAGATTTAATTGCTCTTAATTTAGAAAATATTTGTTTTTTGAGGAACTATGATAACTGTATATAGTTGCCTTTGATACTGCTTCTGTTGGTGTTCCCATGGGATGGCTTATCTATTCCCAAGATTTAAATCAGGGTGGCCACAGTGAAAATAACAGAAGTAACAGCCTTTTAAAAAACCATCTCTGAGAACGTAGAGAGTTCTCTCATAATTTGCAGTTTATTTGTGTGTGTTTTTGTTTGTTTTCTGGCTTTTATTACCCATAACATTGAGGCCTTAGCTATAAATGATCCTGAAATAATTGTTTTAAGTTTTTATAATGGGTGAATAATTGGAAATTTCAAGAATATTGTATAACCATAAAGCCTAATAGGTTTTGTATGTAATTTTGATTATAAACAGGAAACTTGATTAGTAAAATTATCCTTTAAAAGTATTCAATCATTCAATAGAACCTTTGTTTCTCAACCAGAGAATGTCTGGCTCCTTTTGAATATTTATTGACTACATAGTTTCTCTTTGAAATAAAAGCAAATTAAAATATAAAAACATTTTGTGGGCTGAAATTTTTTGCAAATTAATATTAGAAAACAAAGACTTAGTTTGAATCTCAAAATAAAGGTTCTATTTTTACATATTTATGGTCAAGCTAAAAACTTCTCATTTGATTCTTACTGACACACTTTGTGAATTAATGTGGGAAAAGGAATAAAAGCAACAAAAGGAACAAAATCATTTAAAAGAGTTAAGTAGTATTGAAATACAAGTTTTTAGAAACTTTATAAATTTCAGATCTGATCATCTAAGGCAGCAGTTCTGAAAGTATATTTCATTTAATTGTTGATTTGAGACTCAGTTAGAGAGTCCATATGTTATATGGGCTTCTGCAGAGAAGATTTACTTCAAGAACTGTGGGCAGATTCAAGAGACCCATTGTATTAATTTTATTAATTCCAGAGGCCTGAGGACAGAAGATTAAAAAAAAATGGCTTAAGAGGAATCAGTGAAATATAGGAGGATAAAAGAAGGCAGCATTTATCTTTTTTTTTTTTTTATTCAGACAGTATGTATTATATGCTGGAAACCACATTACTCTAGCGTAGTACACTAATTCAAATGCTGCTCTGTCAAATGTAATGGTTCATAAAGGTACCTTGTCATTCAGTTAACTTGATATATAAAATTAACCACCAAAGTCGATGAGATTGAAATTTTCATAATTATTTTTCATTGTGACTTCACTATGATAGTGTAAAAAAGTTGGCCATTAAAAATTGCTGGTGATTTAAAGTTCAGCACAGCAGCACTTAAGTGTACAGTAATCTGGCTAAACAAAAATAGTATCATTTGATGTTAGGATGAGGAAGTAAAATATGTACTTTACTGTGTTCTGAACTTTGACAGCACATGTTTCTAGTATTTTTTGTAATAAATGAGAAGATAAAACACTTACACATAAGTGTAATTATCTGTGGCTCCTTTCCCAGCATCTACGAAAGTGGTTCTAGAAAGTTTTATTTATTTGGTTAAAATCTGCTGTCATTTATCTAGGAAATTATTGGAAATCATTAAGGGGGACTTTAGAATTGAGATGGTATTAATTTGTGGCTCTTCAAATAGTGTTTTTTAAAAAATTTATTTATTTTTCTTATTTATGGTTTATTCATTTTGTATCCCAGCTGTAGCCCCTTTCCTCTTCCCCTCCCAATTTCACCCTCCCTCCCTTTTCTCCTCTCATGCCTCTCCCCCAGTCCACTGATAGGGGAAGTCCTCCTCTCCTTCCATCTGACCTAGCCTATCAACTCTTAGCAGAACTGGTTGCACTGTCTTCTTCTGTGGCCTGGTAAGGCTGCCCCTCCACCCTCAGGGTAGGTGATCATAGAGTCAGCCACTGAGTTTATGTCAGCGACAGCCCCTGTCAGGGAACCCACTTGGATACTGAGTTGCTATGGGGTATATTTGTGCAGGGTTTTGTTTATCTCCAGGCCATGCTCATTGGTTGGAGTATCAGTCTCAGAAAGACCCCTGTGCCTAGATTATTTGGTTCTGTTGTTCTCCTTGTGGAGCTTCTGTTCTCTCCAGGTCTTTCTGTCTCTCCTTCTTTCATAAGATTCCCTGCACTCTGCCCAAAGTTTGGCTCTTATTCTCAGCATCTGCTTTAATACCCTGCTGGGTAGAATCTTTCAGAGGCCCTCTGTGGAGACTCCTGTTCTGTACCCTGTTTTCTCTCTCTTTAGATATCTATCCCGTTTGCCTTTCTGAATGAGGAGTGAGCATCTTATCCAGGGTCCTCCTCCTTGCTTAGCCTCTTTAGATGTACAGATTTTTGTATGATATCCTATATTATATGTCTAATATGTACTTATAGGTGCATATATTCCATGTGTGTCTTTCTGCTTCTGGGATACCCCACTCAAGATGATCTTTTCTAGTTCTCACCATTTGCTTACAAATTTGATTTCCTTGTTTTTAATTGCTGAGTTGTATTCCATTGTGTAAATGTGCCACAATTCCTGTATCCATTTTTCAGTTGAGGGACATCTGGGTTATTTCCAGATTTTGGCTTATACGAATAAAGCTGCTATGAACATGGTTGAGCAAATATCCTTATTGTATACTTGAGCATATTTTGGATATATGCCCCAGTATAGCTGGATATTGAGGTAGCACTCTTCCCAATTGTCTGAGAAAGCACCAGATTGATGTCCAAAATGGGTGTACAGGTTTACATTCTCACCAGCAATAGAGGAGGGTTCCCCTTTCTCATTTTCTCCAGCATGTGTTGTCACTGAGTCTTTTATCTTAGCTACTCTGATGGGTAGGTAAGGTGAAATCTCAGGCTAGTTTTGATTTGCATTTCCATGGTGACTAAGGATGGTGAACATTTCTTTAAGTATTTTTCTTCCCTTCTATATTACTCTTTTGAGAATTCTCTGTTTAGCTCTATATCCTATTTTTTACTTGGGTTACTTGATTTGTTGCTGTTTAACTTTTTGAGTTCTTTATATATTCTAGATATTAGCCCTCTCTGAGATACAGGGTTTGTGAAGACGCTTTCCCATTCTGTAGGTTGTCGTTTTGTTCTGATGACAGTGTCCTTTACTTTACAGAAGCTTTTCAGTTTCATGAGGTCCCATTTATTGATTTTTTAGAGTCTGTGTTGTTGGTGTTCTCTTCAGGACGTTTTCTCCTGTGCCAATGAGGTCAAGGCTCTTCCCTACTTTTTCTCCTAACAGGTTTAGTACGTCTGGTTTTGTGGTGAGGTCTTTGTTCCACTTGGTACTTTAGTTTTGTGCAGGGTGATAAGTATGGATCTATTTTCATTTTTCTACATGTAGACATCCAGTTAGAGCAGCACCAGTTGTTCAATGTGCTGTCTTTTTTCCATTGCATGGTTTTAGCATCTTTGTAAAAAATCAGGTGTTTATAAATGTGTGGGTTTATTTCTGAGTCTTCTCTTGGATTCCATTGATCCTCCATTCTGTTTCTATGCCAGTACCATGTCATCTATAGTACAGCTTGATATCAGGGATGGAAATACCTCCAGAAGATCTTTCATTGTAGAGGATTGTTTTGGCTGTTTTGGGTTTCTTGGTACTCCATATGAAGTTGAGAATTTTTCTTTCAAGGTGTGTAAAGAATTGTGCAGGTAATTTGATGGGGATTGCACTGAATCTGTACACTGCTTTTGGTAAGAAGGCCATTTTTACTATGTAAGTCCTGCCAAGCCATGAGTGTGGGAGATCTTTCCATCTTTTGATATCTTCTTTTATTCTTTCTTCAGAGGCTTGAAGTTTTTTTCATACAGGTTTTTGACTTGCTTGTTTAGAGTTACACCAAGGTACTTTATGTCCTTTGTGGCTATTGTGAAGGATATAATTTCCCAAATTTGTTTCTCAGCCCTTTTGTCTTTTGTATACAGGAGGGCTACTGATTTTTTTGAGTTAATTTTGTATCCAGCCAGTTAGCTGAAGGTGTTATTCAGCTGTAGGAGTTCCCTGGTAGAATTTTTGGGGTCACTCATGTATACTGTCATATCATCTGCAAATACTGATGCTTTGATTTCTTCCTTTTTTATTTCTATTCCATTGATCTCCTTAATTGTCTTATTGCTCTAGCAAAGACTTTAACAACTATTTTGAAGAGATAGTAAGAGAGTGGGCTGCCTTTCCGTGTCGCTGATTTCAGAGGGATTGATTTAAGTTTCTCTCCGTTTTGTTTGATATTCCGTATAGGCTTGCTGTATATTACCTTTACTATGTTAGGTAAGTGCCTTGTATCCCTGATCTGTCAAGGTCTTTAAACATAAACAAGTGTTGGATTTTATCAAATGTGTTTTGATAAAAAAAAAAAGGAGATTATCATGTATTTTTTTTTGTTGTTGTTGTTCAGGTTGTTTATATGTGGATTACATTGATGGATTTTCGTATATTGAACCACCCCTGCATACCTGGGATTATGTCTGCTTGGTCATAGTGCATGATATCCTTGATGTGTTCTTGGATTCGATTTGCAAATATTTTGTTGAGTATTTTTGCATTAATGTTTGTAAGGGAGATTGGCCTGAAATTCTCTTTCTTTGTTTGGTCTTTGTGAGGTTCAGGTATCAAGGTGACTGTGGCTTCATAGAATGACTTTGGTAATGTTCCTTCTCTTTCTGTTTTGTGGAACAGTTTGAAGAATATTGTTGTTAACTGTTTTTTTGAAGGTCTGGTAGAATTCTGCACTGAAACCATCTGGCTCTGGGCTTTTGTTTTTTGTATGGGAAACTTTTGATGACAGCTTCTATTTCCTTCAGGATTATAGGACTCTCTAATTTATTTAGTTGATCTTGATTCATCTTTGGTAAGGGAGATCGATTAAGAAAATTATCCATTTATTTCATTTGGATTTTCAATATTTTGCCATATAGGCTTTTGAAGTAAGACCTAATGAATATTTGTCATCCCTCAATGTCTGTTTCTTATGTCTCCCTTTTCATTTCTGATTTTGTTGATTTGGAGAGTGTCTCTCTGCATTTCAGTTAGTTTGGCTAAGGGTTTGTCTATTTTGTTTATATTTCTCAGAGAACCAGCCCTTGGTTACATTATTCTTTGTATTTTCTTTGTTTCTGGTTTATTCATTTCAGCCTGGAGTATGATTATTTTCAATCCTCCTCTTGGGTGTGCCTGCCTTTTTTTTTTTTTCTTCCCCTCTTGAGCTTTCAGTTGAGCTGTTACTTTGCTGTATGAGATGACCTGAATTTCCTTTTGAAGGCCCTTAGTGCTATGAACTTTCCTCTTAGCACTGCTTTCATTGTGTCCCATAAGTTTTGGTATGCTGTACCTTCATTTTCATTGAATTCTAGAAATTCTTTAATTTCTTTCTTTATTTCTTCTTTAACCCAGCTGTCAGTGCGTATCAGGTTGTTCAGTTTCCATATGTGCATAGCTTTTTGTTATTTCTGTTGTTGTTGAAGTCCAGCTTTAGTCCACGGTGGTCTGATAGGATGTAAGGGATTATTTCAATCTTCTTTTATCTGTTGAGCCTTTATGTCTGACTGTATGATCAATTTTTGAGAAGGTTCCATGATATGCTGAGAGGAAGGTACATTCTTTTGTGTTTTGGTGGAAGGTTCTGTAGATGTCTGTTAGGTCCATTTGATTCATGACCTCTGTTAGAGTCATTGTTTCCTTGTTTAATTTCTGTTTTGTTGAGCTGAGGTGTTGAAGTCTCCCACTATTAATGTGTGAGGATTGATGTATGTGTTATGTTTTATCTTTAAAAAATGTGGGTGCCCTTTTATTGGGGCATTGATGTTCACAATTTGTTGTCTTCTTGGAGAAATTTTCCTTTGTTGAGTATGAAGTGACCTTCTTCATATTTTTTTTTTTATTAATTTTCTTGAAAGTCCATTCTATTATATATTAGAATGATTACTCCTGCTTGCTTCTTGGGTCCATTTGCTTGGGAAAGCGTCTTTACTCTCAGGTAATGTCTATCGTGTGACTTAGTTATATTTCTTGTATGCAATATATTGTTGGATCTTGTTTACGTGTCCATTCTTTTAGTCTTTGTCTTTTTATTGGAGAGTTAATTCCATTGATGATGATAGAGATTAATGACCATTAGCTGTTAGATCCTTTTATTTTGCTCTTAGTTGTATTTGTGTAGTATATTGTAGTAGTGTATTTGTGTGCTTGGATACACAAGTTTTGATGTAGTGAGGTAATTTATTTCTTTTGTTTTCCTGAATGTAGTTAGCTTTCTTGGTTGTATTTTTCCTTCTATTATCTTCTGTAAGGCTGGATTTGTGGATAGATATTGTTTTAATTTGTTTTTGTCATTGAATGTTTTTTGTTTATTCCATTTGTGATGATTGAGAGTTTTGCTGGATATAGTAGCCTGGGCTGACATCTGTGTTCTCTTAGGGTCTGCATGATATCTGTCCATGCCCTTCTGGCTTACATAGTATCTGCTGAGAAATCAAGTGTGATTTTATGTTTCTTAGCCTTTTTCTCTTCAGCTTTTAGTATTTTTTTCTTTGTTCTGTATACTTATTGTTTGATTATTATATGGTGGGAGGATTTTATTTTCTGGTCTGATTTTACTGTATGCCTCTTGTATGTTTATAGTCCTCTCTTTAAATTGGGGAAATTTTATTTCATGTTTTTTTTTTTTTTTAATATTGGGTTTTGGAGATGAGAATCTTTTTCCTATTATTTAAAAAAAAACCATGAAATAAAATTTTGTCTTTTCATGTTGTCTTGGATTTCTTTGATGGTTTGTGTCAGGAAATTTTTATATTTAACATTTTCTTTGATGTTTGCATTGATTTCCTCCATTATATTTTCCACACCTGAGATTCTTTCTTCCATCTCTTGTAGTCTGTTGCTTTTGCTTACCTCAATATTTCCTGTTTTCTTCGCTAAGTTTTTAGTCTCCATGATTTCCTTCGTTTGTGTTTTTTTTTTTTTTAATTTTTCCAGTTCTATCTTCAGCTCTTGAACCTTTTTGTTGATTTCCTTAACCTGTCTGACTGTACTTCCCTGTTTTTCCTTCAATTCCTCCACCTGTTTGTTTGAACATTCCTCTGTTTCTTTTATTTCTTTCAGTGATGTAATTATTTCCTCTGTAAAGGCCACAAACTGGCTGCATCTTCCTATATTTCTGTAGGGCTGGACATAATCTGTTTGACTTTTTTTTCCTCTATTTCTTTATGTATTTCATTTGTTTACTCCATTACCCTCTTCATAACCATAGATGTAAGGTCACTCTTTTGAATTTCATTTATGATGGGGTGTCCAGATCTTCTTGCTCCTGGATGACTGGGTTCTGGAGATGACATTGCTTTGGCTTTTGTTGGTTGTGTCTGGCTGTCTCAAGTGCTGACTGTTAGTTTCTGGTGCCTGCTCGAATCCTGGGATTGGGGAGAATCCTCTTGGCAGTAAGATGGCTGTTCCTGAAGGAGGCCTCCTCAGCTTTTTGGGTATGTGGCCGGTACTTTTCTGGAATTGTCACAGCTCACCTCAGGTGTATGGACCTGTGTGGTTGTTGGTAGTCAAGGGGGCTCTCCTCTCACCAGAAGAAGTCCTGAAAACAGCTGCCCTGCCACTGGGTTTCTTGCTCTGAATTTAGTAAGCTGCTGCTGCTGCTGCTGCTGCTGCTGCTGCTGCTCTTATACTGTGTTTGCTGAGCGCAGCCCTCTTTAATAACCAGGGAGCCCCATGGTTTTGTCAGTTTAGCTGGGGACACAGGTTGTGTCCTGGAGCAGTGTCTGGGGGCTAATCCCAGTCTTCTCTAGGTCTGAGTTTGGAGCTCTGTGCCCCATTGTAATCAGTAGAAGCCCTTATGCGTGCAGCAGGAGGCTAGAGCCTGGAGCCTGGGGGAACCCAGGGACATTTCTGGGTATTAGCTGAGTGTCCTGAGGTCAGATATGATGTTTTCCGTACTGTGGAGTTTCCTCCTGACAGGGAGACCCAATCTGTGGTGCTTGGGGGTCCACAGTTCACAGTCTAGGATGGTGAGTAGAACACGCATGCACAGGTGAGTATCTCTGCGAGGGCTACTGTGCACCTGCAGGAACCTGGGAACTTACTTTTATTTTTTTTTAAGATTTATTTTATGTAGATGAGTACTCTATCTGCATGTTCACCTACATGCCAGAAGAAGGCATCAGATCCCAATATAGATGGTTGTGAACCACCATGTGGCTGGGAATTGAACTTAGGGCCTCTGGAGCAGCAGGCAGTGCTCTTAACCACTGAACCAACTCTCCAGCCCCTCCTGGGAACTTTTCTTGAGAACTTTTCATGTGTTGTGGGGTTGTCTGTGTGTCCTAAGGTCGAGCTGATGTTTCCTTTACCTTGGGGTTTCTTTCCAACAGGGAAACCCGGTTTCTGTTGCTTTGGGGCCCACAGTTCTGTCTGAGACTGTGATTTGGGTGTGCAGTCAGGTCTCTGTGCTGGAGGCTGAATGCCTGCTGGAGCCTGGGACCTTTTCCAAGGATTGTCTGGGTGACCTAAGGTCGGTCCCAATTGCTTCCTTCACCGTGGGGGTTTCTCTTGACTGGAAAACCCAGTTTCTGGTGTTGTACCCACAGTTCTGTCTGGGATGACAGACAGAGCAACCGTGTAGCTCTGGGCTGGTGACAGCGTGCCTGCCGGGACCCGTGAACTCTTCCGTCATTTAGCTGGGTGACCTGAGAATGTACCTGATTGCTTCCCACACCGTGGAGTTTCCTCTCACCTGGGAAACAAAGTCACTGGTGTTTTGGGGCCCAGAGTTCAGTCTCTTGGTGGCCGTGCAGTCACTGCTGTCCTGATTGCCCAATACAGTGTCCTCTTGGTGCCACCTTCTTGGATCCCCTTAAATGTCTATTTTTAAAAATTTTAATGTCATTTGCTATTTTAGTTTCTTAAAAGGAGATATGTTCATTGTTCACAATGAACTTGAAGATGGATGGATGTGGGTTACAAATCTAAGAACAGATGAACAAGGCCTTATTGTTGAAGATCTAGTAGAAGAGGTGGTAAGTTTCATTTGTTCTTCTAAATTTCAGATCCTAAATCCTTTATAAAAGTTTAGAAGTTGTCTAATTTCTGGGTCATCAAATAGAAACAGATTTCTCTTGTGAAAAGCTTTAATTCATAAGCACAAGAAATTCTAAGATATTTTTAGTGTTAGTAAATTATATTTTTAAAGAAATATATATTAATTAGTATGTTGTAATATTTAGCTGCCTTTGCAGAAATTACTTTTATACTTCTGAACTAAACCATCACTTGTAGTTATTTTGATAATTTTTTTGTGCTCTTATTCTTCAGCAGGTATATTTAACTCAGATTTTTTAAAATATTCAATCTTTTATTTAAAAACTATAAACAGTCACCAAAGTAAATTAAGCAAATAAATAAATATAAATAAATAAGGCAAGTCAATAAATATAACATAAACTGTCAGGGCTATATTTTTTACTGCACATTCTAAGGACACAGCAGAAACAGTAGTTGGGAGGCCTTCCACATTTTGGGATGTTAATAGAACAGCCAGTAGGCAGTTATAAGTGCATACATTTCATGCTTAGGGGAAAAAAAGACAATTTAAGGAAGTGAGCAGTTTCTGAGCAGGAATGTGGTACAGTATTAAGAATGGAAGAATAGTACAATAAAATTCCATACTATATTAAGATAGAAAAAGTAGTGAATATCATAACCTGCACATAATGCTTAAATAACATAGGAGCAAACCTGTATAAAATTTCATGTTATTTAAACCTATTTACAAATATAAAAAAGTCTGTACAAGCTCTGAACTTGCATATCACAAACGCTTACCAGTGTATACATGTTAGGGAGCGCTCCCCTGAGAAATTTTCTTTCAAATAGTTTTTCTTCTACAAAAATGACATGAGATACATTATTCCATATTCTTTCAGTCAGCAGAATGAGTTCTATAAAGGTGTATAATGAAAAAACCCAAGGGGGGAGGATCCAAGAAAACCAAAAAAGGGGAGGGAGGGAATTACAGTTCCACAAAACTGTTTTGACCTTTGCAGAAGTATTTACACAAATTTAAAAAATATTCATTCACTGCATAGAATATATCACAAATACTTACAGTTGACAGGAAAGTCTAGCAAACTTTAGAGCCTACCAGTAATGCTTCTTGGACACTACAGAATGTATCATCTAGTGGCTGCAGTGGTATCTGAGATTAAGTACTTATATCTACTGGACATAATTTTTCAAAATGCATATAATTTTTAATAATCGTAGAGAATTTTAATTATACATATATAATCCCAAAGTCCTACAATTCGAATATTCCCTTGCTTTTTTGCAGCGTTTCATACATTATTATTCATCTTGTGCATAATATGTCATCACAAAAGTTTTTAGATTCATATTAGCACTCAGTGTTCATGCTTTGCAGACAATACTCAGTACCACCAAAATGTATTAAATGTTATAATTTTGATTTTACATTTTTTACATAATTTTACATTTCCCTTTTATATTTGTGTGGTAGGATAGAATGGCTTCCTCTGATCTCTTATGGTTCTCCAGAACTATGCTACAGTCCATGTAGAAGATGGTGGAGTGTTTTGTTTTGCTAATTAGGATTCTTTTGTCTGCTTACTTTGGCAAATAGATCATAAGCATAAAACATATTGAGGGAAAATTAAGTTATGAAAGTTATATGTGATACATTCTGTATTTATAGTCGCATACACAGTAAAAGATCTAGGACTATAACTTACAGTTCTTTGAATAACATTCAGAATTCTTCATTGGAAAAGGTACTTAATCCACACAGACAGGACCATTCAGACTGAAGCATCTTATTGTCCATGTTGATTTTCATATAAATTTTTAGATTTTGTTTTATGTTAGTTAGGCTTTCTTTTGCCTATTATACTACTCTTCCCTATTCTGATTATGAAAGGGGATGATGAAAATATGGTTGTACTTTTTCTGAAACAATGAATAGCTGGATCAAAATCAATAAACTTGAGTAAGAACAGATGTCTTACTAAATGTTCTTACTAAATGTTCTTACTGGTTTGGTAAGAACCAGCATCTGTAGAAGAATAATGATAGTCAATTATAGGAGAAGGGGACATTACCTAACATGAGCACAGAAAATGAGCTATTATATTTATTATTATTATATTTATTTTGTAGTTTCTATAGTATTGAATGTTTGATTTTAATCTGAATAACTACTTAGGTCCTAATTAAGAGAAGTTCTTCTATAGCTAATATTTTTTTCTTTTTTTTTTCCTTCATCATCTGTTCATTGAAAATTCAGTATAAACTGCTAGAACTATAATTCAACAGATACTACATGAAAACTATGATCTTAACCTGTGTTTGGGGTGGTGATGATGTTAATAAAAATATGGCTTAGAATTTAAAATAGTCACTGTTGTGGAGTGAATAATATTAATGTTAGAATAGCTTTAGAACAGCCAGTCATGGTGGTTCACTTGGGAGGGAGGCAGAGGCAAGCAGATCTCTGAGTTTGAGGCCAGCCTGGTCTACAGAATGAATTTCAGGATAGTAGATAGGATTACACAGGGAGGCACTGTCTCAAAAACCAAAGAGGCAGACAGATAGACACACAGAGACAAAAAAACCAAACAACCAAAGGAGGCCCCCCGCAGTACAGACTTGAGTAAGATTAAGTTCAAAAAATGGAGAGAAAGAGAGAGAGAGAGAGAGAGGGGTTGCATTTTGTATTCCATAGAAAGGAGAGTTCTCACATTTTAGTGTCAAAATGTTTTAGTGTGTGGAGGTTGCATTGGTGGTTTTGTGCTTTTAAACAGGTAGGTAACAATGAGTTGAAAGGACATTCTGATAGCAAAAATCACAACAGAACAGAAGGCAAACTACAGTCGGGATGTGAAGTAGATTAGCAAATAGGTAGTTATGTGTGACCATGATAGAGACATCTAGATAGAGACGTCTAGGAATAAGCAGGAAATGCGTAGTTGAGCACTTGAGGCCTATGATTAAAGGAGTTAGTTGAAAAAGTAATTTGAAGACAGAAGAGAGGATAGTAAAGGTTTGGCTTTAAAACCTTTGGTTGGTTTATTTTTCAGTGCATATCTACAATTGAAACTAATGAATTCAGAGAGGTTAGAGTAGGGCACACCAATAATTACACTGTAGTTGCATGTTGCTTTAGTTTCAGGCAGGCTCTTTCTTCTCTTCTTATTAACTATTAAACTAACAGCAACAGGCAAAAGAGAAAAGATTATAGAGTGCAATTCTTGAATAGAAACATCTTTTCTCATGTACACATAACTATGAAAAGCATTGTGGAAATAGGAAATAGACCTGATTTTGTGGAAAATCAGGAAATAGACCTGATTTTTAGCAATTTTAATGAAATTAGATTAAGATTTAATTTTACAAAATGTTCTCTTATTGTCTTCCCTTTAGGGCCGAGAAGAAGATCCACATGAAGGCAAAATGTGAGTTTTTATTAATTATTAAAAGGGAAAAAAGTAATGTAAATTAGAAAAATAGCCAAAATACTTAATGACTTTTAGACTGATATTTTTAAGATTTGGTTCAGAGAATGGATACATAATTATTTCCTAAGGTTCTAGTACTGAATTCTTCTTCGTAAGAATTCTAAGCAAGTAGTGGCCTATACCCATATACAAATGTATCACCAAACTAAAGACGTTCTGGTGAATATTATCTTTGCCTTATAGTGAATAGCACAGGCTCTCCTGTTTATCTTCATTTTCTTACTGATTATAAATATTCCTTATTTTTTTTGTGGCCACATCATTAATGAACTTTTAAAGTTAGCTTTTATCATGTATATTTGTGAAAAATTCTCACAATTTTAGTATAACCAGCAAGATTTTTTTAAATAAGCTTTTTAAACTGCTTTCATGTGTATAAAATTCCTTTTAAAATCATCACCTTTAATCCTATTCTATTCATGTTATTTCCATAGAGTATTCATCTGTTAACTTTTCAGTATATTATTTTTTCTTAATCAACTTCTCAGCATTGGAGATGTAATTTAAAGCTGGCCTCAAATGTTTTATTTTCTTATTATCTCATTATTAGAAAATAAATATATTAATCTGAATATTCCACATGTAGTTCTCTTATTTCAGTTTCATGTCTTTTCTTAATATATATATATATTCATCTTTAAAAATGTTTTTGTTTATTCACTTTACATCTTCATTATAGCACCCTTCCTCCTCTCCTGTTGGCTTCACTCTCCCTTTCTCTTCTCACCCCCTCTCCTATTCCTCAGAAAAGGGGAGCCCCTCCCTCCCCCAGCTCATCAAGTTGCATCAGGACTAAGTGCATCCTCTTCCCCTGTGGCCTGGTGAGGCAGCCTTCCCAACACTCCAGGGGGTAGTGATCAAAAAGCAGGCAACAGGATAGCCTCTACTCCTCTCACTAGGTAATCGATGTGAAGCCTGAGTTGCTCATCGCCTTTATCTGTGTAGGGGCTTAGCTCCAGTTTATGCATGATTCTTGGTTGGTGATTCATTCTCCTCGAGGTCCTCTGGGCTCTGGTTAGTTGGCTTTGGTGGTCTTTATGTGGAGCGCCTGTTACCTCAGAACCTTGTATCCTTACACACACACACACACACACACACACACACACACACATACAACTCTTCCACAAGACTTCTTTGCTCAGTGTTTGGCTGTGAGTCTCAGCATCTGATTCTATATTGCTGCTAGGTGGAGCTTCTCAGAGGACAACTGTGCTTGGCTCCTGTCTGTGAGCATTGCAGAATGTCAGTGGCTGTCTCTCTCCCGTGGGATAGGTCTCAGATTGGGCCAGGCATTGATTGGACATTTCTTCAATCTCTGCTCTATCTTTATCTCTGCACATATTGTAGGCAGGGTGAAATTTGGGTTGAAGTTTTTGTGAGTGAGTTAGTATTTCCCATCCTCCATTAGGAGTTCTGTCTAGTTAGAGGATATCCTCTTTTATCTTGTGAGTACATTTTTATATTATTCCATGTTGATACAAATGACTCTGTTACAGCAACTCTTCCTGGATAGTGTTTGAAGTCTGTATCAGCAGTTTCAAAGTCTGGTTCATGCTTGAAAAACTCGGATTCATAAGAAAAGCATTTTTTTGTGTGTCTTTGTGTATGTGTGTGTGAATATACATATGTGATATATAGTCCCATTTTCTGCAAACACAGTAATGCTGTTCTTCATTATATAGCTTCTTGACATAGGTCATAGTGCAAAGAATAATTTCTTTCACTCTTGTCAGAAAACAGGAGCTGGAGTGGTAGCAAATGTCAATCAGTATTCATTGCTTAATATTACAGATTTTGAGAAGTAGAACACTAACTTTTTGCATGTCTTATGGTGACTACTCTGTTTAGTTAATGTGTATAAGAATGTGAATTCATGGGGCTTAGCAGGTAAAGGCATTTACTATCAGATTTGATGATCTAAATTTAATCCCCAGGACCCAACAAGTTATTCTCTGACGTCTATGTGCATATCATGGTGTGTACACACACACCCTCACACATTCTCTAAACGAATCTGAATTCAGTATTATGAAATCCTTCAGATTTCCAAAGGTGTATATTTCTTTGTATCTCTGTTTTAAAACTACAGATTTAAGATGCCAGGATATATTTAAAACTTCATTCATTTTCAATGTCAAATATAAGACATCGCTGGGAAGTCATATTAAAATGTTTTATATTAATACATGTTAGTCTTTTATTTTTCTGAACTTTGTATTTATGTGATATTTAGCATAAGTTAAGTTTGTGTTGATTTATTTTATGTATGTGCCCACTCTCTTTAGTATTTAAAGTGGAGACTATGGTAGTGAAGTATGGCAAATTCTCTAAAGTATCCCTAGTTACAGTGAATCTCCTTGAGATTAAATACCTGGTTTGACTAACTTAATTTCTTTGAACTCCATATCTGTGTGGACAGTACTAAGTTCTAATACTTTTTCTTCTTCTAATAATTTATTGAATGTGTGCCTTTTCATTCTTAAACAAAATTTCTACAGTCATTCTGACTATACAGCAGCTGTCCAAATCATTAGTCTCCTCACGTTCTCTGTTCCAAGACTTAGAATGGTTTGCCTAAAGAACATCCCAGATAGTACCACTTTCTCAACTAAAATCCTGAACTTATTCTCTACCAACTTTTCTTCAGCAGAGCTTCAAAAGATGATCTGTGATGAACATGTTTCATGTACATTTTATTATTACCTTTCCACTTTTCCTTTTTTATGAATGACTCTTTTAAAAAGTGCTTTTATTAAGCTGTTTCCCAGGTCAGAATTACCTTTCAATTCTTTATGTATTTATTTATCTAACTTAGTAAATTTGAGTTCAGTGAACCTTCATGTAAGTCCTTATATATGTTGAAGACTTGGTACCTTTTTCAAATGCCCTAGAAAATACATACCACTATATTGACTGTATTTACCATGTAGTTTTACATGGTATTTAGTTGTTCACTTTTTTCCCCCTAACCAGAGTTAGAACTTCATAAGAGCAAGGACTTACCTTTTATCTAGAGTCCAAACGATGTATTTGAATTATATAAGTTTTATACAAGAATAACTCTTAAGAAATAATATTGCCTCTGTCTTAAGGCTATTTTCTTTCTTTTAATTAAATATTTATTTTTTATATTAATTACATTTCATTCGCTTTGTATTCCAGTTGTAGTCCTCTTGCTCTTTTCCTCCCAACCCCACCCTGCCTCCATCATCTCCTTCCATACCCCTCTCCGAGTCCACTGATAGGGATGGTCCACCTCCCCTTCCATCTGACACTAGTTTATCAGGTCTCATCAGGACTGGCTGCAATGCCCTCCTATTTTCTTGATACTCAAAATATTCATCTTTAAAATTTAACTTGTTTTTGTTTTGTTGTTGTTTTTCAAGACAGGGTTTCTCTGTGTAGTCTTGGCTGTGTTGGACTTGCTTTCTAGACCAGGCTGGCTTTGAACTCACAGAGATCCACCTGCCTCTGCTTCCCTAAGTGCTGAGATTACAGGCATTCATTTAAAATACTTAATTTTTTTTTTAATTATCCTCTTTGGTTTTTATTTTTACTAGCTAGAAAACTGTAGGGTTGGTCTTGAATTCCATCTACCTAATTCTCTTAGAATATAGAAATCCATGCTAGCATGTGTAGTAAATGATAATTTATCCTTTACTTGAATACAGTATGTACCCCCATATGTCTTAAAGAATTGTGTACTATATTTTTCATATGTTCTTCATTATGCATGTCTGTTCTGAGGACATCAGGGAATCTGAATTAGTAAGTTAGTGATTGGAATAGTATTTTTAAAGCTTACTTTATTTACTTGAAAATCAAGTTATCTTTTTTACTTTCCCTAGTAATAGAAAGGTTAATTTGAAACAGAATGAATGACCTCTAAATAGCACCTTGGAGCACTCTCACTTTGTCTGGTAGTGTATGTACTTTACAACTGGCACTTAACCCATTACTACAAATCATTGTAGACCAAAGAAGACACAAGAGACTGTAAGAGAAGTGATTGGAGGCAACCTGCAACAGAAAATCTGATTTAATGTAAATAAGGGAAAAATCTTTAGACCTTTGGCTTTTAAATAATTTGATTTGTTTTATTTTTTGAGACAAGATCTCACTATATGGTTCTGACTGGCCTGATCTCACTTTGTAGACCAAGCCTGACTCAGTGGACAGAGATTGCCTACCTCTGCCTCCCAAATTCTGGGATTACAGGCATGCGTCACCACTCCTGATCCTAAAGTAGTCTTTTTTTTTTTTTTTATGTCACCTTATAAAAAGGTAAATATTAGGGACTTGAAATTTTATTCTGCCATACTTTCAACTATTATTTATAATAATTTTTAAATGCTTAAATTCAGAATAGAGATTATGAAATACTATACCAGTCCAGTTTGATAGGCTACTAGCTCAGAATTAAAAAGTCTTAGTTCTTTCTGTTGGTAATACTTGCTCTTAATGTTTACATTTTAATTTTTTGGAGGAGAGATTTCATTTTTAAAGAAAATTAATTTTGGAAACATTAAAATTAAGGAAACATTAGAAAAAATTAATTTGAAGGGATCTGCCTTGTATCATTTCCCTGTCCCTCTCAAACTTTTCAAGGAAAAATGGAGTTCTGCTATAAGCATGTAAGAAATACTACTAGAACTAAAACCATTGCTTTAAAAAATATTGTAATTAACGTGGAAAATGTAGTTTATACTGGACAGTTCCCGGTTTTCCTTTACTTTGTTAAAATAAAGCACTGTAAGTTTTCAAAATAAAATAGAAATGTAATGAATGAAAAATTGATCATTTCCATTACATTTCTTTGATGTCAGCTTAAATTACAAAATTTTGGTTACCTTGGAGTACATGAAAGCAGCAGGATTTGATTTAAATGTCTAATTTGTTCTCCTTTTAAGATGGTTCCATGGGAAGATTTCCAAACAAGAAGCTTATAATTTATTAATGACAGGTACCTTTTTATTCTTTAATGTTTTTATTTATAAAGTTGAAACAACTGTTTCTCATGTACTATACTTTTCTGTAGCATTTGATTAATACATGCATATTATAATTTCTTCCCAGCGCTGGAGAGTTGGTATTTTGTGGTTTTGTTTAGTTGAAATGTACATGTATGATAAGCTCTTTTGTAGTATATTTTTCTTTTTCTAGCTTCTGTCCCTCTTTCCTTCCCAGTTTGTTAGACCATATGATCTTGTGATGTACATTTTCATGTGTATCAGCTCTATCCTACATAGAACATACTTAGAATACATAACATACTTTTTAATGCTGAGAAATACATTAGGAAACCATTCCATATTTACAGATGCAAATATTTGTCATTCTTTTTATTGATCATATGATTTCTAGTCTACAAATACCATATAACATACCATGTATCAATAGAAGATACTATGTTGTCTTTTTTTTTTTTTTGGCCTTTTATTTGAAAGATACCTTCTCCCACTCTTTTTTTTTTGTGTGTGTGTATGTGTGTGTGTGTTTTATTTTATTTTTATTTTTATTTTTTTTGTGGTTTTTTAAGACATGATTTCTTTGTGTAACAGCCCTGGAACTCGCTCTATAGACAAGGCTGATCTTGAACTAGCAGAGATGTATCTACCTGTGACTCAATAACTTTTGAACTCCATATAGTTCTCAAGGCATGTTCTCATTAAAGGCATGTACCAATATACATTCTTGAGTGCATGGTAGAATTACATAACTGAGCTTTATTTAATATGTAATTCCCAATTACTGTGATTGTTACAGGAAATTAGGAAGGGTATAGATATGCTCCAGAATTTACTGTTACAGAATTTCTATTCCATATGTTTATAAAACAGAACTAGTTAAGATACACCAGGAATAACATGGACGGTTATAAACATGAAATGAAAATAGGAAACGCTGTCTTAAAGTTTTTTGATAAAAATTTGCTTGTGCTCATGACTTTGACTTATTTAAATTTCTTAACCTATTTTCTCTTTGATTTGATAATTAGAGTATAAAACTAACAGCTTGATTTTTACAGTTGGCCATGTCTGCAGCTTTCTTGTGAGGCCCTCAGATAATACTCCTGGTGATTATTCCCTATATTTTCGGACCAATGAAAATATTCAGCGATTTAAAATTTGCCCAACACCTAACAACCAGTTTATGATGGGAGGTCGATATTATAACAGGTAAATCATAAAACAATTTAAATTATGTTCTAACTGTGGTAAAAATAGTTGGAATCAAAATATATAAATTTCCTCAATTTCTAATGTTGCAGTAGTCTTTTGTGAGAATGTTTTAAAACAGTGTCAAACGTAAATATTAATAATCTGTCTACTGCCAAATATATTGTTGTCTACTAAAATATTTGTGTACAAGCTATTTGTATGTAATTCCCTAGGAGTCATCTGATTTTTACAAATATTATGTAATTAGATTATTCTCTCAAGGTGATAAGTTGATACGTTTTGTGAGTCATGATTCGTTTCTACCTCTCAACTTCTGAGACAACTTTGTCTCAAAACTCAGTGATTTTTGGTTGCTTGCTTATTAGGAAGGTAATTAAATTAATAGAGGAAATTGTATGATATAGAGTGGAAATATTTTTCTGGAAAAGAGAAAGCTGGATGAAACATTTGCCCACTTTGATAATACAGAGTACTATTATTTTCCTTTTTGGAGGATGGCACGATCTTATTTTAAAAATATATTTACTTGCTTAACTTAATACTGCCCTAATAATCCCTGACTAAATTAGAATTTCCTAAGTTCCAATTTGAGTTTTAAGAGCTCCAATAGCTCCAATAGCTGATTATCTGGGAAACCAAAATTCAGTGATGAGATCTTTACTAAGTTCAGTGGAGAATTTAAAAAGACATTAAATGAAAGGTTTAACTGTAGATGTTTGCACACCTCATTATATTAAGCTACCTGATTATCTTCAATCTTATAATCTGAGCTTAGACATCTTCACCTATAATTCAGCTAGAGTTGGAATTTTTCTTAGATTAGATTTTCCCATTGTGAAGATTTTGGGAAACCTAGAACATACATTGAAAGCATACATATGCAATTGAATTATTAAATATCCAAATTGAGGTGTTTTTTTTTAAGAAATTGTCTTAGTAAGAATTTTATCACTGTGAAGAGACATGACCACAGCAACACTTTTAATTACTCTTTTAATTTACCTCCTTACCACAGTTTCCTCTTCTACCAGTCCTTCCTCCATCCATCCATTTTTCCTTCATTTTCTTTGGAAAAGGGGAGGGGTCCCATGGATATCGACTAGGTACACCTTCAATTGAGGATAGATGAGGCAGACCAGTAGGGAGAAAAGGTCTCAAAGGTACTCAACAGAGTCAGAGACAACTCCCCCTCCCCCACCCTTCTGCTCTCATTGTTAGACCCACATGAAGACCAAGTGGCACAACTGTTACCTATTGTGCAGTGGGCCAAGGTACTGCAACTCTTATAAAGAAAAACATTTAATTGGGTCTGGCTTATAATTGAAAGGTTTATAGTCTATTATAGTCATGTAAGAAAACTTGCTGGTACGTAGACAGATAGGATGTTGAAGAAGTAGTTGAGAGTTCTACATCCTGACCAGCAGGCATCAGGACTAGAAAGTGACATTGGGCCTGGCTTGGGCTTCTGAAACTTTAACCCCCCCCCCCCCCCGTGACATATTTCCTTCAACAAGGCTACACCTGTCAATAGTGCCACTTCCTGAGTCTAGGTGGTTCTTTTTCATTCAAACTACCACAAAGATGAAATAATTTACCCAGGATTATTTATTTTGAAGACTGTTTTAGTCTAAACTTTGTCATCTTTATAAACATGATAAATCTTTTTACAAACTGGCCTCTTAATAAGATTTTTGAAAGTAGTCTTTGTAGAGACCATAATGGAAAAAGAAGAAATGATTCGGGGACTTAATAAAGATTTACAATGGTCTTGACCACTCCCCAAATGTGACAATCTTACTTTTTATTCCCTATGGATACATTAATCTTAAAATGTTAAGATATCTTGATTTGAGTTCCTAGAGTTGTTTGTTTGTTTGTTTTAAACAAAGGTTGACAAGGTAGCTCAGAGAGTCAAAAAACAAATGCTGTGCAAGCTTGACAACCTGAGTTTGATTCCTGGAACCCATGATGGGACAAGAGAATTGATTCGCAAAAGCTGACTCTGACCTCCACACGTGTCTTGGACTCAAGAGACACACATGTGTGCTTGCACAGACACACAATATAAAAATAAGGCACAAATTATGTGATGATGAACAGAAAAAAAGTATTATTAGTAATAGTTCCTAGGTAATTCAGAAGAAAACATGTATGTGTTATTTAGATATGAATATGTGATACAATATTCATTAAATCTAACAGCAGCATACTATGGTATTCTGTTTTCCCATTAGACATTTTGCTCTGTTGCACGAAGTGACTGTTGAGTTACTGCTTTGACACAATGTGTGAATAGGAGAGTCATTTAGTGCCAAATTAAACTCAGCAGATATTTATTGACTAATTATTTAGTGTAATCTAGTGTGCTGAATACAAATTAAAGAAAAAAGTTGCCATTTGTACACTATTAGTGCTCCAAAGTGTTAGAAAAGAAGATGTTCAAATTGTGATAGATTGAAAAACAAAACAAAGCAAACAAACAGAAAATAGTTGTGGAAACCACCAAAAAAAGTACAATTTAGGTAATGATAAAGAGGAAGCAGTGGGGCTTTAGTAAGACACTGAAGAGTATACTGCACTTGTGTAGGGCTCAGGTAGCAGTGTGCATTGCTTTTTTATAATATGTACAAAATTAAAGTACATGGCACAGTGTCTATAGAATTTTCTTGTTTATCAGTAGGTGCCCTCCTAGTGGCTACAGTAACTGAAGAAAATATATTTTTCTTCTTTAGCAACTATTAATTGTCTATAGATCCTCAGGGAGAGGTGGCCCTCATGAGCCTCTCCCTTCTCCATGGCAGGGTGTTTAGAGATTGATGCTTTTGCAGTGGTGTGCAGGTAATAGTTGATGAGGGTTTACAAATGCAATTGCCTTGTACAATGTACAACATGTCACCCTTTCATTCAACTCTTGCATTCATTCTGTCCCTTCTTCCACAATGCTCCCTGAGTTTTGGAAGGGGAGATAAGATGTCAAATTATAGCAGACACTTAAGTTGTAAATCTCAGCAGTAACTGTTGTGCACTATAGAAAGAAGCTTCTTTGAACAAAGCTGAAAACAGCACTAGTCTTTGGTAATGAACACAGTTAATTAGAAGCTAATTTGTATTGTTTTTTGAGACCATGTCTCATTATGTAACCCTAGCTGTCCTGGGACTATATAGACCTGGCTCACTTTACTCATAGTGATCTACCTGCCTTTGCTTCCCAAGTGCTGTTTTAAAGGTTTGTGCTACTATTCTTTGCGAGAAGGAAATCTGGATGTGCATCATGTCTACTCTGCAAAACAGCAGCTGAATCTTCTTTCCTGCTAGAGCCTATGACTGCTGCAGCCATGGACTTGATCAGGTTTACAGTACCAGATGAGCTTTCTCTCCTGTGAACCAGGCCTCAGATCACATCAGAAAGTGGTTGGCTACTCTTCTAGCCAACCCATATACCTATATAGTCATATGCCAGTGGGCACATCTGGCCTGGTAGGTTGGTAGTACAGAGGATCTACAACTGAAACTTGATGTCAGTTCTCCCCATCTACTTGCATAGCGATTTCTAGAACCACACAAAGGGAAGAAGCTTCTAGCTTTCTTTCTACTTTATTTTTCAGTGTTCAAGGTATGGTGCTTTCAGAAATAGAAGCTTACCACATCTTTCTCATGGCTAATGAATAAAAGTAATAGCCTATATTGTTTGGGGGCATTAAAGGAAGTAGCCCACCCTTGGTGCTGAAATTTTCATTTAATAACCTGTGGCTTCTGAGAGCAGCTTTATTTACCCATCCAGGGTGCCTCCATTCAAGCTTGTAAAAATTTAAATTATCTTACCAAGAATCATTTATACATATTAAAAACATAAAGTTGATAACCAAGGGTCAAAGAGAAGAGGAAGAGGTCCTCCCCTATCAGGGGACTAGGGAAAGGGCATAGGGGGAGAAGAGGGAGGGTGGATAGGACTGGAAGGAGTTGAGGAAGAGGGCTGCAGAGGGTATACAAAGTGAATAAATTCCAATAAATAAATATATAAGCAAAATTAAATTTAAAAACATACCAATTGTATAAATCACTACATTTAACTGTTATATTTCCATGCCTGCGTTTACCATGATTGTCTCCTCATCCATACAAAAGGCTTTGATCTTTACTGATCTTCGTAGATAAATTTTTTCCTTTAAAACAATCTTTGTGATGCTATATAGCTACAGTCAGTTTTTTCTGATTTTCTGTTTTCTTCAGTTTTAGATTTATGCTGTCTTCAAAATCTCTCATTGTGTTAAAAATTTATCATGTTGGTTTTCACCCCACCTTTCTCCTGTGTTTTACTTTTGAATTTTTTAGTGTAGGAGAGAGGCTGGAATTGTACATCTACATACAAAAAATCCTGTTGTTATTTTGTCATCCTGAAGAATTATAGGAAGAAAAAATCAAGGGTAGATTAAAAAAAAAAAAACCTCTTTAGAGACATATTGTGGGCATCTTAAAAACATCCATTTAGTATATAAAATAAAAGTATAAGTAGAAATTAAATATCCAGACATTTATTTGACCTATAAATTACAGAACACAGTTTTATTACAAAAAAATATTCTGTGGCAACCTAAACTTTGTTACATTATGTCATTTTACTTTAAGTTTCATTAGTAATATTTCCCAAATATATAGAAAAGTTGATGGTACTTTTTATTCAAAATCATCTAATCCTCCCCTGCCACAGTGACAACTGTACAGGGGAAATTAGCTATTCGTTTTTCTTTATATTCTTCAACTTCCCATTTTTACTTAACTATTCCTGTGCTATTTTATGACATAATGACATTCTGTGCAAAAGCAAATGTATAAGTGATTTGATGTAAAAAAATTCTTACTTTGTTCCTAAGTAAACAAATTGTTTACTTCTTTTAGTTCCTTATTGTCATGTCTGAAGGATTGTTAAAAAAAAAACAGAAAGAAAGAAAAGAAACACACACAGCTTTGTATTCATTTTCTCACTGAATGCAACTTTCTGAGTATGGAGTAAAGTGTCATTGACTTGGCTGCATGTTTGATATGTATGGGAAACCACAATCTTTAACTTATGTATTACAATCTGTAAACCTGTATTTGTAACATTCCTGTTTTTATAAAAAGTGCAATATTATGTTAATTAATTCTATGAATATATTCAGATTATATGCTGTCAAAAACTACTTATAAATAGATAATCCTTGGTAGCAGTTTACTTGTATCCTAAGATATTTATACTGTTAATTATTTTAACAGTATCGGGGACATCATAGAACACTATCGGAAAGAACAGATTGTCGAAGGCTATTATCTTAAGGAACCTGTTCCAATGCAGGTCAGTGTTATTTTTCTCTTGTTTGTAGTAATTATGATCTTATTTTAAAAATAATTTTGTGATGGTTACATAAGCATTTGTTCTTTTAAAACTAGGTAAAATTTAAAACTAATAATTACTCTGATTCCTTTAGAAAATGAATTGTGAGAGGCTTTCTTACTTTTCAATAATATTCACTTTAGATAATTAGTAAGCCCATGGTAACTTCATTTTCTGCCTTCGGTTTTTCATTTTTACTATAATTGTTCTTAGTTTTTCACACGTATGCATGTCTACTGACTACTCTTATTCCTTACTTCCTATCTACCTCACCTCCTCTCAACAAAGAACTCTTGTCATTCATGCCTATTAATCTTGTTTTGCTATACACAGAGTTTAACCAGGGCTGTCTGCCACTCCTGAGCCCTAGTATGCTCAGGAGTGTATCACAACTAAAGGCAGTGATTCTCACTTCCCACAGAACCTGTCAATACAACAGAGGTATAGAGTAGTGCCCAGTGAGTTCCTCCCCTTTCTGTGATTGTAAATGGGGCCAGTCTTGTGTGGATGCAGCATAGGTAATTACAGTTATGAGTTAATAATAATTGCTGTGGTTTTATTGAGCCTAGCTTCTGGCTCTCACATGCCTTCTCTTCCCTTATAGTAATGCTCCCTGAGTGTTAGAGTGGGTAGTATAAGTTTTGCCCCTGGCACTTTTTCCTCTCACACACCCTCCAGCTCCACAGACCTGTACAATTTTTTAGACCTTTAGAGTACTTGAGTACTTATTAGTACCTTCTTGACAGCAGTGGTCAAGATAAATATAACACTAGGAAAAGAAGTGAATTCTTTTGGGGGAAAAAGGAATATTTAATTATTTTCATAGCCAGGCTTATTTAGCTTAAAAAAAAAAAAAGCTGAAAGAGTATTAAGGCTAAGAGAAGTTTAAATTTTTTATTACATTATCTGGCTATAGTTTTATCAAGAAATAACATGTTTATATATTCAAGTAAATAGTAAAAGAGAATGATGGGTTAAGTCAGGAGTGGTAGCACTTGTACAAGGTCCTAGACAAGGCAGGATTGATTGAAAAAGAGCTTATTAAATCCTGGTTAACATGTAGGGTGTCTTAGTTCTTACTGTAATTGTCCTTTCTGACATATATGACAATAAAAATAAAGAAGGAAAGGAAAGGGGAAAGGAAAAAGGGAAGGGAGGGGAGGGGACAGGAGGGGAGGAAAAGAAAGGGGAGGGGAGGGGAGGGGAGGAAAAGAAAGGGGAGGGGAGGGGAGGGGAGGAAAAGAGAGGGGAGGGGAGGAAAAATATATATTTATTTATATTGTCCTTTCTGACAATATAGCAGAGGTTAGGAAGCTTTGCTTTCCTTTACTTTGCTTTCCTTTTTCCTTTCCTTTCCTTTTTCCTTTCCTTTCCTTTTTCCTTTTTCCTTTTCCCTTTTTTCTTTTCTCTTTTCCCTTTTTCCTCTTTCCTTTTTCCTTGTTCCTTTCCTTTTTCCTTTCCTTTTTCTTTTCCTTTTTTCTTTCCTTTTCCTTTCCCTTTTCCTTTTCTTTTTCCTTTCCTTTTCCTTTTCTTTTTCCTTTCCTTTCTTTTTCCTTTCCCTTTCCTTTTTCATTTCCTTTTCCTTTCCCTCCCCTCCCCTCTCTTTTCCTCCCCTCCCCTCCCCTCCCCTTTCTTTTCCTCCCCTCCCCTCCTGTCCCCTCCCCTCCCTTCCCTTTTTCCTTTCCCCTTTCCTTTCCTTCTTTATTTTTATTTATTTATTTAGAGTTGTGTGAGGTATCTTCAATCTGACACTCCTGAGGTAGAGATAGGATTGCTGCTAGTAGGAGACCACCTTGGTCTACATTGTCAATTCCAGGCCAGGAAGACTATATCAAAAAACAACAAAAGGAAACATAAACAAATAATTTGTTTTTATTTTTTAAGTAGAACACGTGTGTAGGCATACACACAGGCAGAATACTAAATAAATACATTTAATAAAAGAAGAGCAGATAGTGAGATGGCTCAGTGGGTAAGGCAGTGGCCCATGAGCCTGACTACATGAGTTCAGTCCCATGCACTCACTTAATGGAAGGAGACTTCAAATTATCCTCTGCCCTCCACATGTGCCTGAGAAAAACCTTTTGCTCCTAAACAGACATAGTAAATGAAAACATTAAAAAATACAAAATTCTGAATTTTTTTCTATGCATAATAGTTAATTATTCCAACAATTTGGTCAGGTTGACACTGTAATCATGCCTATTTTATAAATAACAAAACTTAAACTAGAAAGGCTAAGTACATTTCTCAAGGCACTGAGTCATCCTTGGTTCTTTTTTTCACTATGTCCAATCTGTTGGGAACATCCTTCTTGCTCTGACTTAAAAATATGTTCAGAATCTGAACAACACACACACACACACAAATAATGATATTTTTCACTATGTGTGCTTTTGACCCTTGTAGTACATAATAGGTGGAGGTATTCATTTAAAATGTTGAGTTGGATTCATTCTTCTATTTAATGCTTGAAAATGCTTAAGATTTCAGAATAAAAGATAAAATCCTTTTGGTGGCAGACAGAAAAACTCTATGTTGATATTTCAGTCTTAGCCACTGTCCTCATCTGTTACCTGAATTCATATTTTGGCCCTGTTTGAAGTTTTTGTTTGTTTGATTTGTTTGTTTGTTGAGACAGGGTTTCTCTGTGTAACAGGCTTGGCCATCCTGGAACTTGCTCTGTAGACCAGGCTAGTCTCGAACTCACAGAGATCCTCCTACCTTTGCTTCCTGAGTGCTGGATTAACAGCATGCTCCCTCACCTCCTGGCCATGTTGGAGATTTTAAAATATGCTTGGCTTTTTACCTTCTTTAGATCTTTGAGAGAGCTTTTTTCTCAGAAGTCTACTTAGCCTTTCTTTAGTTATTCAAAAGTTTTTGGAAAAAAATAGCTGTACAATAATATTTATTTAGAATCTAACACCACATCTACTTCTATTTTTCAAAGCACTCTACATATTCTAACATACAATTTATTCAATACATTTACTGACTTTTTCTATGTAGAACATCATTAGTGATCTGTGATGAGTTCAGTGTGTTGAATTAAGTGTTAACTGAATTGTTAAATGGTGTTTTCCTAGCTATTGAGTAACAAAGTCAGATTGAAGTTTCACTTTCATAGCATATGTATTTTCAGTTTATCCACTGCTCCTAGGGAGGACTGTGTAAAATGAGATCTCCTTATTCATAACTCTGTAGAAAGTGGACCAAGATAAGGAACACATGCCCATGCTGTGATTTGTAGTGATTTATTTCAACCTGCAAGTGAAGCTGCATTCTTACTCATATCTTAGAAGATACTAGAATCCTTTATGATTTGTAGGGCAGTATACCTTAAGTTTTAAGAAAGCTGGAGAGATGGTTTCTTTAGTAACGTGCTTATAATATAAACATGAGAAAAATTTGATTTCCCCAGAGTTCACTTTAAAAAAAGCTGGATTCAGTGGTATGCAGCTATAATCCCAGTACTGAGAGAAGATGTAGGGAGAAGGATCTTTGGATACTGGCTAAGTAGTCTTACTGAATTGGCAAGCTCTAATTTGAGGGAGAGAAAATGTCTCAAAAACTAAGCTGGAGAGAGATTGGGAAAGGACACTACCTTGTCCTCAGGCCTCAGCATCCACACACACCTACATATATAGAAACACACAATGATTAGAGATTACCTTGAAGTCATGTATATAAAGCTAAGAATGAATGTTGTATGTCTTACATAAGTATGTCTCATTCTACAGCTAATACAAAGACCACCACTGAAATAAAAATTGATGAGTACAAATTTGTATTAACCAGGAAATTAGTTATTACTAATTACCATCTGGGTGTATTTTAATGTTTATGTGCTTATTTGACACATAATGTGTAAGAAGGTGTTGGGAAGTGCTTAAATGTAGCACATTTTTGCTCTGTATTTACCGTGTGTGTAGTCCTGGCTTTCTTTAATGATTAAGTAAGTCTTCAGAGTGCAGCTAACCATTCCTCAGCTGCTTTTTTTTTTTCCTTTTTTTTACATGCTCATGGAACAAACTGTCTTGTATATGATGATGAGGTCTGCTTATAATTAATCTGGTTCTTATAAATCCAGTGCTGATAGCAAACTTTCAATAATCCTATTGGGGGTTTAGCTTATCAAAATTGATACACTGAAGGCTATTTTTAAAAGGTACAGTGTTTATTACTCTGTAATTAATGTTTTTATATTTAAAAATACCCAGTGACTTTTTTATTTCCTTATTATATGTTTTACTTTAATAACCTTTTAATAAAACTTATTTTCAGCATTAGTTCACAACTTTCATGAATAAATATGAAAAGAACTTAAGGAACATTAATAATTTTTATTTAGAAAAGTAGGATAATCTTGCTCTTGTCATTATAGTGCATGTGGTATCCTCCCTATTAAATGACTAAGCAGTTAAGGACTGTGTGTGTGTACTTGTGCACATATGTGTGTGTATACACACATGTATATATATGCACATATGTATGTATGTACATGTCACGTGTTGTTTGCTAGGGTTGTTCTTTCTTGTTGTACATGACTTGCAGTTCAAATTATCCTACTTATTTCCTAGAAATACTCATTGGTTCTTAGATTTCAGAAAATTCATTGAGATTTGGTTGTCAAAATCAATTTCGTCACAATGAAATTCCAGAATATAGTCATTTCTTTAAATTCAGCCTTTCGTTGTTCTTGTAAATGTCAAATATTTTCCTCAGATTTTCTCTTACCATTCATAGCATAAAATTAAAAACTCTAAAGTTTAAATTAGCTGTGTTTAATGAATGCTAACAAAAGGCAAGAAAATGTCTTCTTAGCCCTTTTAAAGACGCTGTAGTACCTGGCAGTGCATTAAAAGCCAAGGGTGATATAACACAGAGGACTTAGTTCACTATTTTATCTTTGTGTCTTTAGCAGGAAAAGCTTTTCTGTAAAGGGAAAGGACAATAGATTTGGTGTCTAAGGTAATTTAAAACAACTATAGGCAATATATAAAGTAATAAACATGTCTATGGTACAGTAAAACTTAGTGCAAAAAAGGAGGAATTGCCACAAAATTTGAAAATCTAAATGAAATGGACATTTTTCTTAATGGATTCCACTTACCAGAGCTAAATCAAGAACAAGTAAATAATTAAATAGTCCCATACCCCTAAGTAAGTAGACACGGTCATCAAAACTCTCCCATCCAAAAAAAGCCTATGGCCAGATGGTTTCTGCACACAATTCTTCCAGGCCTTCAAAGAAGAGCTAACACCAATTCTATTTATTTATTTATTTATTTATTCATTTATTTATTTATTTATCTATCCATCTATTTATCTATCTATCTATCTATCTATTTATTTATTTATTTATTTAATCAGTTACATTTTATTAACTCTGTATCCCAGCTGTGTCCCAATCCCTCATTCCCTCCCAGTCCCTCCCTCCCTCCCTCATCTCCACCGTGCCCCTTTCCAAGTCCACTGATAGGGGGGACCTCCTCCCCATTCATCTGATCCTATTTTATCAGGTATCTTCAGGACTGGCTGCAAAGCCCTCCTCTGTGGCCTAACAGGACTGCTCCTCCCTTCGGGGGTGGGGAGACCAAAGAGCCAGTCATTGAGTTCCTGTTAGAAATAGTCCTTGTTCCCCTCACTTTGGGAAACCAATTGGTTACTGAGCTACCACAGGCTACATCTGAGCGGAGGTTCTAGGTTATATCCATACATGGTCCTTGGTTGAATGTCAGTCTCAGAAAAGACCCTGTGCCCAGATATATTTGGTCCTTGTGGAGCTCCTATCCTTTCCCCATCATACTAACTCCCCTTCTTTCTTATGATTCCCTGTACTCTGCCAAAGGTTTGGTCATGAGTCTTTGCTTTGAAAACACTGCTAGTTAGAGTCTTTCAGATGCGCTCAGTAGACTCCTGTCATACGTTCAATGCACATCCCATCTGTCTTTCTAAACGAGGATTGATCATCTTACCCCATGTCTGCTCAATTGATTATCTTTTTTAGGTGTATAGATTTCATTATGTTTATCATATCTTATAGGTCTATATAAGTGAGTATATCCCATGTTTGTCTTTCTCCTGGGATATTTCACTCAGAATGATCTTTTCTAGATCCCACTATTTGCCTGCAAATTTCATGATTTCCTCCTTTTTGATTGCTGAGTAGTATTCCATTGTATAAAAATACCACAATTTCTGTACCCATTCCACCGTTGATGGACATCTGGGTTGTTTCCAGGTGTCCTAAACATGGTTGAGCAAGTGTTCTTTTTGTGTACTTGAACAAACTTTGGGTATATACCTAGCAGTGGTATAGCTGGGTCTGGAAGAAGCACTATTCCTATTTGTCTTAGAAAGCGCCAGATAGCTTTCCAGAGTGGTTGTACCAGTTTACATTCCCACCAGCAGTGGAGGAGGGTTCCCCTTTCTCCACAACCTCTCTAGCATGTGAAATAAATCCACACACCTATGAATACTCCATATTTGACAAAGAAGCCAAATCCATTCAATGGAAAAAAGACAGCATCTTCAAAAAAGGGTGCTGGACCAACTGGATGTCTACATGCAGAAAAATGAAAATAGATCCATATTTATCACCCTCCACAAAACTAAAGTTAAAGTGGATCAAGGACCTCAACATAAAACCAGAGACCCTAAATCAATAGGAAAAAAATGTGGGGAACAGCCTAGAACTCATTGGCTCAGGAGACAACTTCCTGAACAGAACACCAACAGCACAGGCTCTAAGAGCAACAATCAATAAATGGGACCTCATGAAACTGAAAAGTTTCTGTAAAGCAAAGGATACTGTCATCAAAACAAAACGACTGCCTACAGATTGGGAAAGAATCTTCACTAACCCTTTATTTGACAGAGGACTAATATCCAGTATATACAAAGAACTAAAGAAGCTGAAAAGCAGCAATCCAAGTAATCCAATTAAAAAAATGGGGAACAGAGCTAAACAGAGAATTCTCGACAGGAATATCGAATGGCAGAAAAACACTTAAAGAAATGCTCATCCTCATTAGCCATCAGGGAAATGCAAATCAAAACGACCCTGAGATATCACCTTACACCCATCAGAATGGCCAAGATGAAAAACACACCAATTCTCTTAAAACTCTTCCACAAAATAGAAACAGAAGGAACACTACTAAACAGTCACCTTGGTACCTAAAACTCACAAAGACCCAACAAAGAAAAACAATTTCAGGCCAATCTCCCTTATGAACATTGATGCAAAAATACTCAACAAAATACTTGCAAAATGAATACAAGCACACATCAAAGATATCATCCACTATGACCAAGTAGGCTTCATCTCAGATATGCAGGGGTGGATCCATATACAGAAGTCCATCAATGTGATCCACCATATAAACAAACTAAAAGAAAGAAAGAAACAAATGACAATTTCCTTAGATGCTGAAAAAGCATTTGACAAAAATCCAACATCCATTCATGTTTAAAGTATTGGGGTGATCAAGGATGCAAGGCACATCCTAAACATAGTAAAGGTAATATACAGCAAGCCTATAGCCAACATCAAACAAAACGGAGAGAAACTGAAAGCAGGGACAAGGCAAGGGTGCCCACTCTCTCTATGGTTCTTGAAGTACTAGCTAAGAGCAATAAGACAATTAAAGGAGATCAAAGGGATACAAATTGGAAAGGAAGAAGTCAAAATATCAATATTTGCAGATGATATGATAGTGTACCTAAGTGACCCCATAAATTATACCATGGAACTCCGGTAGCTGAAAAACACCTTCAGCAGACTGGCTGGATAAAAAATTAACTAAAAACAAACAAAACAATAAACAACCACAGTAGCTCTTCTGTATACAAAGATGAAAGGGCTGAGAAAGAAATTAGGGAAACACCCTTCACAATAGCCACAAAGGGCATAAAGTACCTTGCTGTAACTGTAAACATGTAAGTCCAAGACTTCTTTGAAAAAAATTTTAAGTCTCTAAAGAAAGAATTAGAAAAATATATCATTACCTGGAAAGATCTCCCATGCTCATGGCTTGGCAGGATTAACATAGTAAAATTGGCCATCTTACCAAAAGCATTCTATAGATTCAATGCAATTCCCATCAAATTACCAAAACAATTCTTTACAGGCCTTGAAAGCAAAATTCTCAACTTCATATGGAATAACAAGAAACCCAGAATTCCTAAAACAGTTCTCTACAATAAAAGATCTTCTGGAGGTATCTTCATCCCTGATCTCAAGGTGTACTATATTCTACATGGTACTGGCATAGAAACAGAACGGTGGATCAGTGTAATCAAATAGAAGACTCAGAAACAAACCTACACACTTATGGACACCTGATTTTTGACATAGATGCTAAAACCATGCAATGGAAAAAAATACAGCATCATCAACAACTGGTGCTGGTCCAACTGGATGTCTACATGTAGAAAAATGCAAATAGATCCATACTTATCACCCTGCACAAAACTAAAGTCCAAGTGGATCAAAGACCTCGACATAAAACCAGACACACTAAAGTGCTTAGAAGAAAAAGTGGGCAGAGCCTTGAACTCATTGGCATAGGAGACAACTTCCTGAACAGAACACCAGCAGCACAGGCTCTAAGATCAACAATCAATAAATGGGACTTCATGAATCTGAAAAGCTTTTATAAAGCAAAGGACACTGTTGTCAAAACAAACCAACAGCCTATAGATAGGGAAAGGATCTTCACCAACCCTATATCTCACAGAGGGCCAATATCAGTATATATAAAGAACTCAAGATCACACAGCAATAGAGGAATAACGAATGGCAGAGAAACACTTAAATGTTCAAAGTCATTAGTCATCAGGGAAATTTAAATCAAAACAAACCTTAGATTTCACATCAGAAAGGCTAAGATGAATAACTCAAGTGACAACATATGCTGGAGAGGATGTGGAGAAAGGGGAACCTTCCTCCACTGCTGGTGGGAAAGTAAACTTGTACAACCATTTGGGAAATCAGTCTTCTGCTTTCTCAGACAATTAGGAATAGCACTTCCTAAAGATCCATCTATTCCACTCTTCGGCATATATCCAAAAGATGCTCAAGTATACAACAAGGACATTTGCTCAATCATGTTTGTAGCAGCTGTATTTGTAATAGCCAGTAGCTGGAAACAACCCAGCCTCCCCTCGGTTGAGGAATGGATACAGAAATTGTAGTACATCTACACAGTGGAATCCTACTCTGCAATAAAAAAACAAGGAAATCATGAAATTTGCAGGTAAATGGTAGGAACTGGAAAAGATCATTCTCAGTGAGGTGTCCCAGAAGCAGAAAGACACACAGGGTCTGTTCTCATAAGTGGATATTAGTCATATAATACAGGATAAACATACTAAAATCTGTACACCTAAGGAAGCTAGTCAAGAAGGAGGACTCTGGCTAAGATCCCCATCCAGAAAGGCAAAGAGGATGGACATCAGAGGAGGGAGAAAACAGGGAACAGGACAGGAGCCTACTCTTCCCTGCAGTGTATTGAAGCAGATGCTGAGATTTGTAGGCAATCTTTGGGCAGATTGCAGGGAATCTCATAAAAGAAGTGGGAGATAGACCTGGAAAGGACAGGAGCTCCACAAGGACAGCAACAGATGCAAGAAGTCTGGGCACAGGGGTCTCTTGAGACTGTTACTCCAGCCAAGGACCACTCATGGAGAAGCCTAGAACCCTTGTACAGAGGTAGCCCATGGCAGTTCAGTGTCCAAGTGTGTTTCCTAGTTATGGGGACAGGGACTGTTCCTGACATGAACTGATTGGCCTGCTCTTTGATCACCTCCCCGTGAGGGGGGATCAGCCTTACCAGGTCACAGGAAGACTCTGCAGTCACTCCTGATGATACCCGATAGACCAGGATCTGGGGAAAGGGGAAGAGGACCTTTTTTATCAGTGTACTGGGGCAGGGTAACAGGTGGTTAAGAAGGAAAAAGGGTGGGATTGGGAGGGGAGGAAGAAGAGAGCTAAAGGGGGATACAAAGTAAATAAACTCTAATTAATGAAAATAAAAATAGTTAAAAAAGAAAAAAAATGGAGGACTTGCCTTGACGGTGGGATAGCTGGTAGTATAACTGGGTAGTGCAGCACTTGTCTAGTATCTGTAATATCTAAGGTTCAAACTATAGTACTGTACAACAGCAAGAAAGTAAAAGAGATAATGGGTCAAATTTGGTGTGGACATCATAGTTTGCAATCTTTCTCCAAAGTAATTAATGCTTCTGTTTCTTAACATTTTAATGCCTGGGCAAAATTGTTGTGTAAGGAAATGAAACAGCAGAATGTCCCAAAACATAAAGGTGTTCATGAAAATGTACGAGAAGTTGAATAAACATACAGATCCTCTCCAAAATGGCTAAATACCATTAAATAGTTATCTTTCATATAGAACTACTATAAAGAAATGGGAGTACTAAAATTAAATGCAGCATACCCTGATACAATTGAAAATTATTTATGAAAATAACTTTATATTCTTTGCAGAATAATTCTTTTCACAATTTAGCAATCAATTTAAACTGTCTTATATGCATTAAAGCCTATTATGTAAAATCGACTAATAAAAAACCTGAAGGCTTCCAGATCAAAGTATAATATTTCATCACTTACACATAATAGGATATAGGACCTGAAAAAATATGTAGTCTCGTTTTAAAAATCTCTAAGGAAAAAGAAACACATAAGGGTTATAATAAATATGGTGCTTTAGTGTGTGAATAAAAATGATATGAGGGGTTCAGGCAGGTGTCCTAAGGTAGCAGGGTAGGAGAGCCACTCCCCATACCCCCTGTATTTGCCTCTGCTGCATGTCCCAGTGAGCTCTTTAATTACCTCCCCATAGAGGGTATGTGGCCTTGCCAGGCCACTGAGGAAGACGATGCAGCCAGCCTTGATGAGACCTCATAGGCTAGGGTCAGCTAGAAGGAGAGGAGGTCCTCCCCTATTGGTGGACTAGGGAAGGGGCAAAGGGGTTGAAAAGATAGGGAGGGTGAAACTAGGAGGAGATGAGGGAGGGGGCTCTAGATATTAAAGAAAGCATGTAAATTGCAATTAATTAATCAGTCAGTCAACCAATCAATTAATTAATTAAAAAGAAAGAAAAATGATGTGTATTTCAAGTCAGACAACTCATAAATATCAGACGTGTATTACCTGCATGTTGAATTGAGGGTTAAGGTGGGATGTGTTCTCATTCAACTGTAGTTTTCTAGTCTCACTGGTGTTTCTCAGTGGAAAGAACATTTACAAACATGACTTTGCTCTAATTCACATTGCTTCCTCATTTGTCATTTGTCATTTATTCATTTCCTAGAATAAGTAGATAATTTTCAGAATTGTATTATTTGCTGTACAATACAAGCTGAATGAGGTTGTGAAATAACATTCGTTCATGAGACATTGTTCCTGAAAAATCAAACCTTTCTGATAATTTTTTTGGAAAATTTAAGTTTAGACCATCATATTAAACATATTTTTACCTGATTTTTAATTAGTGATTTGTTATATTTTCATAAGTAAATTTAATGTTTTTACAATTCAGGATCAAGAACAAGTACTCAATGATACTGTGGATGGGAAGGAAATCTATAACACAATTCGTCGTAAAACAAAGGATGCCTTTTATAAAAATATTGTTAAGAAAGGTTATCTTCTGAAGAAGGGTAAGTAAACTTTTGGAACTAAGAATTTAATATAGGATTTTACTGTTCACTATATGATAGTCATAAATAGTACATATACATATTGTAAGATGTCAGTTTTATCATGAACTATTAGTAACAGATACTTGTTTAGAGCTTACACATAGCATGTTTGAAAATGCAGTTTAGTTCAGTTTATTAGCTCCACATTTCTAGCCAGAGTTTTTGAACAAGCCTATATTTTTCCAAGTTTGTCATTAAATCTTGACTTAGTTTCAGGCTTTGCTGTGGTTTCTTAAGAGAAATTTTTTTGTGGCACTTGACATCAGGGTACTAAAATCTTATTTTATAGATCTACCTCAATATTACATTAAGTTATTGAAGGGTGGCTGTTGGTGGAAAGCAATTACTGTAAAACAAGAATTTTGAATACTGTATTGTAACAAAAATTTTGAAGACAGGTAAAGTATTCCAACAAACTCTACCATTCATTAATTCATTAAACAAGCAATAATAACAAAAAAAATTTTTTTCTACACAGGTTATAGGCATGTTATAATTATATATGGATTGATCTATTCTTTAAACTTAGAATGAAAATTGAAGTTTATTTACTTTTTCATATTTTGAAAATATGATTTCAACATTGCTAAAGAGAGAAAACTTTTTTAACAGGTAAAGGAAAACGTTGGAAAAATTTGTATTTTATCTTAGAGGGCAGTGACGCCCAACTTATTTATTTTGAAAGTGAAAAACGAGCTACAAAACCAAAAGGGTTAATAGATCTCAGTGTATGTTCTGTCTACGTTGTCCACGATAGTCTCTTTGGCAGGTAAGACATTGGTTTTCTTAAAACCTATTTTAATAATAAAAATAGTATACAAATCTCATGATTTTATTGTTTTTATTGCTGAGTGGTATTTCATTGTCTAAATGTACCACAGTTTCTTTATTCATTCTTCGGTTGAAAGACATCTAGGTTGTTTCCAGTTTTTGGCTATTACGAATAAAGCTGCAATGAATATGGTTGAGCAAATACCTTGTTATATGGTGGAGCATCTTTCGAGTGTATTCCTGGGAGTGCTATAGCTGGCTCTTCCCAGTTTTCTGAGAAAGTGCCAATTGATTTCCAACGTGATTGTACAAGTTTGCACTCCCAATAGGCAAATGGATGGAACTAGAAAGTATCATCCTGAGTGAAATAACATAGACCCAGAAAGACAGACATGGTATATATTCACTTATAAGCAAATTTTAGTCATATAATACAGAATAAACATACTACAATGCAGAGACCACAAGATATGTCCGATAGACATCTTAGGCTTCATGTCAGCCCACTAGTTAAGGAAGTGGGGGAATATCTCTAACTAACATGGACTATGTTGCCTGCTTTTTGATCACTTCCTCTTGATGGGAGTTCCTACCAGACCACAGGAGAGAAGACAAACTCAGTCCTCATGTGAATAGATGAGGTGGGATGTCTTGATAGGGGACATCCTGAGGAATAGGAGAGAGAGGATGCAGGAGGGAAGGTGGGACTGGGAAGATAAAAGGGAGAGAGCTATGACCGAGATGTAAACTGAATTAATTAATAAAACGAGAAAAACTGATAAAAATAGTGGATGTTTTCAGACCATTTTGAACTATAACATACTTTGAGAGCATAGAAACATGTAAAATTTATTTAAGGATAGTTTTATTTTTATTTTTTTCTCAACTTTGACTAAGCTCTGTGTAAAATTTACTCTTAGATATTTTTGGAATGACATTTCAGTAGTAGGACTAGTTATTGAATTATTTTTATTAATTTACTTGACCTTGTTATTCTACGCTTTTATAGAAGGAATTGTTAAAAAAAAAAAAACAGGATGATGATAAAGGTAAGAATTCAACCTTCAACACACTCACAATATGAAAAACTAGGTTGGAGCAAGGTGGCAGATTAAGGCCTTTCAGTCATCATCTCTCCATATTAGTTGAAAAACTATTCATGTACAAAGTATCATCTGTAGAGCTAAGAAACTAGTTAAAAGAGTTAAAATCATTAAACATAATGATTTTAGATACACAAGACAGGACTCGCTGAAGGAGACAGGATAGAAATGATATCATTTATTTCCCAGCTGTCAGTGGTACAACATGGAGAGAAGTATCTCCTGTGGGAAAAGAGGATTAAGTATAAGTCTTAGACTTTCACCCAATTGAGCCCACCAAATTAAACCAAACATTTCTTTTTGAAAATAAGCAATATGAGCATTGTTTTGTCTGTAGACTGAATTAATATTGAGCAGTTTTATTAAAAGAAAAAAATTCCAGGGTGCTTTAGCCTCATGTGTTTTCTGTTTGTTTGTTTGTTTGTTTGTATGAAGAAAAGGAATCAGACTATGACTGTTAGATACCAAATAGTGGTATCTGGCCAAAAGAAGAGTTTTGTTAAAAATATGTGCTCTGTAAGAAATATCTTGTTGGGAGCTGGAGAGATGGCTAGCAGTTAAGGAATATCCTTGTTGTTGAAATAACTCTTAACTCACATATTTCTTGAATGAAAAATGAACTTCATCCCAAATAATTATAGAACAAAGATGTGTTCTGACAGTTGGAAAGCAATAAGTGGACATTTTATCATCACCATATCATCATTTCTCATTTCTAGTACACAGTTCCTTGTAGAAATTGGCTGTGTGATACTTTAGATATATCGTAGTTATGCCTGTTTAATGATACTGGGTCCAAAACCTGATATGAAAAGTTATGTCTCTGAAACAAAGTTCAAATCTTGATCTTTTTTCCTGAAATAGGTCAATTTTTACTGTACATACCTTTTTTGGGAAGTGACCAAAAGATCAGTAAAATATATTTCCTTTAATTAGTATAAAAATACCCCTATCACATAACAGGACTAATGAAATTAAGTTGATACCAGTTATGTTACAAAGCGGCAATATCAGAGCACAAAATGCCAAATTTGTGAATACTGCTATTGCAATATTATATTGTGTGAAATATATTACATTATATTATATTGCTTTGCATATTATATTGTGTGAAACGCCTAACATATAGACTTCTGTTATTCAAGTAGAATTTCATGTGAAAGAAAGCAGTTGTTTTCTTTGATTGGTGACTTAACTAATATGCATACTCTGCCTTCTAATGAACAAATGGTGGACTGACACTGCTTGTGTAGATGTTTGCCTGCATGGCTGTGCAATTTCCCCCAAATTTTCAGTTTCTGTTTGTTTCTTCATATTAAGTTTGAGATTTTTAATAATGGTATATGTTATATACAAAACATTTTAGGAGCTTAAGTTTAAAGTTGTTTCAGTGATAATTATTCAAATGACTATTGATGGCAGTTGTTACACCCCTATTTTTCCATAGACTTAAGTCATTCACTCTTGTATTATGTTTGTTTTAAATTTAATTTTAAATAAAAACTGTTATGTTAGATATTAAATTTTTGTTTGGCAGTTGTTTTCTGTAAAGATTTAAAAGATTTTTAACCCAGAATCATATTAATGCTGCCCCCCTATGAAATTGAGCGTGGGCACATCCACTTGAGCATAGGCTACCTTGCAGTCCTAAAGAAAAGCGACCCTTCCTTCCCAAATAACCATCAACAACCAGTAGCTCCTCAGCTAGGAGTGGGCTTTGGAAGACTTCTGCACTCCATGCTGGAATCTTTTAACTGGCTTGATCTTGTAAAGTAGATAAAGCACTGTTGCTGTGGATCATGTGCAACAGCCATGCCATGTCAAGAGGGAAGCATTTCACAACACTCCTCCCCGTCTTCTGTTTCTTACATTCATTCTACCTGTCATGAGCTTTGGTGGATGGAACTATTACAGATGGCCTATCTAAGGCGCAGCAAGTACTCAGTTGCCTATTCCCAGCTTTGAACAGTAATGTGTCTGCATTAACTATGGCACACTGCATTAAGACACTTCTCTGGATGAGTTCTTTAATCATGTTGCTGATAGCTTATTGCCTTCCATCATTTCTAGTGATATCTCAATTTTTTTTTCTCTTTTAGATGTATTTATTTACTAAGGCTAGTGAATCTAATCTTTTTCTGGATTCTTTGAAGGTTTTTCCTTTACCAAAACCAAAGTATGCCTACTGTTAATTTTTTTTAAGAAGTTTTAATGGTTGTTTTTCTTAAATGAGAGACCTGCCGTCTTTTGTCAGCTTTGGCTTTGTTATCACGTTTTTACAGTGCTTCTGGAATATTTTCTCATCTTCTAGGTTCCCTATGCTGTACCATGTCCCATGCATTTAAATATATGGGTTTATTTCTGTTTCACATCTTCTCCTACCTCCTCTTCTTCAAGTTACATTTCCTTTTGACAGCTCACTTCACTATTCTAGTGTTCTTCAGTTAAGTCCACTTATTAATTTTATTCAGCATATTTTCCAGTTTTGAAGTTTTATCTATTTTTTATAGATTTTTTTCTCCATCTATCTGTACTGTTTAACATTTAAGTTTTATTTACTTGAAAGCTGTATTTTGTTGTTTTTCCTCTGTTGTCCCTCATTTCCTCTTTGCCTTTCATTAATTTGGTTTTGGCTCTTCCATCTGCTTATTTTTGGTAAGTGATGGACATTTTGTGTGAAAATCTTTGAGTGACAATACTGCTTCCAGAAAGTATTGTTCTTAACCCATTTTGGGATCAAATGAGGATTGAGTTCCAAGGTTGAGGAAAGTAGCCTCACTTTGGTTTGCCCATATGTGAAGACATAATATAGGTGTCTAACATGAAAGCATGTTCTCTGAAGGACCTGTAGTCCGATTTCCTCTCCAACCACTATGAAACTTGTGGAATTTTTATTCTATCTATCTATCTATCTATCTATCTATCTATCTATCTATCTATCTATCTATCTATCTATTTGGCTAGTCTTTTAACTTGCTGCTTTCTACTTAGCATATCAATTTCATACCTTTTGGCCGTTCCCATATATCTTTTGGAAGACTTGAGTAGAAGCAGTATTGAAAATGTCACGATCCCCTCAAAATGAGCTTATTCTTCAGGTTTCCCAATTTTTGTTGTTCTGCATATCTTCATTTGTTATTCATATACATTTTTTCCATTCTGGATGGTTCTTTACAGTCAGGTTATATTAAAATCAGAAATTGTCAGTTCACCTTTTCCATTATTTTATGACCTTCCCAAAGCATGAACAAAATTGTTTTAAACAAGTACATGATAAAATTTTTGCCTAAAGTAACAGAAATATTATTTATTGAGTTTTGAAAAATTACAGGCCCCTACTTGTTAAGTATTTTGTTTAGTGTACTATAAAGGTTAACTGGAAAGTCAGTACTTCTCCAAAACAGATACCTGACATATGATTTATAGTATTTCATCCTAGAAGAAGACAAGAACACATGTTGTATGTCATTAAACTCGTGTAGGAGAGATGGTATTTTTGATTTAATAGCTGAAAAAATATCAAGTTGTAAAAAAATGAAAATATAGAAAATTATAGTAAAGAACATTCACACTGCTCAGCCTCTTTAAATAAGCATTTCTGTTTTACTTTCCAGGACATGTACTAGTGTCTGCGTAGTAGTTTTGTGTAATCCTAGAAATTCTACTTCTAGTTTTTTATCACATTTCACTTCATGGTAATTTTAATGTTAATTTATATTGTTCTTTAGTTTATGCTTTGAAAGACTAATAATTTCAGTTTTGTAAAAAATATACTCATGATTAATCTGGCAGAATAAAATACCCACTTCTCTAAATTAAAAATCATGATAATCTTAAATTATGCTTTTTAAAAGTTGGTATAAATATTTTAACATTTTAAGTTTCTTAATAACTTTTTCTTTCTTTCTTTCTTTTTTCTGTGTGTGTGTTCCAAGGCCAAACTGTTTTCAGATAGTAGTTCAGCACTTTAGTGAAGAACATTACATATTTTACTTTGCAGGAGAAACTCCAGAACAAGCAGAGGTAAGGTCACTATTTCCTAAACTGTTGAGATCTTTGTACTGGCCTGACTTTTCTAATTCCCTAGAGTAGAAACCTATCATGGTAGCCAGGCACAGTGGCACACACCTGTAATCCCAGCATTCAGGTAGCCAGAGGTCAGGTCTTTGTGAATTTGAGCCCAGCCTGATCTACAAAAGATAGCCAGGACTACACAGAGAAACCATGTTTTGAAAAACCAAAAAAATCTACCGTGATACAGTGTTATGAAAGCATGTCTGAAATCTTAGTATTTTAACAAGTGAGCAACTCCATTTAAAATTTTGTTGTTCTTGGTCTTTTTTTTCTTTTTAACATACAGTGAAGGGTTATTAGTAATGAAAAGTATCCTTTAAAATTGACCACTGAATGAATTAAGTTGAGGCTAATCATTTAAAATCATTATACTTCTGTAAGATAGAGATGTTGTCACTATAATCCTAAAGTAAGACAGCTACTTATGGCTATTTTCTGAGGAGACTGAAAAATAAACAGCATTAAAAGTGAACGAAAGTGGCTGTGTTGGCAATAGACTATCAACTGCCAGGCCTAGATATGTATCAGATGACTGTAATAGTGTGGGTCCTAAATAAGTCCCTTGACTTAGAAAGTAGTAAAACTACTAAGAGTGAGAGAACTATTATTACTTTGTTTTTTCTTTCATTTTGCAGAAATGAAATTACAGAAAGACAGTGAAGTATATTGAGACTAGGGACAGAAATAATAAGTATGAAGTAAATTGATAATTGGATAAACTCATGTCTGTTTTTAACACTTGTTTTGTTTTTTTTATTTTTGTTTTTGTTTTTTGTAGGATTGGATGAAAGGTTTGCAAGCATTTTGCAGTTTACGGAAAAGTAGCCCAGGGACATCTAATAAACGCCTTCGTCAGGTGAAACTTTATTGTGTATGACTTGTAACAGTCTAATTTTCACACCACTTTGCTCTTTTTCTTTTGCTAACAATCCTTTCCTTCCTTCCTTCCTTCCTTCCTTCCTTCCTTCCTTCCTTCCTTCCTTCCTTCCTTCCTTCCTTCCTTCCTTCTTTTCTTTTCTTTTCTTTTTTTTATTTCTCTTTCCCCCCTTCCCCCTTTCTCCCTTCCCCTTCCTTGGCAAGGTTTCTCTGTGTAGCCTGGCTGTCCCAGACTTGCTTTGTAGATCATACTGGTCTCAAACTCAGAGATCCACCTACCTCTGCCTTCCTGGGTGCTGGGATTACAGCCATGCACCACTGTGCCTGGCTTGCTAACATTTCTTAAGAGTATAAAGTTAGTCTTTCGGGTATTTTATATCTTTGCTGTCACTTCCTGACTTAGCAAATTCTTTTATCAAAGAGAGTTCTTTATATTTGTGCTCTCATTTCTAGTCTACTGTGCCATCTTTTAAATAAATACAGAGAATTATTTTAAAAACAATTCAAAAGTAGACAGGCACTTCTACAAAGGCAGAATCCATGAAAACTTTGTTTATTGAGACTGACTATATGATTTGTATAGTCTTACTATACAAACTATATACAAATTATATATACAAATTATACTATACAAATTATATAAATTATATATACAAATTATACTATACAAATTATATAAATTTGTATAATCTTACTAAAACCTTAACCTTGCCTATACTTTTGTATATAGGAAGTTGAGATAAACTTCTTTACCTAGGTATGTACTGTGCTATACTTTTTCTTAAATGTTTTTATTGTTAGAGATAGGGTTTCTGTGTGTAGCTCAAGCTGGGATCAAGCTTATAGTGATCCACTGGCAGGAGTCTCCTGAACGCTAAGATTATAATGGAAGTCACATAAACTCACTTAGTGCTTGTTTCTTGCCCTTCGCGTCTGTCTTTCCCTCCCTCTCTCCCTCCCTTCCTTTTTTTCTTCCTTCCTTCCTTCCTTTTGTTGTTTCATTAAAGTGATCTCAAGATAATTAGAAGTAATAAAATATTGATGGGGTTAGAATTTTGAAGAAAGTCAAGACAGTATATATGTAAGAAGCAGAGTGACCTCTAGTAATAAATATTTCCGGTGAGCTTGTTGAATTTAACATACTGTTTTATTGGAAGTATATAAATAGTTTTTGTTTAGGTAAGTAAGTACTCTTTGTAATATAAACCCTGGCCTTTGTCCTAAGGACATTTAAGTATAAATACATAAAAATATATAGATATAAATATATAAATATATCTAATATATAGAAATTGTCACATATGTTTATACATATATAATTGCAGCTAATATCTTGAGCCCTTTTAATGTGTCAGTTTATTTGCTGTGTGTTTATGGATTGCTTCCAATCTTAACATGGCACATGAAAAAGGTGGGGCACAGAGATTTGTTCTAAGTGACAAAATTGACAGTAAAGAGAAAGAGTAGGATGTAGACAGTCAGTTCTGGCACCCCCACTGGTAATAAATTAGTTTCTCAGAATGTATCTTTTCTGTAGCCTCAGAAGGTATAGTCAATATCTTACTAGAACTTTAGACTCTTGAGTGGTGGTGGTGTGTGCCTTTAATCCAGTGTTTGGGAGGCAGAGGCAGGTGGAAGCCAGTCTTCTGTACCCAGAGAATGCCAGGACAGCCAGATCAAAACAGAGAAACTTGTTCAAAAACAAAAACGAAAAAGAAAGAAAAACCTCAGCCATAGGATTCTTAAAGTAGTGAAATCTAAACCTTCTTGTAAGCATACTGTGATATTTGCTGATTAGCAAAGCTTATTTTTTTTTTACTTAAGAAAAATAAGCTATTTTTGATTTTTGAAGCTTCATATACAGGTTTTGAAATGTTGCATTTGAATTTCTGTGTTCTCTTTAGGTCAGCAGCCTTGTTTTACATATTGAAGAAGCCCATAAACTACCAGTAAAACACTTTACTAATCCATATTGTAACATCTACTTGAATAGCGTCCAAGTAGCAAAAACTCACGCAAGGGAGGGGCAAAACCCAGTATGGTCAGAGGAGTTTGTTTTTGAGTAAGTTATATTTTACTATATTCAGTTTTTAGAATCATATTTTTCTCCTACTGTTCATATATAAAGTCTCTGTTTAAGTTTCTGCTGTTGTGTAGGTGTATTTTTAATTTTTTATTATTATCATTTATTACAATTTATTCAATTTGTATACCAGCTGTGTCTCCCTCCCTCATCTCCTCCAAATCCCACCCTCCCTCCCTTTTCTCCCTAATGTCCCTACCCTAGTCTACTGATAAATGAGTTCTTCCTCCCCTTCTCTTTGATCCTACCCTATCAGGTCTCATCAGGAGTGATTGCATTGTCTTCCTTTGTAGAGGTGATCAGAAAGCCTGTCACTGAGTTCATGCCAGAGAAAGCTTCTGACTCCTTATTGGGGGACCCACTTGGATACTGAGTCTATGGGATACATCTGAGCCAAGGTTTTAGGTCCTCTTCATTAATTGTCCTTGGTTGGGGAATCAGTCTCTACAGGTACCCCTAGGCTCAGTTTTTTTTTGTTGTTGTTGTTGTTTTTATTTTGTTTTTGGATCTGTTGGTCTCCTTTTGGAGATTCTGTCTCCTCCAGGTCTTTCTATCTCCCAGTTCTTTCATAAAATTCCATGCATTCTCTCCAGAGTTTGTCTATGAGTCTAAGCCTCTGCTTAGATACCTCGATCAGTAGAATCTTTCAGAGCCCATCTCTGTGGTAGGTTCTGGTCCTGCTCTCTAGTTTCTCCTTCTTCCAGTGTCTATTGCATTTGTCCTTCTGAATGAAGATTGAGCAACGTCCCTGGGATCTTCCTTGTTTAGCTTCTTTAGGTGTATAGATTTCAGTATGTTTATCCTGTATTAAATGGTTAATATTCACTTACAAGTGAGTATATACCATGTGTGTTTTTCTGATTCTGGGTTACCTCACTCAAGATGATTTTCTCTAGTTCCCACCATTTGCTTGCAAATTTCATGATTTCCTTGTTTTTAATAACTGAGTAGTATTCCATTGTATAAATGTACCACAATTTCTGTATCCATACTTCAGTTGAGGGACATCTAGGTTGTTTTCAGCTTCTAGCAATTAAGACTAGATCTGTTACGAAAATGATTGAGCAAATATCCTTGTTGTGTACATAACACAATACAAATATCCTTGTTGTGTACATATATGCCCTGGAGTGGTATGGCTGGATCTTGAGGTAGCACTATTCCCAGTCTTCTGAGAAAGCACCAGATTGATTTACAAAGTGGTTTTAAAAGTTTCCATTGCCATCAGCAATGATGGCAAAGATTCTACTTTCTCCATATCCTTTCCAACATGTGTTGTCACTTGAGTTTTTGATCTTAGCCATTCTGATGGATGTAAGGTGAAATCTCAGGGTCATTTCGATTTGTATTTCCATGATAACTAAGGACATTGAACATTTCTTTAAGTGCTTCTCTGCCATTCAATATTCTTCTACAGAGAATTCTGTTTTGCTCTGTACCCCATTTTTTTTTAATTGGATTACTTGGTTTGTTGCTTTCTAACTTCTTGAGCTCTTTACATATTCTGGATATTAGCCCTCTGTAAAATACAGGGTTGGTGAAGATCCTTTCACAGTCTGTAGACTGTTGTTTTGTTCTGACAGTGGTGTCCTTTGCTTAACAGAAGCTTTTCAGTTTTATGAGATTCTGTTTATTGATTGTTAATCTTAGAGGCTGTGCTGTTGGTATTCTGTTCAGGCAGTTGTCTCCTGTGCCAATAAGGTCAAGGCTCTACCCCACTTCTTCTTCTAACCAATTTGGTGTATCTGGTTTTATGTTGAGGTCTTTGATCCATTTGGAATTTAGTTTTTTGCAGGGTGATAAGTATGGATCTATTTGCATTTTTCTACATGTAGACATCCAGTTAGACCAGCACCATTAGTTGAATATGCTTATCTTTTTTCCTTTGTATTGTTTTGGCTTCTTTGTTAAAAATCAAATACCCATAGGTATGTGGCTTTATTTCTGGGTCTTCTATTCGATTCCATTGATCCACCATTCTCTTTCTATGCCAGTACAAAACAGTTTTTATTACCATTGCTCTGTAGTATAGCTTGAGATGAGGGATGGAGATACTTCTGTATGATCTGTTGTTGTACAGAATTGTTTTAGCAATTCTGAGTTTTTTGTTTTTCCATATGAAATTGAGAATTGTTCTTTCAAGGTCTGTAAAGAATTGTGTTGGTATTTTGATGGGAATTGTATTGAATCTGTAGATTGCTTTTGGCAGGATGGCCATTTTTACTATGTTAATCCTATTGATTCATGAGCATGGTAGATATTCCATCTTCTGATTATCTTCTTCAATGTCTTTCTTCAGAGACTTAAAGTGTATTTCATAGACATCTTTCACATGCTTGGTTAGAGTCACACCAAGGTACTTTATGTTATTGTGGCTATGGTAAAGTGTGTTCTTTCAATTTCTTTATCAGCCCCTTTCTCTTTTCTATGCAGGGGGACTACTGATTTTTTTTCTGTTAATTTTGTATCTAGCCACATTAATGAAGGCGTTAATCAGCTTCGGCAGTTCTCTGGTAGAATTTTTGGGGTCACTCTAGCATACTATTCATGTCATCTGTGATACTTTGACTTCTTTCTTTTCGATTTTTATCCCCTTGATTTACTGCTCTACCTAGGACTTCAAGTTGTCTTATTGCTCTAATTAGGACTTCAAGAACTATGTTAAAGAAATACGGAGAAAGTGGGCAGCCTTGCTTGAACCTGATTTCAGTGGGATTGATTTAAGTTTCTCTCTGTTGAGGTTGATGTTGGCTATAGGCTTACTATATATGGCTTTACTATGTTTTGGTATGTGCCTTGTATCCCTGATCTCTCTAAAACTTTAAACATGAATGTGTGTTACATTTTGTTAAATGCTTTTTTGGCATCTAAGGAGATGATCGTGTGTTTTGTTTTTTATTTTTTTCCTTCTGTTGGTTTTGTGATGGATTACATTGATATATTTTCATATATTGAACCACCCCTCCATGCCTGAGATTGAAGCCTTTTTGGTCATGGTGGATGATATCTTTCATGTGTTCTTGGACTCGGTTTGTGAGTATTTTAGAGTCAATGTTCATAAGAGAGAAAAGTCAGATACTTTCCTTCTTTGTTGACAGGTCTTTGTGTAGTTTAGGTATCAAGGTTACTGTGGCCTCACCCTCACAGAATGCATTTGGTAATGTTCCTTCTGTTTCTGTGTTGTGGAAAGTTTAAGGAGTATTGGTGTCAGCTCTTCTTGGTAGTTCTGGTAGAATTCTGTGCTGAAACTATCAGGCCCTGTGCTTATTTTGGTAGGGAGATTTTTGATGACTGCTTCTATTTTCTTGGGGGATATAGGACTGTTTAATCTATTTACTTGATCTTGGGTTAGCTTTCATAAATGGAATCTGTCAAGAAAATTGTCCAGTTCATTTAGATTTACAAATTTTGTGGCTTTTGAATTATGACCTAATGATTTTTTAAAATTTCCCAGTGTCTGTCATTATGTCCCCCCTTTCCTTTCTGATTTTGCCAATTTGAATTGTTTTTCTCTACCTTTTGTTAGTTTGGGTAAGGGTTTATTGTTCTTGTTGATTTTTCTCAAAGACCCAGCTCTTGGTCTTATTGATTCTTTGAATTGTTTTGTTTCTAATTTATTGATTTCAGCCCTGAGTCTGATGATTTCCAACCATGAACTTCTCTTAGCTTTCTCTGCTTCTTGTTTTTCTAGGGCTTTCAAATGTGCCTTTAAGTTGCTTATATGAGATGTCTCAAACTTCTTTCTGAAGGCACTTAGTGCTGTGAACTTTCCCCTAAGCACTGCTTTCATTGTGTCCCATAAATGTGGGTAAGTTGTGCATTCGTTTTCATTGAATCTTAGGAAGTCTCTTTTTTTTTTCATTTCTTCCCCTGACCAAGCTGTCATTGAGCAGAGAGTTGTTTAGTTTCCATACATATGTAGACTTTTTGTTATTTCTGTTGTTGAAGTATAGTTTTAGGCCATGGTGGTCTGATAGGATACAAGGACTTATTTCAATCATCTTATTTCTGTTGAGTCTTGCTTTGTGTCCGACTATATGGACAATTTTAGTTAAGGTTCCATGGGATGCTGAGAAAGTACACTCTTCTGTGTTTGGGTGAAAGGTTCTGTAGGTATATATTAGGTCCATATGTTTTAGTACCGCTGTAAGTGTCATTATTTTCCCTATTTAGCTTCTGTCTTGATGATCTGTCCCTTGGTGAGTGGAGTTTTGAAGTTTCCCACTATTAAGGTGTTGGGATCGATGTGTGATTTCAGCTTTAATAATGTGTTATATACAAATGCTAGTGCTCTTGTATGTGAGACATAGGTATTCAGGATTATGCTGTCCTCATGGTAGATTTTTCCTTTGAAAAGAATGAAGTTTTCACCTTCATCTTTTTTGATGAATTTTGGTTGGAAGTCTATTTTATTAGATATTAGAAAAGCTACTCCAGCGTATTTTCTGGGTCCATTTATTTGAAAAACCTTTTTCTAACCCTTTACTCTGAGGTAGTGTCTGTCATTGTAGCAGAAGGGTGTTTCTTGGATGCAGCAGTACGTTGGAGCCTGTTTCTGCAACCATTCGGTTAGTCTGTATCTTTTTATTGGAGATTTGAGTCCATTGATGTTGATAGATAGTAGTGACCAATAAATGTTTAGTTCCTTTTATTGTGGAGTTCGTGGTATTACTGTGCTTCTATGCTTGTTTTATTTTATGTTTTTTTTTTTTGTGTGTGTGTGTGTGTGTGTCATGAGTTTATCTATGTCATGTGTTTTCTTGGTTGTAGTTGATTTCATTAGATTGGAGATTTCCTTCTAGTATCTTCTGTAGGGCTAGGTTGCTGTGTAGATATTTTTTAAGTTTAGTTTTGTCATGGAATATTTGTTTTCTCCATCTATGTTGATTGAAAGTTTTGCTGGGTATAGTAATATGCTTTGACATCTGTGTTCTCTTAAAGTCTGCATGACAGGTGTCCAGGCCCTTCTGGTTTTCATTGTTTCTAGAATGTTGAGAAATCTGGTTTGATTCTGATAGGTCTACCTTTGTATTTTACTTGGCCTTTTTTCCCTTGATGCTTTTAATATTTATCCTTTGTTCTGTAGATTTAGTGTTTTGACTATTATGTGAAGTGAGGAGTTTCTTTTCTGGTCTAGTCTTTTTGCTGTTCTGTAAGCCTCTAGTATATATTTAAGGACATCTCTTTAAGTTGGGAAAATTTTCTTTCATGTTTTTCTTGAAAATATTTTCTGGACATTGGTGCCTGGAATCATTTTTTTCTTCTATTCCTATTTTTCTTAGATTTCATCATTTTATGATTTTTTTGGATATTTTGTGTTTGGGACTTTTCCAATTTTTTTTTTCTTTAAGAGATGTATCCATTTCTGCAATTGTATCTTCAGCACCTGAGATTTTCTCTTCCATCACTTCTATTGTGTTGGTGATGCTTACCTTTGTGGTTCCTGATCTTTTCTCCAAGTTCTCCAGCTCCAGGGTTTTCTCTGTTTCTGTTTTCATTATTGATTCTAATTCTGTTTTAATGTCTTGCACCATTTCTTTCATCTGTATGAATGTGGATTCCTGTCTATCCATGATGGCATCTATTTTTTCATTTGTTTCCGTCTACATGCCTTAATAGTATTTTTTGTTGGATTATCAGCAAAATGCCTTTGGATTACTGAAAAGCAGCGACAAAACATTTTCTGTATTTTCCAGATCTTGTTTTAGTAGGTTACGGTGGCATAGGAAGTTTAAGATTGTGGGGGAAAATGTATAATTATCAGTATTCTTGTGTAGCAAATAATATATCGTTTTAAATCTAACATACTGAATTATTAAACAGAAGTAAGGTAGTTTGATACTCACATTTTTCTAATTGTTCTTGCTTCTTTAGTGATCTTCCTCCCGACATCAATAGATTTGAAATCACACTTAGTAATAAAACAAAGAAGAGCAAAGATGCTGATATCTGTAAGTTGATTACAAAGCTTTCTAAAGTAATAAAAGTATGTTGAGTTATTTTTAGAATGTTTAATTAAATACCTTAAAATGGAGATAAAATACATAATGTGTAACAGTTCAATTCTAAGCATATTGATTGTTCAGAGGAGATTATGAAGAACAGAAAAAAATAGCTAAGTCCTTAAAATTTAAAACACGAAAATATCTACTTTCCCTTTCCCAAAGAATAGGACAAGAAAATGATAGTAGTGATTATTTTTCTTTCTCTTTTCCTTTTTTAGGTACCTATAATTTCATAAACTTCCCTGAGTTGTAGAGTATTTGTTTAGCATGCTGAGGCCCAAAGATTATTCCCTAGCACTTCAAAGAAAAAGAAAAAACTTACACAGAAAATATAGGGTGCTATTTATTCATTATAATATCAAATGCTCTGATTCTATTCCAAGCTGTGTATGTCTCCCATTCTATTGGTAGGACACATGGCAGTGGGATTTAGTAATTCATATCGGGGTGAATTAGGTTAGTGTCATCTTAGTGTAAGCAGTATTATGTACTGACAGATCAAAACCTATAGCTCTTTGTAATGTTTACATTTTTACCTTTTTAATATTTTAATTTATATTTTAAATTTATATCTAAAACAATTTAAAATATATTTTCATTATATTCTTCCCCTCCCCAAAGTCCTTGCAGATTCTCTTCCCTCTTTTCCCAACCAACTTTAAGTTCTTTTCCAAAAAAAAAAAAAATTCAAAAACCATTGCAACAAACCTTCCCAAACAAATAAAATATAATAACACGCAAACAAACAGCAAAAAATCACCATCCTGTAATCATATAAGAGCACATTCAGTAAACCTGTGGAGTCCTTTACATGTTGATCAGTTATTCTGGAATATGACTGCTACCCTGCATACCCAGGGTTGTATCTGGATCTGCCCATAGTACAGATGACACATAATTGGACTGGCTTCTTCTGTTTAGCATGATGCTTATAAGGTTCATTCATGAGCTGTCATCTATCAGTAGTTCATCAGTTTTTTTTAAATTAATTAATTTTTTATTAATTACAGTTTATTCATTTTGTATCCCAGCTGGAGTCCCCCCTCCCTTTCCTACCCTTCCTCCCTCTTCTAACTGCTTTAACTGCTTACATTTTTAAGTGTATATCCATTATATATATGATAAAATGGCCCAGAAAGAAAGACATATTTTCTATTTGGATGTATTCATTATTGCTTTGCCTTTTTTTTTTTTTACCTCCCTAGCTAAATCAATTCACAGTTTTCTGTTTGGAATGGATTTTTACCTCCCTTAATCTGGATTAAGGGAGGTAATCCAGAAGGGAGGTACTTCTGGATTTAAGTATCCAGAAGTATTATCTACTATTGCAGCTCTTAAACTGCACCTTCTTTGATAGCTTTTAATTTATTTTCCATGCAAGTCAGACATCTTGTTTTCATCTTTTCTTAATCCCATATCCCCAGTATGCAACAGAGTGTCACCCAGCATGCCATCAGTAAAAGAATAAAAACATTAAGTGTTAGCTTTGTGATATTACTGAAAACTTACTTAATAAACAGCATTTAAAACTAGAGAAAACTGTAATCAATACAATTTAATTATATGACCATAGTGGATTTCTTTTTAATACAGTTATCATTTGTTTTTCCTTCGTAGTATTTATGCGTTGCCAGTTGAGCAGGTTACAGAAAGGACATGCAACAGATGAATGGTTTCTGCTAAGCTCCCATATACCATTAAAAGGTATTGAACCAGGATCCCTGCGTGTTCGAGCACGCTATTCTATGGAAAAAATCATGCCAGAAGAAGAGTACAGTGAATTTAAAGAGGTATTATTTGCCAGTTTAATGATCTTTTTCTTTTTTATTTAATTTTTTAAATTTTATTACAATTTATTCACTTTGTATCTCAGCTGTAGCCTCCTCCCTGGTTCCCTCGCAGTCCTGCCCTCCCTTCCTATTCTCCTCCCATGCCTCTCCCCATTCCAACTGAGGTCCTCCTCCCCTTCTGTCTTGACCCTAGCATCTCAGCTCTTATCAGGGCTGTCTGTACTGTCTTCCTCTGTGGCCTGACAAGGCTGCCCCTGACCTCGGGGCTACTTCTGTGCAGGGGTTCCAGGTTATCTACATGAATGGTCCTTGGTTGGAATATCAGGCTCAGAAAAGACCCCCGTACCCAGATTTTTTGGTTTTGTTGCTCTCCTTGTGGAGCTCCTGTGTAGCAGCTTTATTCATAAAGTCATACTCTACAAACAACCCAGATGCTCCTCCATTCAGGAATGAATACAGAAATTGTGGTACATTTACACAGTGGAATACTACTCAGCAATTAAAAACAAAGAAATCATGAAATTTGCAGGTAAATGGTGGGAACTAGAAAAGATCATCCTGAGTGAGGTATCCCAGAAGCAGAAAGACACACATGGTATATACTCACTTATAAGTGGATATTAGCCATATAATATAGGATAATCATACTAAAATCTGTACACCTAAAGAAGCTAATCAATGAGGAGGACCCTGGGTAAGATGCTCAATCCAGAATTCAGAAAGGCAAATGGGATAGACTTGGAAGAGGGAGAAAACAGGGAACAGGGCCTACCACAGAGGACCCCTGAAAGATTAACCCAGCAGGTATTAAAGCAGATGCTGAGACTCATAACCATACTTTGGGGAGTGTGCAAGGGAATCTTATGAAAGAACAGTCTAATGATTTTAATGATATCAACAGAAACATTTATTATTTAATAAAAATCCATTAAGTTAAATAGTAATGTCCTATGTTAATAACCTACTAGCCAGAGGTTAAAATAAATAAATAAATATATAATATCATTTTGATCTTTTGAGGCTATAAATATATATGCTACAAACTTTTTAACAGTTGTATTCAAAACATACATTTCTTTATAAGGTTAATTGAAAAAATATTTCCCATTGCTCTCCTCAAGGATACATAATGTTATGTATTTTCAGCAGCTTTTTTGATGTCACTTTTAGCTTATACTGCAAAAGGAACTTCATGTAGTCTATGCTTTATCACATGTATGTGGACAAGACCGAACACTGCTGGCCAGCATCCTACTGAAGATTTTTCTTCATGAAAAGCTTGAGTCATTGTTGTTATGTACACTAAATGACAGAGAGATAAGTATGGAAGGTACTATGGATGTGTGATATTTTTTATATTGGATTTTATATATCAAACATGCATGCTCTATCTTTAAATATATTAAACTATTAAATCATTTTACAAAGTATTTAAGATTCTTTGTTTAATATGGGAATGGATTACTATAATTTGTTCATAAATATTAGATGGTGTAAGAAAATAACTTCTTTGTCCTGATCTCTGTCTTAATGTGTGATCAACAGTGTTGTAATACTTATCATATTACCTCAATTTTTACTTAGCAACCTATGAGGAGAAGTCAGGTGTCAGCTGTATTTTAGTTACAGATTCTATAATAGTTCCAAGGCGAGTGTACATTATTACTGTGCTTTTCACACATTCCTAATATATTTTCTTCCAGCACTTTGATTTGGTGACAATCCTTGCCTACTTTAATTATAAAAATTACAAAAACACACATTTGTCAATGAGTAGATAAAAATGGTGCATATATTTTTATGTCATTTTATTTTGCTTTTAAAACTTTTTAGGACTCAATATTCATAGAGTGGCTACTAAAATAATTTATAGTGGGATTTTTTTGTTATTTTACTTGGAGCTGTCTTAGTCACTGTTCTGTTGTGGTGAAGAGATGCATGACCAAGATAACTTTAAAAGTTAGCATTTAATTGGGGGCTTGCTTACATTTTTCAGAGATTTCATTCATTATCATGGCAGTAAGCATGGAGGCTTTCAGGCAAACACATTCTGATCTGTAGGCACAGAGAGTCCTGGCGTAGCATTGGCTCTTGATTTATTTGTTTATTATTTAATCAGTATTCTGCCTGCATGTGTGCCTACATGCTAGGGCTTGGGCTTTTGAAACTGCAACCCCAACTTCTTAATCCTGCAATTCCTTTCAAATATCAAATTGTGGCACTCTTGGTAAATAAGCATTCAAATATATGAGGCTATGGGTGACATTCTTATTCAAACCACTAGAGCAGTTAATGTATTTGTTTTTGGTTGTGAAATCAGTAGAATGCAAACTAAGATATGGTTCCTATGTTTATTACTAATTGTTCTTCACCACTTTTGAGTCTTAACTTTTGACATGAACATGATGGTGTTCATTTCTTCTCATTTATGACAGTCATTATTTAATTCAGTGAGATAAAGAGACAATTATGCATGTTAACCTCATTAATATTTATGTAAAATATATTACTGAGGAAAATAACTTTCTAGCTTAGTTAAATTAGTACAGTTCTGTAAATACAGCCTAATATCCATGTTTGTGTAGATGAAGCCACTACCTTATTTCGAGCTACAACACTTGCAAGTACCTTAATGGAGCAGTATATGAAAGCCACTGCCACACAATTTGTTCATCATGCTTTGAAAGACTCCATTTTAAAGATAATGGAAAGTAAGCAATCATGTGAGGTAAGAATTTAGTTTTAATCTTTGCAGCAAATAGCACATTTTAATCAGAACTTTTAACAAATTACATCTTTAGGAAAGTACATTTCTAAAATGTGTCAATACAGTTATGTTCTCTGTAATAGATTTATAACACCCCTCTTCTTGTGCAATACACAGCTCTTTTGGCATTTATCCTATTTACTATATTAATGATCAAGTATACGTTACATTAGGAAAATGTGTATAACTTAAATAGAACACTTTTGATGGGCTTTTGTTGTCCATGTTGAGTATCTCTTATTCCAAAAGTAAAACAATTATTTTGAAAATGTACTTTTTCACATACACAAAAAAGCATCTTTAGTATAGAACCCAAGTCTTGAGACAAAGTTAATTTTACATGAGTTCTACGAGACTAGTGTTATGACTTGGCCCATCTTGTGAAGTCAGATGTGAAATTTTCCACTTGTAGTTCCATGTCAGCACCTAAGTCTAACTTTATGCGTACTTACCTTATAAAATGTTATGAAATCTCTTCCTTCGAGGGCTTTGTGGGTTACTTTTGTGGAAGATGAGAATTAAAAGAAAATGAAATAATACTTTGAAAATGATTAAGGTTTCAGTGTGAGTTTATAAGCAACAGTATCATCATGAGTAGAATCCCACTTACATGACTATTGTATTTCATGTATTTCAACTACAAAAGAAGATAGTATAAATCCTCTTTATAAGGCTTACTTGATACAGTGTCAGGAAAATAAGAAAATTGTTTTTAGAACTTGGAACTTTCACATACTAACTTTGCTACACAAAATAAGTGATTTGTTGTTAGAAGTTGAGTGTAATCCCATTATTACTCTAACTATGAAAGGTGACAACTCTTTTCAGCTATGTAGGTACATTTGGCAGACCAGAACACTTAGATAGGGGTTTGGGGAAGGGTTGAAGGGGTGTATTTTAAAAGTTATGAGAAAGGTTCACGATGCTTTTTTTTTAATTTTAATTTTTTTAATATTAGTTAACAGTTTATTAACTTGGTATCCCAGCTGTAGCCTGCTCCCTTATTTCCTCCCAATCCCACCCCCCCCCCTTTCCTCCCTCATCTCCTCCTGCCCCTTTCCAAGTCCACTGATAAGGAAGGTCCTCCTCCCCTTCCATCTGACCCTAGCTTATCAGGTCTCTTCAGGACTGACTGCAATGTCCTCCTTTATGGCCTAACAAGGCTGCTTCTCCCTCGGAGGGTGGAGAGGTAAGAGTCAAAGAGCCAGCCATTGAGTTCATGTCAGAAACCGTCCCTGTTCTCCTTACTAGGGAACCCACTTGGATACTGAGTTAAAAACAAAGGAAATCACAAAATTTGCAGGCAAATGCTGGGATCTAGAAAAGATCATCCTGAGTGAGGTATCCCAGAAGCAGAAAGATACACATGGTATATACTCACTTATAAGTGGGTATTAGACCTATAAGATAGGATAAACATACAAAAATTTGTATACCTAAAGAAGATAAACAAGAGGGCCCAGGATAAGATGATCAATCCTTACTTAGAAATACAAATGGGATGGACATTGGAAGTAGAAGAAAACAAGTAAAAGGACAGGAGCCTACCACAGAGGGCTCTACCAAGCAGTGTATCAAAGCTGATGCTGGGACTCATAACTGAATCTTGGGCAGAGTGCAGGGAATCATATAAAAGAAGGGTTCATGATTCTACTGAATACATTCTTGTTATTTTCCTTAGCCACTAAGTAAGTTGAACATCATTAAAAACTGCTTTTGCTCACAGATAAATAGAACTGAGTAGTTTAATATTCAGTTGAGCAACTGGAGTGAACGTTTAGCAAACTGACCGAATTTGCATATGTGGAACAGTTGACAGCTTTGAAAAAAAAATACCTGTCCATTTACCACAATTTATTTGAAATTTAATCTTCACCAAAATACATTTGTATTGATTTGTTCCTTCTCTTAGTTAAGTCCATCAAAGTTAGAAAAGAATGAAGATGTGAACACTAACTTAGCACACCTATTGAACATACTTTCAGAGCTTGTGGAGAAAATATTCATGGCTTCAGAAATACTTCCACCGTAAGTTGTCACTTTGTTTTTGTAAAAAATGGAATAACCTGTGTTTTCAAAGTTGTCTTTCAATAAATGCTTTCTATTATCTTAGCATTATACTCAGACTTTCAATCCTTAAAAGATTTTTTTTTTTTTGGTAAGGAAAAAGAGTAAAATAGTGAAATAAATGTTAAAGAACCCAAGGTAAGTTACAGGCATTGTGACACATGCCTATAATCCTGTTGTTGGAGAGGTTTAGGCAGAAAGAACATGAGTTTAGGCCAGCCTGGCTACAAAGATTCTGTATCCCAAAAAAGTAAATAGAAATATATACATTGACAAATTATGTTTATTTGGACTAAGTAAGTCTGGCTTACATTGTGGCTTAGGGAGTGTCAGATCTGAGGACAGCATTTGTAAATTTACTCTCTAGTTCTTGCTTGACATTAGATTTCAAGCAACAAAATCCAAAGGCGTTGAAAATGTACACAAGATACCAGTATTAGGGTCTGCTTAGAAGTTACAATGAGTAAACTTACTTATTTAGATGAAAGAGTCAAAATAATAGAATAAGTGCTGTATTAATTACTTTGTATTCTCATTTCTGATAAATTGTTTCATACTTTTTCTTTCTTTCCAAATTTTTATTTTTTATATTAATTACAGTTTATTCACTTTGTATCCCAGCTATATCCCTCTCCTTCATTCCCTCTCAATCCCCACCCACCCTCATCTCCTCCCTGCCCCTCTCTTAGTCCACTGATGGGGGAGGTCCTCCTTCCCTTCCATCTGACCCTAGTTTATCAGGCCTCACCAGGGCTGGTTGCATTGTCTTTCTCTGTGGCATATCAAGGCTGTTCCTTCCTTGCTGGTGGGGCAGGGGTCAAAGAGCCAGCCACTGAGTTCATGTCAGAGAGTCCCCCTGTTCCCATTACTAGGGAAACCCACTTGGAAACTGAGCTGCCATGAGTAGGGGTTCTAGCTTATATCCATGTATGGTCCTTGGTTAGAGAATCAATCTCAGAAAAGATCCCTGTGTCTGGTTTCATTCTTTTCATAAACACTAAATTTAAAATTGATTGAGCTAAATTTACTGGATTATGTTTCTATACAAGTTACTCAACATTCTTCTTATTATTTTTGACAAGTGCCTTTTTAAGATGAGAAGACCAAATGTATTAAAATATGGTATACCACCTGGGTAAAATTAAAATTAAAATTTTGGCTGCTACTAGATTATCATTCTAATTATGATAATTAACTTTCTGTATTGAGATGTTTATGTTATTTTGGCAGGACATTGAGATACATTTATGGGTGTTTACAGAAATCCGTTCAGCATAAGTGGCCTACAAATAACACCATGAGAACAAGAGTTGTTAGGTAAGAGTCACCTCTTCATTTGGCATAGAAACTATATGCAGCAGAAACTGATTTGTATATGAAGGCAGAAACAGAGAACCTTGTTGGTTGTAATCGGTAGTTGAACCATATAGATTTCAGTTGGTTTGTAACTTCTAAGATTCCAGGTTAAATCCAACCATACCCTGTAATTCTGAAGGTCTGATTCAGCCTGGTCATAGTACATTAAGAACTGCTTTGGCAACTAATGAACCTTGAGGGCTCATATATGGAATTCAGGATCATTATCCATTAAATTGTTTGCTTAATATGAGCTGTTAATTCCTAAAACCACCTAATATCTTAATACTTTTTGAAGATTTTGTTAAGCATATCTAAGCTACTAGTACAGAGTGACTAGAAATTTAGTAGAAAATGCATCAAAACCAGCAGCTTTCTTTTAATTATGGAAAATACACAGTGCATGTAAATGTCAAATGAGTTTTAAATACACATTTCTGTCCAGAGGCTTCTACTTTTCTTGCACATACAATTTTTAATAGCAGTAAGGGTAGAGCACTAGCTTAACACTCAGGTCCTGGATTTGATTCCTACCACTGAATAAAATAGACAGACCTGCCCTCTCTGGCAGCTGTGCTAAAACATACTGAAGAATGTAGGAAGGAAGAAAATGACAAGCACACTATTAAAACAATTATGTGATGGACACTAAATTGTTCTGTCTGCTATGTTTTAAATATGTATAATTATTAAACTAATACAACAGAGTCCTCTAGCTGGATTAATACAACTGGGTACTTAAGGGGTTTTTCCTGCCTAAAGTATTTTCTCTTCCTAATAAGCCTTTAAATTGTATAGTACCCATGTATTATTCAACTTAAAATCACCTTAAAATTTCCAAAAAAATTTTTTTCACTGAAATTTATTACTGATTCAGTGTTGCCAATTCAAGTTTCTAGTTCCCATCAGTGTTTTTGGTAAACCTTATGCAGGAACCTACACTAAGAAAAAGAAAAAAATTAAAAATGTGAAGTTGTTAATTGCTCTGTAGAAGAAATTTTATAAACTATGGGCAATAATGCTTGTCAGAGTTAATTATTACTGTGGATTCTTTTTAAAAAGTGAAAACTGATCTTATATGATAACAGATACTTAATACTACTGACTTACTACTGACTTAAAGGAGGCAGAGTAGGGTATTTATATACGTTTACATTAGCTACAATTCTCAAAGTAAAATTGAAGTCAAGGCAGCTGTTGTCATGCTATGTTAAGGCATGTCATTTTGAAATTTAAGAACTTTTAAAGTAAACTTTAGAATTTCTAGTATTGTTGAAAAACTTTAGTGTTTTATGCATTTTCATTTGTCACGGCATCACTGATAAAGTCAATGTATTGCAGTGTTCATATAAGTTGGTAGCAATGTTGATACAACCAACTTAATTTATTCTCATGGTCTTTATGGTTTAAATAAACTTTGGAACCTTACAGAACTACATTATCTATCTATAAAAGGGTTTATTTTAATCCTCATAATCTCACAACAAAACTCAAGTGTTTTTAATGTACAGTTGCCTCTAGTAGAAAACAAATTAGTAGTCTATAAACAGCCAAGAGAATGAGTGAAAAGTTCTTTCCAAAGTTAACCTGTAAGTTTGCCTTATAATTTTCTTAATGACTTTATTTGAGCTTCCCTATGTTGAGAGTAAAAGTTATTGTTGATAAGTTTAAACTTTTTATGTTTGTATTTTAAACATAGTTTTCTAAAAAAATTATTTTCCCTTCCAATTAGTGGTTTTGTTTTTCTTCGGCTTATCTGCCCTGCTATCCTGAATCCACGGATGTTTAATATCATTTCAGGTAATTACTTTTTAATACATTTTGTAATGAGAAAAAAATTCAGAACTTTCATAATATTTGATAAAAATACTTGCCTTTTAAATCAAATCTTTACAAAATTAAAGATACCAATAAAGTATTATTCCCTGCTTTTTCTTTTCTTGTAGTATCTAAGATGTTAAATTTTTTTTCTGTTCCTGTGATTCATTTTATTTTAAAAATTCTGCATTATATTTACTTATGCATGTGTGTTTGTCTGTGGGCATTTGCTTGCCATGGGAAATGTGTAGGGAGTCAGAGGACAACTTTGGGAGTTGACTGCCTCTTTTCACCACTTGAGTGCCTGGGATTGAAATCAGGACATCTGGCTTTATGGCAAAAACTTTTACCCACTGAGAAATTTTGTTGGCCAGCTGGCTCTGACACAGCATTTGTAGAGATTAGGAATGCCCTTTGTTTCCTTAGTCTACATCAGGTTGCTGTAAGCTGAACTTTCCTCTAAGATCAAGTTAAAAACCTTTGTACAACTGTATTAGCAGTATTTGAATATTTATAAAGAAGACAGTCCAGATTTGTCCAATTATAGAATATTAAGTAGACATTTTACATTCTAATAAGCTTGGTCCCATTTTGCTTTTTAGTCATTGAACATTACAGAAAGATTTTCAGGTTTGTAAGCTTAAGGAAAAATGTTGATATTTATGAAACAATCATTTTTATACTAAGCTGTATTAAAAATTGAGCTAGGAATGTACTGTGTAATCACAGAAGTTAGAAGGCTAAGGCACAAAGAAAACTTAAGGCCAGCGTGGGCTGTCACTAGACAATGTCACTAGACAGAGTGGTATGAAAGAAGGTGAGTCTGAAAGAGTCCCCTTTGATCTTAAAAAGAAACAAAAGACGGTATTTTTTTTCAATATTTTTACTTTCATATTCCTGTAGTTACTTTTTATTACTTTTAAAGTGATCAAATACATGAATACTAGAGTAAAAGGTTGGGGCTAGTGACCTGGTTTAGTGGTTAAGAACATATACTGCTCTTACAGAGGACCTGAATTCAGTTTCCAGCACCCATGTTAAGTGACTCACAACCATCTATAATTCCAGGTCCAATGGATCAGACACTCTTGGTCTCAAGCTTCTGTGGGTAGCAGCATTGATTTGCACATACCCATACAGAAATACACATATTTAAAAATTAAAAGAATAAAACATTTAGAATTTGTTTTGAGAACTCTAGGCAAACATTGGCCTTAAGCTGCCAATTCAACAGTATTTAATCTTGAGTAAGATTTTATAATACACTTAAAACAATGAGTCAGAATATAAGATTTGCTGTTATTTTGGTTGGTAGGATGCTGGCAGAGCATACATGAGGCCCTGGGTTCAACCCCCTGTACCCAATAAAACTCAGCAAAGAGAATAGCCATGAGATCAGAAATTCAAAGTTGTCTATAAATTGAGTTGAGATCAGCATAGGACATGGGAAAATGGGGTTGGGGTGGGGTCATAATTATTAGTTTCTATTTTGAAGCTACAAATACTTTTCATTTACATTCTATTTTCTATGTTTTACAGGCAAGTTTTTCATGAACTCAAAAAATGATCTTTAAAGTGAACTATTTGCAGTTAGTGGCTTGCAAATAATGTTGGGAGCAGGGAATTGCTAAGATTGCAAAATGCTTCCCTAAGTGGATTGAATTAGCTTTGAGAATTGTTCTGAAAGCTTTGTAGAGTGACAGTCTTCTTAGCAATTAAGCAGCTTTTTGAGGTATTCTAAAATATTATCAGCCAGTTGGGAATTACTCAAGTTTTGTAGTTTACTTTTCACAAAACCAGAATCACTGATAAGTGTGTTCAGTTTCCCCTTTCAACCAAGTTCTTTTGAATTAGATCATATATTTTCAAAGATTATTCTGAATATATTTTGAATAAAGGATTGTTAATATTTAACAGCAAAGAAACATTAAATGTGCTAAATGTTTAATCATTTACCTGATAGTACCTCTGGAGTTTGTCATTGGCTGTACCTAATTCTCTTCTAGATTCCCCATCTCCTATTGCTGCAAGAACACTCACATTAGTGGCTAAGTCTGTGCAGAATTTAGCAAATCTAGTGGAATTTGGAGCTAAGGTAAAAATATTTTGATACTTGAAATTCATTGCTCACGTTTTAAATGGTAATTTTATTTCATAGTGAATATACACCAGATCTTCAAAACAGTATACTATATAAATACAAGTAATGTTAATACTGTGATTAGAATTTTACAGTTACCTGCTTTTGTGACTTAGTTTATCAAGCACTAGTCAGTATGCAGTCCTCTAATCAAAGTTCAGATTTAACGTCTCTTCTCTATTACTTCTTTTCAGACTTGTCTTAACTTTAAGGTGTGATTAGTAACTCAATACACATTTTAGGCTTTTGCCATGTATTCCACAATTGCCTGTTATTATTTCTTCCCAGATTCAGTAACTGTTTTTTTCAAAAAGAACTATTTTTATGTGTATGACTATTTTGCCTGTATGCATATAAATACACTGGTATGTGCTTGGTGCCCACATAGGCCAGAAGAAGGCACCAGATTCCCTGTTATAAGCCATCTTGGATGCTGGGAACCAAACCCCAGTTGTCCTCTGCAAGAACAGCAAGTGCTCTTAATAGTGAGACATCTGTGTAGTCCCATAGAACCTTATCTTTGCTCACCTGCTAGGATGGTACTTTTTGTTCATTACTTCTCTTAGAAAGCTTTGGGATTTCCAATTGAACTTTATCCCATTTAAGGTTTACTGTTGATAATTATGCTAACTATAGATTATATGGGTTAGCATTTTAGTTTAAGTAGTTTACATTTATGGGTTATCTTTTGAATTTACCTGAAACCCAAAGCCTATTTTATCCCATTGCAATCATAGGGAATTTTTATAATGTGTTAGAATCTTTAATTTATCAATAATTAATTCCAAATGTACATATAAACAATTTGTAGTTGCCAAGCTATATATCATTTTTTAAATATATTTATTAATTACACTTTATTCACTTTGTATCCCCCCCATAAGCCCCTCCCTCCTCCCCTCCCAATCCCACCCTCCCACCGCTTTCTTCATGCATGCTCCTCCCCAAGTCCACTGATAGGGGAGGTTCCTTCTCTCCTTCCTTCTGGTCTTAGTCTATCAGATCTCATCAGGAATGGCTGCATTGTCATCTTCTGTGGCTTGGTAAGGCTGCTCCCCACTCTGGGGGAAGTGATTAAAGAGTAGGCCAATCAGATTATGTCAGAGGCAGTCCCTCTTCCCATTACTATGGAACCCACTTGGACACTAAACTGCCATGGGCTACATCTGTGCAGGGGTTCTAGGTTATCTCCATGCATGGTACTTGGTTGGAGTATGAGTCTCTGGGAAGACCCCTGTATTCAAATTTCTGGCTCTGTTGCTCTCCTTGTGGAGTTCCTGTCCTCTCCAGATCTTACTATTTCCCACTTCTTACATAAGATTCCATGCACTCTGCCCAACAGTTGGCCATAAGTCTCAGCATCTGCTTTGATAGTCTGCAGAGCAGAGCCTTTCAGAGGCCCTCCATGGTGGATTTCTAGATTGTTTCCTGTTTTCTTCTTCTTCTGATGTCCATCCTCTTTGCCTTTCGGAATGGGAAGTGAGCATTTTAGTCAGGGTCCTCTCTCTTGATTAGTTTCTTTAGATGTACAGATTTTAGTAGGCTTATCCTATATTACATGTCTATATGAGTGAGTATATACTGTGTGTGTCTTTCTGCTTCTGGGACTGGTCACTCAGGATGATCCTTTCCAGGTCCCACCATTTACTTGCAAATTTCATGATTTCCTTATTTTTCATTGCTGAGTAATATTCCATGTGTAGATGTACCACAATTTCTGCAGCCATTCTTCAGTTGAGGGGCATCTGAGCTGAACAGAATTCTCTGTAGAGGAATATAGAATGGCAGAGAAACACTTAAAGAAACGCTCAACCTCATTAGCCATCAGGGAAATGCAAATCAAAACGACCTGAGATTTCACCTTACACCCATCAAAATGACCAAGATGAAAAACCCGAGTGACAATACATGCTGGAGAGGCTGTGGAGAAAAGGGAACCCTCCTCCACTGCTGGTGGGAATGTAAACTTGTACAACCACTCTGGAAATCAATCTGGCGCTTTCTTAGACAATTAGGAATAGCGCTTCCTCAAGATCCAGCCATACCACTCCTATGCATATATCCAAAAGAGGCTCAAGTACACAATAAGGACATTTGCTCAACCATGTTTGTAGCAGCTTTATTTGTAATAGCTATATATCAGTTTTAATTTGTAACTTTTTATTATATACCTTCGTTCTTCCACATAGCTGTTTATATTAGGAGGAAAATTTCACATGAAGAAATACAAACTCTTGCTATGTACACATAGTTTTTATTGTAAAACAGCTGTTCTAAGGCAGATGAAACTTGTTTTTAATTTTTTAGGAGCCTTACATGGAAGGTGTCAATCCATTCATCAAAAGCAATAAACACCGTATGATCATGTTTTTAGATGAACTTGGGGTATGTATATAATTTTCAAGCTCTTTGAGAATGAATTTAGCCATATAAATAATAACTTCAAGATTTTAAAACCAGGACTTCTGAATAACATCTTTTCTATGCAAAATGTTTTGTCACTTATTCTTGCTTACATCAAGCAAACACAACTGTGGCTTTCAATTGAAGCTTTCAACCAGTCATTTTATAGACTTTTTCATTCATTATTCTTTAGCTATTGTTGGATTTAGCCTTTTAAGTTGTAGCTAAAATAAGATTTGGGGCCATATATATTGGAACTAAAGTTAGAACTAGGTGAAATAGTATAATTACTATGCCTCATTTGAGCTTTTATAAATAAAATCATGTTACAAAAATTAAAAATATATATATATATTTGTAATTTCTAAGACCCTAATAGTAAAGTTCAGTTTTCTATGTCATATACGTTTCAAACAATGAATGAATTTTAAAGTAAATATATTGATAATGTGGTGTGTTAGCAGGAAGAAAAAGCCTAAATTAGCATGTATGTATGAATTGAACCAGGTTATGTCATCAGAAGTGCTGGAGACTTGGTTGTATTAGGTATTGGAACCAGGTGAATTTCAAAACACATGTCAACTACCACCACCCCAACTTGGCAAAGGAAGCCCAACATCATAAGCTTCATATTTGTAAGAAACATGCACATGAACTTTTTGTAAAACTTTTATAAGTACTTCTAATAAAAATACAGTTGATCAGTTTTCCCTGGGCTTTTTCTGTTCTTTCTGCTAACTAGCAACCTCTGTGAAGGCAAGAAGCAAGCATTATAGGTTTTTCATCTCATAATCTTTAATCACCAAATCACTTAAGTGAATAAGTGATTCAATTAAAATGAATGTATGCAAGTTACTTCTTTACTCTTAAAAAAAAATAACTAAAATTGCTCTTCAATTTTTAGGAATGTGTAACAAGCACTACCAGTAAAAACAGGAAGACTGTTAATTTAACCACATGTTAAATTTTACTCCAAGGCCTGAAATAATATTAGCATTTAATGTAAGAAATATAGTAATATTAGTTAACTATGATGGCTAAGTTACTTCATGAACCCTAAACACCATAATAGCCAGGGATCCCACATTCGAGAAATTATCTTGAGGAGAGTCTATAGAAATTGCAAACAAAGTAAATTTTTACTATACTTTCATAAGTTAGTTCCTCTTTAGGTGCTAGTTAATTTAGTTATAATATTTTAGTCATATTCAGTCTATGAATTTTAAGTTGTATTAATCCAACTCATCAATTAATAATGATAATGATACTATTTATTTTGCATGTGCTCTAAATTTAAAAAGAAAATATCAATTCATGATACTGTCATTCTATGGGAGAGTGGGTGTGGAACCTAGCTTTTTTCTGAGTAGAGGTTCTTAAAACCTATGTTTAGCAGAACTATTTGAATAAAACTCTTAGACAAATTAATGTTTTATATCTGGTTAGGATAACTTTTGAAGAGACTACAAGGATTTTTATTTCTAAATGCAGTTTTATGATTCCCTTAAAGAATGTACCTGAACTCCCGGACACTACAGAACATTCTAGAACTGACCTGTCTCGTGACTTAGCAGCATTGCATGAGATTTGTGTAGCTCATTCAGATGAACTGAGAACACTCAGTAATGAGCGTGGTGCACAGCAGGTATGTTTTTACAAAATGACAATGTTCAAACTTTCTAAATGGTTCGTATAAAAATGGCAAGTGAGATACTGTCAGTAATGAGGCATGTTATTCCTTCTGTTACTCTCATACCAAGTGCATGAGCAATGTTACATGTAAATGCAAGGAGACATGAGAAATTTGCAATTTACCTGATTTTTGCTAATGTAGGAGATGTAGAGATTAGAACAGGAAAGGGTTTTTAATTGACCTAGTGCTAGACAGTCTTTCTTGAGCTAAGGAAGTTAAACGGGGAGGAAAGAAAACCACATAGGAAAATATAAGTCAGGGTACATACGTGCTAAATCTGATAAATTTCTTCCGTGGTTTGAGAAGGCAATAAATGCTATCACTACCTGCCTTCTTATCCGGCACATATTCTCCAAATTAAAACAATGATTATGAATTTTCATTAACCTGAGATTCTAAAATCCTCACTTTATTTTTCAAGTTTAGAAAACAGTCCTAAGTAGCTAAGAGTTTCAATTGGAAAACATTACAGTAGTTTAACTTAGATTTACCAACTTTTAAAAAATTTTTTTCGTCACAATTTATTCATTATATATCTCAATTGAAGCCCTCTCCCTTAATTCCCCCAGTCTCACCCCCCTCCCCTTTTACCTACTATCCCTTTCCCCTAGCCCACTGAAAGGGGGAGTTCTCCACTATTGCCATCTGCCCATAGCTTGTTAAATCTCATCAGGACTGCTTGGATCCTCTTCCTCTAGGGCCTGGCAAGACTGCATCATCAGGGGCGAGTGATCAGAGAGCAGTCAACTGAGATTATGATAGAGGCAGCCCCTGCTCCCCTCACTCAGAGATCCACATGGAGACTGAGCTGAAAATAGTCCTAAGAAACTAGAGTTTCATTTGGAAAACATTACAATAGTTTAACTAAGATTTGCCAAGGTTTATAATGACAAATTAATGTGGTGAGATCTTCTGTGTCTCGGTTACAACTAAATTATTCAGTATAAGTAATGAAAACTCAGTTTTATAAGAATCCCTTTGTTTTGATATAGCTTTGATCTAATCCAGATTCAATTGAATCCTAAAATTGAAATTTAGGTTCTTCATTTGCTTAGTCATTTTTTTTTCCCTCACTGTTTCTCCTGTGTCTAGCATGTACTGAAAAAGCTTCTGGCTATAACGGAACTTCTTCAACAAAAACAAAACCAGTATACAAAAACCAACGATGTCAGGTAGCAGCCTGTTGTTCTGCATGGATTCAGCATGTCCAATGTGGTAATTCACATCACTATGTTTCTCCTGTGCTCTTGCCAAAAAAGGAAAAAAAAAAGAAAAAAAGAAAAAAAAAGAAAAAAATAGCACACTTTTCCACATTCCAGTGATGTGTCAGCTATGCAAGCAAAACCCCAAGATTCTTTTGGAGGGTAGCTGCTGTTGTAAGCTATCTGTGCAGAATATGCACACTATTTCCACATGGAATCGCTACCAAACTCTGAGCCTTGGTGTACAGATCACCTTTGAAAATGGTATGACTGCGTCTTGAACTTTGAAAATATATTTTCAGTATATCCAATTGCCAAAGTTTTGCTGTCTCTTGGAAAAGGAAGTATGAAATCAACTGACAAGGAAATGCATCCTATTGACAACTGAATTTAACTGGATTGCAAACTGTTCTTAATGTAATTTCTTCCTTACAAATATGACCATTTGACTGTTTGCTGAATTTATTTGTATTTACAGTTTCCAGAGTTTGACATTATAATAGGAACAATCTTGTTGTATACTTTTTAAATATGCTGTGCTATTCTTTCTGGAACTGTTGGAAGACTATATATATAGAGAGTAAATGACTCTTGTTCATCAACTTTATTTTTAAACACAACACCTATTTTGTTGGAATTGTCAAAGACTGTATTTAGAGCTCATGCTTTTGTTAAAATGTTTACAACAGTAAATAGTTTAAATTCAATAAATATTATTGGTCATTGTACCAATCAGTGCATGTTAGCCATCTGACCATTTTATAGATTACTGATGTCTTTTATGTTTAAACAAACTGCTAGAATACTTTGTCATTTCTAAGTTGACTTTTTGTTACCACTTTGATTATGCAGACAACCTCATCAGCCACTTAACAAGTATTACATCTTTGAACTTGTACTTCTTTTTTCTGCTGGATATTTAGTTTGTATAGTTTCATCTGTTCCTGTGTATGCATTTTTGTGTGAAGTGTTCACAAGGGTTAAGTTAAAATAAACTTAAGGGATAGCTTGTATAACAGATTAGCTTACTATTTAACTTCATTACTATTATTTTCTTCCATTTTTAGGGATGGGTCAAGCTCTAATACCAGAACAAGCACAGGGGATAGGGGAAGTTATTATTCTTTTACAAAAGATTCCATTTATTCACTCAATGTACGATTTGCTAGGCAACATGTCTTCCCTCCTGCATTATGCTGAAGACAAGACTTAAAAACAATATGTAGCTGAGTTCTCTTAGTAATCAAAACCCTAAGAACCACCAAGAAAAGTATTACTACAGTTTCTCCAATAAAAATGTTTTCTGAAGGCTTATATCCCAAGAGTATTTGACTATCCCTCAGAGATACTGTATACAGGGCAAGATGTTAATTAATCAAAGGTTTATTTCCTTTTGCTGAGAATGAAATTGAGAAGCCTAATGTATTCTTTAGAAAGGTGTTTGATATTACCATTAAGAGACTTTCCTAGCTTAAATATGGGGCTAAATGCAGCCGTAAAGGTAGCTTCAATCAATTAGGTTAATTGTGGTAAGAAAAACAGCAAAAACTTCTTTTGGCTTTGTTGTGAATGCAGGCACCTCCTCTCTCCAACCTATTAGTCCCTGTTCTTGGCAGCGCTATGAAAGTAACTCATGTCTTGTACTTCATTTACAAGGTGGAAGGGCTGCTGGCTAGTTAATGTAGATGTGTGCTTTTGAAAACAGGCAAAGGTCCAAACTCTAGTTTAGGGTATTTTAGTTTGTTCTCACTAATTGTTCAGCCATGATGGCCTATCTGCTATTCCATAGCCTGACATGCTTCTCCTTTTTCTACTTTGTATTTTAGAAGAAACCTGACATATCCTCATTTTTTTACTTTAGTCACATGCTTGTCTCTTAAACTGGAGTGGGAAACCTTTTACTTACCCTCATGGACCCTGTATTTAAATAACTAGGTGGTCACTGATGAAATAAATAAAATCGTTCAAACTTATTCTTTTTTAATGGGGCTGGGAAGGAAATTTTCAGAGATAAATGTGAACCTTGCCCTGATGCCAAATTTAGTGATCTGAAAGAGAAACAGACACATTGTGAACATTTGCAATTCTCTCTATAGTCTAGCATATTGCTTAACATAAGTACACTTGGGCATTAAAAGGTTTGGTTTTCAGCCTACTTTTTAAAAGCACTACTTTATCAATTTTATTCCAGAAGAATGAAACCAAACAAACCAGAAATTCAAGGCATGAAAGTAATTATTAGAAGTCTACATGCATATACAGTAAATACTACCATTACATTTTTAAGACTAAAGTGCTACCTGCCCTCCTAGGAACTGTATCCTGGAATATGTAAGCTGGGTAGATTTAGATTTGAGGTAATTGTGTTTCTCAATTTCTTCAAGCTAGTTTTGTAGGAAGAAAAAAAAAAAAAAAAACAGGCAAAACAAAACACTACCCTAATACACACAGATATATCTGCAATTTGGTCCGAACTATAACAACTTAAGACAGTGTTAATAAACAACACAAGTGTATTGGCACGTCAAGCTGTGAATAATCCTACCAGGAGTAAGCATTATCACTGCCCCATTCTCTATTTGGAAAATTTGTACATATGTAGTTAACTAAAGTCATAAAAAAGTAAAGGCATAACTATTTTAGTTTTTTGTTGTTTTGGTTCGGTTTGAATTTTTCAAGACAGGGTTTCTCTGTGTAGCCCTGGCTGTCCCTGACTCACTCTATAGATCCACCTGCCTCTGCTTTCCCAGAGTGCTGGAATTACAAGTGTGCCACCATGCCCAGCTGCATACCTATATTTTTATGCTAACTTCATTTTAAAAACTTTGAACATAATTTATCTACAGATTTCTAATAACTATAACACCTATTTTATCTGGACTGACTTACAGATAATCATTTAATGATAAAACTGACTATCTGTTATTACTTATCTGTAGTAAAGATTTTTATTTAGACTCAAAAACCCAGATGTCAGTAACTGCTTGGCATAAGATTAATACCTAAGTATTAAATAACTACCCAGCACAGTCTACATTTAGTAGTAATTCATAAATAGCTCACTCTACTGGAGAAATATTTGAAAAGTAATTCTAAGAGCTTCTATTTCCTTAGTACTGCTAAAGTTTACCTACTATTAAGTTGTTTTTTTTTTTCTTCTGATATATATCTTCTAAACAGGAATATATGTTTGTTTATTTTTTTCAAAACGATACAAGGATGTGTACTGCAGTTAGATTTTGGCCTCCATAGAAGGACATGATTTGCTGCTAATGCTAGTGAGTTGTTATTACCCAAACTAGGTGGCATTTGGTCTGTTTTGAAGCTATGTTTTATATAAAATAATCACAAAGAAAATATATGTAACAATTAGAAATTTTTAATATACTTTGATGTTTTCACATTGTACTATTTAAAAGAAAGTTAAATGTCAGACATGCGTCCTACTTCTGTTGGTTAGCACTGCTGTAGTCATTTCCAATGGTTAGAGAGAATCTATCAGGTCATCATCAGTCCATTCCTCCTAAAGGGAAAAAAAAATGTGGTAAGTGTAACATTCAAGTATTGAGCCAGTTGTTGTTCTAGTTCGTTTAAGAAATGTTGACTGATAGTCTACTGTAGATTTGTTTTTGAGACAGTCTGCTACTATGGTTGCAGCCAACCTTGATTCCCAAGTGCTAGGACTACAAGTATATGCTACTAAGTCCTGCTCTTGATTATGATAATGACATGGACTCAGCCTGTAAAGGCTATCTTCTTACCTCTGATTATTTATCTTTGGTTTAAGAAACAACTTTTGAAAACTAGTGTAAGGCAAGGGAAACATCCTTAGAGAATAAAATTAAATTTAGCATCATTGCTTTCTATCATAGGAAGGATTCTTCAATCAAGTAACTTATACTACTTTTTAGAATTGGTTCATACAGTAGTGTAAAGAAACAAATCTCTTTAAAAACAGGCTTGATCAGCACCATGTAGCAAGCCACTGACCCAGATGCTCCTGCCACCTTGTACTAGTCCCTCTGCCATTCCTTCCCCTGTCATGGATTCTAATCACCTTCAACTGTTAACCAAAATCAATCTTTCACTTAAAGATTTTTAAAAAATAAAAATCAGACTGTGCATAAAGAGGTGAGTAAATATAATTTCAAATTTCAGAAGTACTTTAGTCTCAGTATTTGGAGGGCTGAGGTAAAAGGACTAGGAGTTCAAGACCAACTTGGGGGTACAAAGCAAGTCACTGTTTCAAACATTCTCAGCTCATCTGTTTATATACATCATCCTAGAAAAATGTAAAATAAGTGATATCAAGTGACATTTGGGGGTAAACATACCTCTTCCTGTTTGGGTTTCTTTGATATATAGTCATCATCTTCATAGCCTTTCCTCTTCTTCCTGTAATTAGGCAATTATCGATTAGCAAAGTGGGAAAAAAAACTATAAAATAGGTATTAGCAAGGCTGTAAAGCATAACCCAATGTGGTAGCTCACAGCTACAATGCAACATTCAGGCTTAGGCAACAGTGTCGCCTTCAGTTCAGGCTAGCTTGGGCTTAACACAGTGAGACCCTATCTTCAAAAACAAAAGATATCTGCTGAAGAATAGGGACTAAATAACTAGAAAGGGATTATTTGTGGCTACGAAGGCAATATTTAATTTGGGGTACCAAGATCCTGCAAAGATTATTTTAAAAAACAGGCTGAGCATACCTATAAATCCCAGCACTTACGACTAATGGGATTTTTCAATAATCTGTGGTTATACAGTGATACTTTGCCTCAAGTAAACACAGCAAAGAGAATGTAAAGAAATGTTGGAAGACCTTGTCTTTGTTATCTTAAAAGCACACCTAAGTGGAGCCCAGTGGTAGTACAAACCTACAATGCCCATACTTGGGTAGATAAGGCAGGAATGTTGACAGTTTGAGGCCTATGAGGTCTAACAAGACCCTGTCTGGGAACAAATAAAAAGACACACTATAAAGAAATGGTTATTAAGAGTGTGGTGTCCTCGACATCAGCAGTCAAAGTAGACAGGTAAACATGGCTCCACATATTTGCTGACAGGGTCAGTGGGTTTAGACACCAAGCCAGACAACCTGAGTTTGCTCTCCAGATCCATATGGAAAGAGAATTGACTCTTGCAGGTTGTCTTCTGCCCTCCACGCAGGCACTGGTTTATGTACACACTCAAATACAATAAATAAATGTGATTTAAAAACTGCCCACACCTTTAGATTTGTCTGTGATAAAAATCTGTCAACATAGCCAGGCGTGGTGGCACACACCTGTAATACCAGCACTTGGGGAGGCAGAGGCAGGTGGAGCTTTGTGAGTTCAAACCCAGCCTAGTCTACAAAGCCAAAGCAACAGAGAAAACTCTGCTGCGAAAAATGAACACACAAAACAAACAAAAGAAGTTAACTAAGAAAACCATGAAATAGTATTCAAAAGCAAACTAGAAAAAAAACTACTTATATTGGTTAAAAAAAACAACTTACCCTTTACAAGCATTTCTTTATTAAAAAACAGTGTAATTATCAAAATAGTATAAGAAGTTTATAAATAACTATAATTTTTAAAGATGAGAATATGGACAGCATTAAAAGAATAAAATGACAGAACCAATGCAGAAAAACGAATACAAATGGCTATCAAACATGGAAACATCAATGTTCATAGTAATCAGGAAATGCAAATAATCCAGGTGGTAGTATTTTTCTCACCCAGATTGGCAAGAGTTAAAGATTGGTAATGTTAAATGCATGGTGTAGACACACTGCCACAAGAAAGTATTCATGAATTTAAACCCAGAAAAGGTTGGCAGAGGTTCTGGTAAGTTACTTCTGAGGCTGTGATTGAGGTGTGCAGTTTAATCAAAGTGAACTTTGGCTTTTACTCAGTGAGTGACTTAGAAGAATACAGTTACTGTATAATGAAAAATAAAGGCAAATATTTGAGTCAGCTTTGTGCTGAAGTACTGCTACTCAGTGTTGTTCATTAACTGTTTCCAGCCTGCAGTGAGATGAGTAGAAAATATACTTTGTACTTAGAAACTATACAACAATTTTAACTTCTGACATTTTAATTTAATAAAATTTGAACTTATATGTTTATTTCACTTTGTAAGAACTTTGATTGTATTTTATAAAAGTATATGTCTGTAATCATTTTTAAGTCCTTTCTGTACAAAAACAGTCAGACACATAGGAATGTAGAATTTTCTTGGCAGAGTGCAAAGGAAAAGTAAATGCTGTGTCTATTAGAAATTTTGGATTATGGCCCATTCCATTACTAGCTAGAACAAAATTAATAGTTAAATGTTCTAATCAGAAGGAAAAATTAGTAAGTACTTCAGGATTTAAAGGACATGCAGTTTCTGCATAGAATAACTGGTACAATAATTATGTAAACTAATAATGGGCAGCCTATGTTCCAATTACTGTACTTCTAGAAAAAAAAAGGGCAGAGGCTATTTGTGGCTGCTGGATCACAGTTTGTGCATTTCAAAGTCAATGTAAGAACACAGTCAAGTGCTATAGCATTTTTACTTACCAGTAGGTCAAGGTTTCTCTCTTTCTCTACAGCTTTCTGATGTTTGCTATTTAGTACAATTACAAGATTTTCACAAAGCCAAGCTTTGAAGCCACAGCTATGTCAAAAGTCCTATACTTTGTACTTGGACTTCTCAAGTAGTCCTCTACTACAACTACAGTTAAGGAATTAAGTCATGGCTAGGGCTATCTTGTGTTTGAAGGCCTTGGCATGCTCCTTAGCTTTTTATAAATATTTGTTACCATTTCTCCACAAATCAAAGAGATCAAAACACCATCTATGCCACAGCTAATTCCCATTACATGTTAATAAATAATATCAGATCAGTCCACATAAAACAAATTATTATGTTAGCACATGTAAAATTAAAAATGTAAAAATTACTAAGTTGTAATGGATCTTTTATGCAGAGCATAACAGATTTTATGGTGAATTCCACATTAGCCTACAAACTACACTTACACAAAGCAACCTAGTGGCACATTTTACTGGTTCTCTGATATAATATTTCCTTACTAGTTTATTAAAACTAAGTTAAAAACTAAGCATTAGGTTGGTTTTTAGACAATGTTTAACACTCAGAAGACTGACTCCCAGTAATTCTGTAAAGTAGAAAAGCAAGCCTGATCCTGATGATCAGGATCAGAACTGGAGAATGAAAGCCCAAAATTTCTTCCTTGTGTTTATTGCACAAAAGGCCAGGCTGGAGAGTTGAACTCCCAACATAGGCAAAATCACTGTACTCAATACTTAAAAAAAAAAAAAAAAAAAAACAACTTTGAACCAGTGAAATAATTTAACCATAATTTGAACATAACTCCTGTGTCATGTCTACTTACGTCACCACATTAAGTGCAAGGTCAGCAGAATGACACCGCTCCAACTTTTGTTTCAGAACAGCAATTTCTTCAGATCTGGGTGGCTCATACTTTTTTACTAGATTTCTCATGCCTACATGGAGATACAAAAGTACTTAAGAAAAAGTCTGCTTCAAGCTAGATGTGGTGGCGCATGCCTTCTTCACCTCCGCTCTCAGGAGACAGAGACAGGCAAATCTGAGTTTGAGGCTAGAGCAACCCAGGAAAGCCAGGACTACACAGAAATCCTGTCTCGAAAACCAAACACTAAAAAAATGAAGTATAAACAAAACAAAATAATCTAACTTGCTGCAGGGAACAAAAGACATTGGTTATCCATGATACACATTCTTACCAGGATTTGTATTCTATATTAAAGACACAAGCCTTTTAAAGTAACTACTATCTGCTGTTTATCACATATATATGGCATAAATATAGGCATGCTATATAATATAGGTAGTAAATTTTTTGCAAGTAACTATATTTACATTTTGCTCAATTTAAGGCTTTTGAAGTAATCTCTGTGATTTAGTAACTTATTTGTTCTCTACCAACAACCATGTTCATGAACATAATATACCTCACCTAATGTGTAAAAAAAAGATGTTTCAGTACAAAACACAGCCGCTATATAAAGACATCCTTTTAGAAACATTAAAAACAAACTATACGTCAGTAACTGTAAGATGATAAAATATCCTCTAGTTTATCATGTTATTTAAAATAATAAACCAAATAAAAATCTCAAGATTTATTAGGGACATGATGTAAAGTCCAGGTTGGTAACTAAACTGGAAATTGATGCTTGTGATGTAACATCTTCCAAAAAATTATGAATACCTTCATATTATTAAAGATGAATATTTTTGAAGCACTATTCTTGTGTCATATATTAAAATAAGTGGAACAAATTAAAGATAATGAGAATCAGTAATTAATCTGCGAGCTTCAAATAAGAGGTGTGGTCCCTTCTATTACCAAATTGTTAGGAACTACTATTAACAATTCCCAATTAGCTTTGTAAGTGAACCCTCTAGTGGTAAATATGAAGACCTACAAGTTTATAGGTGAAAAAAAAACAAAACAAAACAAAAAAACAAAAAAAAAAACCCTCTACTCCATTATGCTTAGAGGGATCTAAAATCACTTCAAGAAATATGCCTTGAATCCCAGCTTTTAAAATAAAATAAACATTAAATGCATATACATTTGCTGTCACCTAAATGTCTTCAATCTTGTGGTTTATTCACCAATAAAACAATAAATAATAGCATATCTCGGAACCTAAGAGCATAATTGCCAAGACAATAAAGAACTGTGTGTGGTGGCATACGTACCCTACAATCCTAGTATTCACAAATCTAGGGCAAGAGATTTCAAGCTTAAGTCCACTCTGGGCTACATAGCCAGACTGTCTCAAAAACAAAATAGTGATTTATATGCCATAAGTGTGTTTATATATACACATATATATGCATGTATACACACATATAATTAATCATATGTACAATATATAATAGAGATGAATATGTAATATAGATGTATTAAGCAGAAATTTTAATCAGAATTTCTAAAGATTTTGCAACACCAGTACAAAGTTTTTGTTAACTGTTATCAAAGTCTACATTGATTTTCCAAGACTACTATTAAAATTATCACTAAGTTGGTGTTTTAAAACAACCAACCATATTCTCTCACACTTTACCAGGAATCTGAAATTCATTTCCCTGGACGAAAATCCCCTGTAAGGGGGCATTTTTTTTTTTTTTTTTTAAGTAGCATTCTTCATGGTTTTCTGTTTTGTTTTGTTTTTTGTTTGTTTTTGTTTTTTGTGCTAGGGTTTGAACAAAGAACTGGAATTTGTTACCAAAGGCTCTACCAAACCAAGTCTCCACCCAGGCCCAGCTGACAAGCTACATCTTTATCAAATGAAGACATTAAACCCCACTTGAAAATTATTGCCTTTGTTACAAAATGACCAACAATTGACAAATATTAACTAGTTAAAATTATTTACACATGTTCCAAATACAAACTTTACCTTGAAGTTAGTTCTCTTGATTCTAAATGTCTATCACATATTTATGGATTCCTTTAAAAGAATCCTGTTTTGACTTGGCCCTTTCTAAATCTGATATCCATATTCTCTTTTTACATATAAAGTTATTTCCTCCCACATACCTTTTGCTTATTCTCACCAATGTATCTTCAACACATTCTGACACAGTAATTCAATAAAAGTAAATTTAAACAACAGTCTACACTGTACATTAAATACCAAAATATTTATTCAGAAAGCAGCTTTGTTAATAGCACATACTTTTCATTATTTCCAGCAACTGTGACAGACAAGTTCTGTTTTCTCTCAGCAACAGACTCTCTGATAAATAGCTGTTGAAGAAATAAAAAAATAAAAAATATCGCTTTAACTCATTGAAAGCACATACCACATTGGAAACACAAGGCAGATTATTTACCTACATGTTTATTTCATCAAGAACCATTTCAAATTATATTAAAATATTACATACTACTAGTAAACTCCATAGTACTAAAGCCTACAACTACTATAGTCTGAAAGACTACCATTCTGCTAGATTAAGAGATGTGTATTGTTAAAAGCTTGATTAAATTTCATTATATATAACCTTTCAGAGATACAATAATGTACTAACAGCCAATATTTATCATTTTTATATGAAATGTTTGGTACAGATATTCTATAAGCCTAACTCTATGTGATTTACAGAGTCTGAGCTATAGAGATGGATTTTACTAACCTCAAAGGTAGAAGATATGGAATATGGGACCAGTCAGTTTTCTTCTCTCAGTAATGTCTTTTTACCTATAGCTGTACTGAACATTAACAAACAATATACCACAAGATGCTGTCTCATGCTTTCAAATTATATTATTATGTCTTATGAAGTCCAGGGCAGATGCATTCATGCTTTTATATGAATGCTTTTATAAACCCTAATTATCTTTCTCTAAGAATCGTTGAAAGTAAAAAATACTTTGTTTAAATTTTAGTGACTTGGAAATTTTATATATCAGGACATGGTGCATAAGTGCTATCTGCCTAACGAACATATTCTCAAATCCTAGGTCTTTCAAAACACACACACACACACACACACACACACACACACACACACACAAATTTTCTCCCAAGTAATTTAGTTGTAAAAATGAGTAGTTTTAAGAACTGTTGTTGCTGTATTTTAAGCTACCTAGATTAAACTATGTGACAAAACTTTGATAGCTAAATTAAATTTCCAACTTGTTCACCTTTGCCATCTTCCTAAAGTTTCTTTTCTCGTCTTCTTTTCGCTCTTGAAACTGACTCTCACATAGCCCATTTAGAACCAGTATAGCTGAGGATGACCTTGAACTCCTGACATTGTTTCCCATGACACATTTCCCATGTGCCAGGACTATAGATGCTTTCCCTTACAGAGGCTCCATACCTAAATTCCAGACAAGTCAGCGATTCACATGGATGTCTCTCCTATGTAGTACACGGTTTCATTTTTATATTGCTTAAGTGTATTATAGCAGAAACTCATTAAGTATTTGCTTAGTAAAGAAATGGGATATAAATCACAATAGAATTGTGTTTGTACAAAACAGGTACACTGGGGCTGGAGAGATGTGTCAACAGTTAATAGCACATAACTGCTCTTGCAGAAGACCAAAGTTTAATTCCCAGCACCCATGTCTGACAGCTCCTAACCACCTAACTCTAGCTCCATGGGATATGAAACCTTTTGGCTAGTCTCCATGGCAGCTACACACATGGCATATTTTTACACATGCACACAGATAAAAATAAGTATTAAAAAGAGGTATACTAAAAAAAATGCCTAAGAGCACAACCTTTTATCCTGGATGGAAATGTGACTCAAAATTTGTAATTGTTCATGTTGTATAAAACTAGCTTGGTATACAGGCTGCCTTGTGGGAAATACAGTATCTGTGGAACAGCAATATTGGTTCTTCTATAGTAATATTTTCAATGAAGGAGGACAAAAACTAAATCACATCTGTTCATGTTTGTTGTCTGATCATTTTACATTGAAATTTCAAGTATATAAAAATAATTTAAGTTTAGAAAAATTTACCTTCTTCAGCTATTATGAAGATGAAATAAAAAATCTCATAAGATAAATTAAATCAAAACAATAAGTAGTATAAATTGGAAAACAACTGGCATATAAAAATTATTCTAATTTACCATTCTTCCAGCACCCTAGTAATACCTATAGAACTGGTATTCTTACAAGTGTAAGAATTAATATGTGCATAAGATACTATTAAAATATCAAGTGGATTTAATTCACATAAAGTACTCATCCCACCTAAATGTCTGCCTCTGTGTGTTTATATACTAGCTATTACTATTTATGGCTCAACTTAAAATTTTATATCGATATGCATTACTTCTACAAATCCTTACTCAATGTGTTACCCATGTTGCCTACAAGTTGATCAACTTGTAAATTTGATATACTGGTAGCTGTAGTTGTCTTCCAAAACTACTGTTTCCATTTCTACTTTTGTCAGACATGTATTCTTGATTAAATACTTTCTTTAAAAGAGCTTTCTTTCTTCAATCACAGAACATACCAGATAAATAAGGCATTATATATACAAAGACAACTTAAAAACTCAGACACTATTAAGTAAAACTTGAATTTCAACTAACAGGAAACAAATTAATACCTTTCCATGGTAATTCCAGCCCTAGAGGCGCTTGACAAAATGGCAGTCAGGGCAATTTGTGAAGGTGTGTACAAAAGATAAGCATCTGTCAGTGCAATTCTACTAAGAAAATCATCAGCTGTTTTCCTCAAAATCTCTGGATTCTCCAACATGGGGTATCGAGTCTAGAAAGAAAGTGCACAGATGTTACAATTTCTGAGTTTATTGGAGAACAAAACTATTTTAAAAATATAGTAACTAGTAGGTGCTTAATAAAAAATGGTTTTAAAAGGTAATTCCTTTCCCATTTTCCAAAAACTATTCTTTCAGTGTTATTGTTTGGTATATACTGATAGAACATAATTAAATTACAGTCATGAAATTCTAAACATTTTCAGTATGGCTTTTAAACTTTTTGGAATACACCATGATTAGAAATATACGCTTAAGCTTGGCTCTGAGTCTTAGCATCTGCTTCAATACCCTGCTGGGTAGACTCTTTTCAGAGGCCCTCTATGGCAGGCTCCTGTCCTGTTCTGTTTTCTCCCTCTTCCGATGTCCATCCCATTTGCATTTCTGAATGTGGACTGATCATCTTACTCAGGGTCCTCCTCTTTGCTTAGCTTCTTTAGGTGTACAGACTTTAGTATGTTTATTCTATATCATATGTCTAACATCTACTTATAAATGAGTATAAGTGTGTCTTTCTGCTTCTGGAATACCTCCCTCAAGATGATCTGTTCTAGTTCCCACCATTTGTCTAAAAATTTCATGATTTCTTTGTTTTTAATTGCTGAGTAGTATTCCACTGTGTAAATTTACCACAATTTCCATGTCCGTTCCTCAGTTGAGGAACATTTCGGTTGCTTCCAGATTCTGGCTATTATGAATAAAGCTGCTACAAACATGGCTGAGCAAATGTCCTTGTTGTATACTTGAGCATATTTTGGATATATGCCTAGGAGTGACATAGCTGGATCTTGAGAAAGAGTCAGACTGATTTCCAAAGTGGGTGCACAAGGTTACATTTCCACCAGCAATGGAGAAGGGTTCCCCTTTATCCACACCCTCTCCAGCATGTACTGTCACTTGAGACAAACTTTGGGCAGAGTGCAGGGAATCTTATGAAAAAATCTTATGTCCTATGTTCAAGTATGTGCCTTGTATCTCTAATCTTTCCAAAACTTTAAACATGAATGGATGTTGGATTCTGTCAAATGCTTTTTCGACATATAAGGAGATGACCACGTGTTTTGTTGTGTTTGTCTTTTTTGTTTTTTTTTTTTTGTTTGTTTGTTTGTTTGTTTTTTTCAGTTGGTTCATGTGGTAGATTACATTGATAGATTTTTGTATACTGAACCACCACTGAATGCCTGGGATGAAGCCTACTTGGTCATGGTGGATGATATCCTTAATGTGTTCTTGGTTTCAGTTTGGAGTATTTTATTGAGTATTTTTGCATCAATGTTCATAAGCGAGATTGGTCTCAAGTTCTCTCTTTGTTGGGTCTTTGTGTGGTTTATATATCAAGGTGACTGTAGCTACACAGAATGATGTTGGTAATGTTCCCCTTCTGTTTCTATTTTGTGGAATAGTTTGAAGAGTATTCCTATTATCTCTTCTTTGAAGTATGGCAGAATTCTGCACTGAAACTGTCTTGCCCTGGGCTTTTTTTGGATGGGAGACTTTTGGCCACAGATTCGATTTCCTTACAGGATATAGAACTATTTAATTTATTTACCTGAACTTGATTTAGTTTTGGTAAATGGAATCTATTAAGAAAATTATCCATTTCATTTCCATTTTCAACTTCTCTTGTGTATAGGCTTTTGAAGTAGGAGCTAATGATTTTTTTGGATTTCCTCAGTGTCTCCTGTCATGTCCCCCTTTTCTTTTCTGATTTTGTTGATTTGGATAGTGTCTCTCTGACTTTAAGTTAGCTGGAGGTATTTCTATCCCTGATCTCAAGCATATAGAGCAGCAGTAATAAAAACGGCATGGTACTGGCATAGAAACAGACTGGCGGATCAATGGAATTGAACTGAAGATTCAGAAATACACCTAAACACCTACAGATACTTGATTTTTGACAAATAAGCCAAAACCATACAGTGGAAAAATGATAGCATCTTCAAAAAATGGTACTGGTCTAACTGGATGTCTATATGTAGAAAAATGCAAACAGATTCATATTTATCACACTGTACTAAAGTCCAGGTGGATCAAAGACCTCAACATAAAACCGGACACACTAAACCTGATAGAAGAAAAAGTGGGGAAGAGCCTTGACCTCATTGACACAGGAGCCAATTTCCTGAACACAACATCAACAGGACAACTACAGATGCCTAGTCTTATCTGATGGTATAATGGTTATTATGGTTGTCAACTTGACAACATCTGGAATTAATTAAAACCCCAAAATGGCTGCACACACCTATGAGTGATTTTTGCTTAATTAATTAATTAAGTGGGAAAATCTACTTATAATTCAGAGTTCTGAGTTAGAAAGTTACACATTTCAGATTGCTTGAGGTCGTAAGACTCACCTGTAATCTGGGTCACACCTTCTGCTAAAAGTCTATGTAAAGGACATGAAAGAAGAAAGCCACTCTTTTTGCCTGCTTGCTCTTGCCTTACTACCAAGTCCATTCATTCACTGGCCTACTTCTTTGCGATTCCGATGTATACTGGAGACCAGCTGCGAAATACAGCCTCATATACCTAACAGTTACTGAATTTTTAAGCAGCTATTGTTGGATTAGCTAGACTACAGCCTATAAGTCATTTTTAAAACCCCCTTTATCTATAGATTCTGTTACTCTAGAGAAGCCCAACTAATACAGACAAAAACTAAACAGTGAGGCTGTCAACCTGCCACTTTTCCATTGCAAACCCAAGTCTCTAAACAAGCCTTCACTGTCTTCTTTTTCCTTTGTTGAAAATTTTCAATACTACTTATACGGTCTAGACTAAATCAAGCTGCAACACTCATTCCCCCTATCCCCAGGCTCTTCATATCTTAAATGAGCTATGAATTAGAGCTCTTGACTAGGAAGGTCTCTGGGCACGATGTCCTTTCCTCACCTAATTCCTACTCTTGATCAGAATCTCATTTCAAGTGATGCTTTCTCAACAATGTCTTCCTTGCTTTTCAATCTGCCATCTTCTTATGAAATATTTTTAATTCCCTATATAAAATTTAGCATACTAATAAAGAGTTACCTAAAATATTAAACTGTAAGGTCCATGAAAATTGTCACATTCCTGTCTTGTTTCTAGGCTGCAACCCCCAAACATAATGTTTAGTGTAAATAGAATTATCAATAGATGCTTAATGAGAATAACCAATAACTTCAGTTGATGATGTCAATATTTACATAAATGTCAATATGTAAATATAAGTGCTATACATAAAATACAAATGCACATATTTATATTACATATTTGTGATGCAGTTGTACTACAATGCCAGACTAGTCTCAAACTCCAAGGTTCAAGTGGTCCTTCCATCTAAACTTCATAGAACCTAAAACTACAGATGTCAGCTACTTATAATTTTGGTGCTTGTATTTGTGACCTGAGTTCATAAAACATTACAAATAAGATCAGTTTACCTTTTGGGTTAATTACAAGAACACTTTGAGGTTCTATAAGTCACTAAGCCCAGATCTATGATAATATACATTGATTAGAAGAGTTTCCATAATTCTTTAAGAGCATTCTTATAATCACACAATCTACTGCAGAAGATTACTCAAACAGAAACCTGGAAATTCTTACCCAACCATCTAAGAAAAAAGCTCTCCAGATGGACTCTAATGTATCTATGTTATACCATCTAGGATATTTCTGGTTATAAAGTTTTCAATTCTTTTTAGCAAACAATGACAACAAAGTGTATCTTTTAGCTAATTTCCTGTCAATAAATTTACCTTTATGTCAATTAGGAAGCCTTCAAATGGTCTATAAGGATTGTGGACAATAAGGTGAAAATTAAGTTGCTGTATAAGTAGTAGTTCATATTCCAAAATCTGTTCCAGTGCCTTTTCCTGTCCAAGGGGACTCTCTCGAAGATTCCCAACAAACTGAGGACTAGACACATTGAATTCATCGACTTTGCAGGCCAGAAATGCACAAGTGAGCCTACATGGAAAGATAGCGGAGGACAGAAATATTTAAATATTCCTTAAAGTACTTTGTAAATCACTTAATATTTATATGTTACTATGTTAGATAGTGCAGAGAATAAAATGAAACAGAAGTTAAAAGAGCTCCTCTTTAGACTTTATCCATTAGGAGACTTAGGAGAACTATAAAATTAGGTTGAGCCATCATCTAATACTACTACAGCATTCAGTAACTAACTGATAGCTTCATATAGTACAACCAGAAACCTGGAAAAAATAACTAAGGATTAAAAGTAATGTGCATCAAGAAATATAAAAGGAAGATTTAACATAAAAATAGAATGGAATATATGTATTTAGCATGACCAAGAAAAACAGGAAAAGATAATATTGTAGACAGGATCATCAGTAGAAGTCTCAAGTCATTTGAGTATGTGATGTTTCCTTATGGCAAACATAAAATTCACCTGAGTATGAAATTAAGTTCAAAGAAAACTAGTACAAAAGCTACCATTATAGCTTTTAGAAGCTGAAGTCACAATAAAGGCCTGAGCTTGACTAGTGGGAATGGAATGGGAAAAACAAATAAATAAAAACAGGAATGACAGCAAACTGTTGGATGAGTCCTATATTAATTCTGTTCTCATCTTTAATGATAAGCATAATGCTTACTCAAGAAAACTGTTTAACAAAATGAATATGAAGATAAACATCTGCAAACTGAATGGAAATGTAGAGGAAGCAATTGCCACAAATGCTTGAGCAATTGGGAGAATAAAGGTGTCATTGACAAAGGTATCAAGAAAAACTATGTGAATGGTAGACAAGTTGTAGTTTACATGTCATTAGCAATATAGAAGATAATGGCAAGTACGGAGACCTTGTAGTCAAATAGAAAAAAAAAGAGAGAGAATTCAAGTCTAAATTGTCCTTAATTAAGTCAATTATCTCTCATATATATCCCATTGGTAAATGTCCACAATAAATTTGTACTCACATTATTATCCGGGGGTGATATTCCATTACTGAATTATTAAGATAGAAACGCTTGAAATACATACAAGCTGTACCCTAGGATTAAAAGAAAAAAGTATGTACACATCTAGAAAAGCAGAATCTATTTGCAATGTTACATGTTAAATTTTGAGAAAATAACTTATTCATGAAGGTTCTCCATACCAATACTTCTGAATTTTCCTTTAATAAATAAACTGTGATAAAGTACAACAAAAACACCATAATCAAAAGAACCACTCTTATTTTTTTTTTAGCTATTTGTCCAGAGCCTATGTGGAGTAATTCTTTCTTCAGTCACTGAATTTAAAAATGTATGTGTGTGAGTATTTCAGAATTAAAAGCAACATGAATACTAATAATCAGAAAATTTTAATGATTAAAATACCAATAACAAAACAAAACAAAATACAAAATCAACTTTTCTTTTTCCCTCTGTCAACTCCAGGTCTGTGATGACCTGTGATACCTACTGCGAAGCTGCAGAACCTCACATTTCCCTGAATGTGTTTAGTGGGATTAGTAAATCCCACTGTGCAAAACACAAGAGTAACAGTCTCTTCCAATCCTTATGTCACATCAGTAAAATATTACCATCGCCACAGTAAAAGAGTCATGAGTTATCTGGTTTATTCAGACATTTATCAAGGGTCAAAGGCTATCTTCAACTATTGTCTCACTTAACAAAACAGTAAAATAACCACTTATTTATTTAATAACAGGAAAAATCATTCATTTACACACTTAAAAGTTGCCATAAATTTATGTTAAACAACAACAAAATCACTGTATATTTCATAGAGTTAATTAAAGGTTTGTTTGACCCAACAGATAATTTAATCCTACCAGCTCATTCTACAGTTCCCATAATGAAAAACAAAACAAAACAAAAAAAAAAAAAACAACCCAGATTTCATCATAGACACTAATCAACTGTATCTGATACTGTTTATGAGTGTGTCCTCTCTCAGGAAAGCTTGCAACTTAAAAATGAACCATAAACACTTGTGTATTCAATATTTTCAATGTTCTTCCATTTTTTTTTTTTTTAAATATATAACTAGAGGAGTCTGGATTATCCTTCTTTATTAGGTCATAGAACATTCACTCTTTGAAAAACTTTAAAACAGCCTTCCATACTTGACCTTTACAACTAACAAGCCATGAGAGTAATATGCAAGGCAAAGTGGTTTAGACACTCTTAACACCATCTTTTTTCTTTGTTGTTTAACTTTCTAACACAGGTTAGATATTCCTTCTCACCACTGTCCAGCTCAGTAAAAAAAGACAATATGAAGAACAATATAAACTAATCCTGAAGCATTTGAGCCTGGGATATAGCATAGCTGGGAGAATGCCTGTCAGGCATGCAGCCCTGGGTTTGACCCCGAGTGTTAAATAAAACCACATATGTAGTCCTTCAAATCCAGCATTTGTGAGGCTGGAGTACTAGGATCAGAAATTCAAGATTATCCTCTGGAATAATGGATTCAAGGCCAACATGACCTGTAGAAGACCATCTCAAGAAAACAAAACCAACAAACAAAACCACCAAGAAAACAGTAATAAAGTCAAAGGTAAATCTCTAACTTCTTCTAATAAAAGGTTTAAAAGTCCTTATTGCAAGAGTAGCAGCTGGAACATAAATTAATGCATTATTTCAAACAGAAGCTGAGTTCAGCAGACTTGAAAAAGTATGAGGCTATACTTTAATATGAATTCTACTATTTTCTAGTAAAGAGTATGAGAAAGAAAAATGATTTTTCTTTTTCCAAAAAATAAGGCTGTCACAAACTGTACATCAGAATATGAAATGACACTGGAGATGGCCTAACTCATGAAGTATAAATCTCAACAAAATTAGTTTTTCTGGCATTCATTATACTGATACATCTATGAATATACCAGTATTTAATAATATAGCTGATTGATATACAACTTTCACTTAAGCTTCTTATGTGGCTAACTACTGATTAAAATTCATGCCTTGATTCAGGGAACTAAATTTCTAGGAAAAAAACACATTTCTCAGCAATGCTTTTGTCTGTTATGGTTAACAGAATTAGTGGAATAACTGTCACTTTTCAGCCCAAGGTTCAAACAGCAGCTATGCCTTCTCCACAGTTCCCTCTTGTCCCCTCCAGAAGCAAAGGCTCACTATGTTTGGCACTACTAGAGTCACAGAGGGCAGGAGCATGAGTTCTATCTAGTCATGACATACAAGAGGCACTTTCTGATGAGATAGCCTATACTGGGCCACATTGCGAGAAGTAAACTACTAAAGGTTTTTGTTGTTGTTGTTCCTGTTTTGCCATTATAGTTGGCCAAATAGTTTGCAACCTATTTAGTGTTACATTAAGGATAACTCTAACATCAATAAAATTTTGTTACTGGAAAGAGAGTGACAAAATAAACAAACACAATTATGGAGCATCTTTCTAGAGTGACAAGAGAATACAATTAGAAATTTAGAATAGTGCAGTTCTCACAAGCCAGTTGAAAGGCATTATACTTTACTACTCTTACTTACCACAACAGATCGAGGCATTGCTGGTTTAAACACTGAACAAAATTCCAATAACCTTTTCTCATAGTATTTGCAAAGTGTCATTTCTTCATGAGGCTCAAGAAACACTGGATCATTTGGAAGAACCTTTAGACAAAGCAAACATTTCAAAATTAATTGTATTAGTTGTAATTAATTGAATTACTTATTAATTGAATTAACTGTAATTGATTGAATTAATTGTAAATCTGTCCCTGTCTTGCTTGAATGTTTTAGATCTTGAACAAATATACTTCACCTCATTTTCTCTTTGTAAGTTTGCTAAGCATTATACAAAATATCTAAGAAAATAATAAGCAAAATAAATAAACTGAATCTAAATCATCATTTCACAACTTCCCAAACTGTCAGTTGAACATTTTTAAACAACCATGGTAGAGCATGTGCCAATATGCTCCCAGGTTTGATGACATTATTTGTAAGTTAAAAAGGAGATACATATTTTCACTACTTGGAAATCTCCCAAAGTTCCTTTCTTAGTGAATCAGCGTGTCACCCAAATTAAACAGCAAATGACTCAGTGCATTTGCTACCTCATTGTTTGGAGTACACATCCCATTTACTTGAAATCTGTAGGCGCCACTGCAAAGTTACAAGTCAGTACAACAGAAATCAGTGACAGAGCGGAAAAAAGACCTGCATAGAGGGCCATAGACCAAGCTATATATAGTCTTTTGACTGGTTTCAACTGTCTATTTCCTTTCCATGTGCAACCCTCTCAGAGAAGGTTGTTTCTGAAAAGAAGCCACCATTTCCCGATTTCAAGTATTTGAAAATTGCCCTTTAGTTTGGATGAATTTCAGCCTCCTCATACTGACGCTTACAAGTTCCTTGTCTCCGTTCTTCAACCGCTGCTGCAGAGGTACAGCTTCACCCACTAATGACCACAAACACCCACGCACCTGTCCACAATTCTGACTTCCCACTTGGCACCAGCGGCTGTGTCTGCCCGGACCATCCTTTGCCCCTGCCTGATACCCTACAGGACAAGGGATTAGTTCCAGTCCTGAACTACCTCCGCATCCCACCAAGGCTCCAGGCCAGTTCCCCAGGATGTTACTGGTCCTTCTGCCACCTACATCTCCGGACTGGGGTCGCGCGTCCGTGTCTACTTGACTCAGCCAGGTACGTGCTCATGCGCTTCCCGCCCGTCGGAGCAAAGCTGGGACTTGGGAAGGGCCCGCGGCTTCCGAACGCAGCCACTCGAGGGCTGGTGTGCAAGAACCTCACCTTCCCATTAGCCACCGCTTTGCACTTGAATTTGCGGTTGGCGTCGGCCCGCAGTCGCGCCAGCTGCTCCTCGCCAGAGAAGGTCCAGTGCCGCTTCTGGCTGCTGCTGTGGTACATGGTGTCGCCGTCACGTTTCGGGCTGTAAGGCCGAAACAGCACTAGCGACAAGCAGGGAAACAGCTACCACCCGCGATTACAATCGCGGGGAGCCAGCCGCCTGAAGAGACGCGCGAGTGACGTCACGGTCACGTGTCGACGACTGCGGTGGCATTTCCGGAGGCCTTGGGAGGTGTTCCGCGACACGGGAGGGTAGGGCCTCAGGAGCTCTCAGACGTGCGGGGAGGAGCCTGAGGGGGCGTACCCGGGAGGATCAGGAAGTGGGCGTGGCCAAGGAGACTGCAGTCTGAGAGAGAAGTTGACAGGGGTTCCAGATTGGTCCTTAGAGGACACATGGGCTGATCCCAAGCCTCAGGCGGATGCCCGACAAAGGGGTGACATTTGGATGCCTATTCAAGCTACAGCTAATGCCACCTTTCTCTGGGAGGTTTTCAGTTCCTCCCCTCATCCCCATCTGTGAGCCAAAGAGAACACCAGTTTTACAGTTTTTGGTATGTCAAACGATTCTAATAATAAACTATCATAATGCTTAAGAGACTTAACTTCTGCTTTTTTAATTAAATTTTTATTTTTTATATTAAGTATAGTTTATTCGTTTTGCCTCCCAGCTGTAGCCCACTCCATACTTCCCTCCCTCATCTCCTATGACCGTCTCAAGTCCACGGATAGGGGAGGTCCTCCTCCCCTTCCATCTGACCCTAGTTTATCAGGTCTCATTAAGACTGGCTGCATTGTCCTCCTCTGTGGCCTGGTCAGGCTGTTCCCCCCTCGGGGTAGGGGAGATCAAAGAGCCAGCCATTGAAATCATGTCAGAGACAGTCCCTCTTCAACTTACTAGAATATCCACTGGGATACTGAGCTGCCATGGGCTACATATGAGCAGGGGTTCTAGGTCATCTAGGTTATATCCATGAATGGTGCTTGGTTGGAGTATCATTCTCAGAAAAGACCCCTGTGCCCAGATTTTTTGGTTGTGTTGCTCTCCTTGGGGAGCTCCTGTCCTCTCCAGGTCTTACTATCTCCCCCTTCTTTCATAAGATTCCCTGCACTCTGCCCAAAGTTTTTTAATGAGTCTCAGCATCTGCTTTGATACACTGCTGGGTAGAGTTTTGCAGAGGCCCTCTGTGGTAGGCTCCTGTCCTGTTTCCTGTTTTCTCCTTCTTCCAATGTCCATCCCATTGTCTTTCTGAGTGAGGACTGATCATCTTACCCAGGGTCCTCCTTCTTGCTTAGCTTCTTTAGGTGTATAGATGTTAGAATGTTTATCCTATATATTGTATGTCTAATATCCACTTGTAAGTGAGTATATACCATGTGTCTTTCTGCTTCTAGGATACTTCACTCAGGATAATATTTTCTAATCCTACCATTTACCTGCAGATTTCATGATTTCTTTGTTTTTAATTGCTGAGTAGTATTTCATTGTGTAAATGTACCATAATTTCTGTATCTGTTCCTCCACCGAGGGACATCTGGGTTGTTTCCAGGTTCTGGCTATTACAAATAAAGCTGCTATGAACATGGTTAAACAAATGTCCTTGTTGTATACTTGAGCATATTTTGGATATATGCCTAGGACTGGTATATTCCTCAAGTGAATACTGAGGAAGCACTATTTCTAATAGTCTGAGAAAGCGTCAGATTGATTTCCAAAGTGGTTGTACAAGTTTACATTCCCACCAGCAGTGGAGGAGAGTTCCCCTTTCTCCACATCCTCTCCAGCATGTGATATCCCTTGAGTTTTTTTTTTTTTTTTTTTTTTTTTTTTTTTTTTTATTTTAGCCATTCTGATGGGTGTAAGTTGAAATCTCAGGGTCGTTTTAATTTGCATTTTTCTGATGACTAAGGATGTTGAGCATTTCTTTAAGTGTTTCTCTGCCATTCTATATTCCTCTACAGAGAATTCTCTTTTTAGCTCTTACCCCATTTTTTAATTGGATTAGTTGATGTGTTGCTTTTTAACTTCTTTAGTTCTTTATATATTCTGAATATTAGACCTCTGTCAGATATAGGCTTGGTGAAGATCCTTTCCCAACCTGTAGGCAGTCTTTTTGTTCTGACAACAGTGTCCTTTTGCTTTACAGGAGCTTTTCAGTTTCATGAGGTCCCATTTATTGATTGTTGACCTTAGAGCTTATGCTGTTGGAGTTCTATTCAGGAAGTTGTCTCCTGTGCCAATGACTTCAAGGTTTTTCCCCACTTTTTCTTCTAACAGGTTTAGTAGTGTGTCTGGCTTTATACTGAGGTCTTTGATCCACTTGGGTTTTAGTTTTGTGCAGGGTGATAGTATGGATCTATTTTCATCTTTCTACATGTAGACAACCAGTTAGACTAGCACCATTTGTTGAATATGCTGTCTTATTTCCATTGTATGGTTTTGGCTTCTTTGTAAAAAATCAAATATCCACAGGTGTGTGGGTTTATTTCTGGGTCTACCTTCTGTTTTTTAAAATTATTGTTATTAGGACTTTCAAAATTGCATTTGTGATATCAAATTTGCGTTGGTTCCAAAGCCTTCGTTTTTGGTTTTTCTCATTTTCTTTTTTAGAGGGAGCGCACAAAGCAGTCCCCTACTGCCATAAATTGTGCAATAATTTTTCTCCCTTTCTTTTTGCTTAACTCCCTTACTTGTCTCACCATGGACTGGAACTTATTCTTTAGTTGAGTGTGGCTTCAAATTTATGATCCTCCTTGCTATGCCTCTCAGGTTCTGGAAACACAGGAATGCATGACCACAGGCACACACATTATCTTCAGGTCATATTTCATTGCTTATAAATGGGAGCTATTAAAAAATCCATTCTAGTCTTCCTAGAAGAAGAATATCACAACTCAATGACAAAGATACTGTTTTACTAGATACTACAACTAAGTATAATATTGATAGGATAATTTTCAGTGTTTTAAAAAACACAGATGTCTTTGTGCAGCAGTTCTTAAAATTGTGCTTTGTATTATTTTTAAATACATTTTAAGTATTCTGAGTGCCAATAAAACCTGTAATCCAAGAGTTGCAACCAAAGATCTGACTTTACAGAGCACTTATTGCCTGTTGGTCTCCAAAGAAAGCCTTTACATGCTTTGCTAATGTTACCTGAAAGAGCATACACAGTATCGGGAATTTCTTTCTTGATTTTGGAAATCTTCCCACTTTTTAAAGCCTTATCCTAAAGACCCTAATGTTGTAAGAAAAAATAACAAATCTGAGACTGTATGTTCCTAACACACAGGAGGAAAAGGGGACCCGGAAGAAGGGATCAATTTTATTTATGCAACTTGGGAAAATTTTTGCATGTCTTTGTGTGTGTGGTGTATGTGTGCATGTTTATATGTGTAACTTGCAAGTAAAAGCCCACAGCTGATGTTAGATGTCCTCAGTCTCTTTCCATTGTATTTATTGAAGCATCATCTTTCAATGAAACCAGAGTTCTCCAGTCTCTGCTAAGCTAGCTAGCCTACCTGCCCTGGAGAGTCCCCCCACCCCATCTCTGCCATTAGAGTCATGGGCGGGATTACAGATAGTCAACAGGCATGCTAGATTTTTCACTTGAGTTCTAGGCATGCTAAATCTGGTCCTTGTGTTTGAGAGGCAAATACTTACTCCAGTGGTCGACCCCCAATCCCCAACTTAGAGTATTTTTAAGTCAAACCTTGTATAAATTTTCTTAACTTATTGCCTTTATTTCACCAACACACAGTTTCTGGTTTCAGAGACATACAACAAAAATAATCAAGCCAGGAGTGGTGGTGAATGCTTGTTAGATCAGTACTGAGTTGGTGGCAAAAGGATCAAGAATTAAAGGCCAACTATGTAGTGAGTTTTAGGGCAGCCTGGGCTACATGACATTCTTACCTAAATTTTTGTTTTTAAAAGAAAGATTGAATTATACTTAATCTCACAGAAATAACGTACTTGAAAGTATGACATGATATTGTATTCCTTTAGCTACTGATATGGGTTTCTAACATTTTTAATATACAATTAAAATAAATGTTACAAATTATATTTTTCCTGTCATGCAGTGAACATTGGTTCTAAAATCTTTTTCTAGTTTTACCCCAAGTCTTTTAAGTTACCACTAGGAGAAAACAAGGAGATATCTATAGGTGATACTTGCTTTCTACAAAGCAGACCAAATCTAAGGGAAAAGAAATAAAAAGATGTCAAGAAAATATCTTTGATGCCTAAGTGGCACAGCCTATGATGCCTGCTACTCAGAAGGCTGAGGCAGGAGGATAAAATTTTGAGCTCAGCCTGAGTAACCTCCTGAGATTCTATATGAAAATAGTTGAAAGGAGAGCTGAGAATAGAGTACTTATGTTATAGAGCACAAGAGGTAGAGCCCTTGCCTAATGTGGAAAATTCAGGATTCAAATGCCAGCACTGCAATAAATTATGGTAATTAACAAAAAATAAATCTTTAATTTTGGTGTGATTACTCAAAATTGATACCTTGTTTTGGTTTAGGACTATTAAAAATAGAGGTGTAAACTTTGCAACCATGTCTTTGTTTCATGAGGTCCTTAGGCCTAACTTATTATGATGTTCTGCTCCTGTAACCTTGCCTATTTTGCCTGACAAATCCCACAGTTAGAAACCCCTAACCCTGAGCTATAAAAGCATTCTTTTCCTCACACTCAGTGATGACCTAAATATAACCAGTTCAGTCAATATTATGTTAACATGAATATTTTCATGGCTGACCATTTGGTACTGAAAAATGATGTTTTCCCAGGGAAGACCATCTGTTTTGCTCCTAGCTTTCCTCAGGTGACTATATTACTTGTATATGGTTGAGAACTTGTGGGCTTTTTTCTGTCTAGTCTGGCATGTCCTTAGGTGCCATCCTTGTTCAATCCTTGTTCATCCTTGTTCCTTGATCACTTTTGGGCAGTCATGTTGGTGAGACATTACGGTTGTAGCTTCTGATGTTACTAGGAGACATAATAGCACAGCAGACTCCCTGATCTGGTTCTTCTAATCTTTCCACCGACTCTTCCACAATGTTCCATGAGCCTTATATGTTGATTGTTTTATAGATGTATTCATTGGTACTGGGTTCTATAATTTGGGGTTGTGATTGGTTGTAGTTTTCTGTATTGGTCTCATACTGTTGTAAAGAGACATATTCCTTGATTGGATAACTGTACTTATCTGTAGCTTTAAAGCTAAGTGTTTATAAATTGTTGTTAAGTATTATGCTAGTTTATTAAATTAGTGGTTGTAGTTTCATCCCCAATAACCATAATTTCAGTAGCACTGATTAGTTAGCCAGGTTTTCAGTACCAGGCATGGTTTTCTTCTTGCTGGATTATTTTGTATCCTTTAGACCAGGGGCTCTGACTCTGCTACTTTAGAATCCTAAGTGAGTTTGTATCCTTGCAGAATCGATTATGAGCAAGAATCCTAGTAATTCAATTTATTGACAATTTCATGCCCTTTATGAATTTCCATCCTTAATAAGAAAAGAGGTGCAAAGTACAAGATATATCTAAAGATTTCCTTAGAAATAAGGTGAATTACCTGATATATGATATATTAAAGTAAGAAAGTTACCAAACACTTTAAGCAATGTGTTCATATGAATAACATTGTCTTTTTGATACAGTAATGCAGGCAACTTAGTTGGCCTCAGATTCACTGTGTAGTTAAATGGCAAACTCCTGATCCTAGAGACTGAAGAGGACACCTTCTAACTAGACTAGCCTCCTAGCAGAAGAAGGGGAACTCCAACCCACCTGCAAAAACTTCCACCCAAAATTAACCCTGCCTATAATATGTGTAGGGATAAAGATAGAGTAGATAAAGCAGAGGTCAAGGGAATGCCCAACCGGTGCCAGGCCCAACCAAAGATACACCCTATCAGAGAGTGCCACCCCCTGACACTATGAATGATATTCTGCTAAACTTGCAGACTGGAGCCTGACAGAGTTATCCTCTGAGAGACAATACCTAAGCTACATCTCAAAACAGAAGCCAAGACTCACAGCCAAACATTGGTTGATGTGTAGGGCTTCTTGTCTAACATTCATCTTAGTAGGTGTGGTTCTGCACTTTGCTTCCCTCCTCAGGGTGTCCGGTCATCCAGTCACCACTGCACATGGGCCTGGGAAGGATAAAGTGGAACAGGAACAAGTGAGTCCTTGGGATCCCAGTCTGGAGAGAGTGCCTGTAGGGAGAAGTTTTTCTCCAAATTAGCTCTTCAAGCGTTATATAGCCTTTTAGCTAGGAGCTCTCCCAGTGACACAGCAACTCTTAGATGATAGTCAGTGAAACAGCTTGTGTACTTTATTCGGGATTATATGAACCTTGGGGAATGGGAAGGAATTTCCAGGGTGGGCTCATATTATTAGTTGGGGCAGGGATGCTAGCGATGCTATATCTACATTCTAGAGAAGAATTCCAGAATTGAGGAGGTAGGGGATCTAGGGCCTGCTGACAGAGAACAGAGATGGAGGGATCCTTACTCCTGATGACCTCAAGATTGAGATTTCCGTGGTTTGGACTTGTATCCATCTCACTCTAGCATCATCCCAGTTTCCCTGGAGGCATAGTCCACATGCTCCACAAGTAAGTATTTAAGCAAATTACAAAAATATATTTTACTCAGGCAACTACTGATTGATCAGGGCTGCAGAACATACTTGGAAACTGAACTGCAATCCCAAACCAGGATGTCACAGAGCTTTTTTTTTTTCAGTCTCTAGAGCCACTTCTTTTTCCTTTTTTCTTTTTTAAAATATTGTATTTTTATTTTATTAATTACAGTTTATCCCCTTTGTATCCCACCTGTAGCACACTCCCACTTTCCCTCCCAATTCCAATCTCCCTCCTTCTCCTCCATCCTTGCCCCAACCCAAGTCAACTGATAGGGGAGTCCTCCTCACCTTCCATCTGATTCCAGTCTACCAGGTCTCATCAGGAGTGGCAGCATTGTCTTCTTCTGTGGCCTTGTAAGGCTGCACCCCCCCCTGAGGGAGGTGATCAAAGAGCAGACCAATCAGTTTATGTCTGAGACAGTCCCTGTTCCCATAATTAGGGAACCCACTTGGACACTGAGCTGCCATGAGCTACATCTGTGCAGGGGTTCTAGGTTATCTCCATGAATGATGCTTGGTTGGAGTATAAGTCTCAGAAAACACCCCTATGTCCAGATTTTTTGGTTCTGTTGCTCCTCTTGTGGATCTCCTGTCCCCTCAAGGTCTTTCTATCTCTTCCTTCTTTCATAAGATTCCCTGCACTCTGCCCAATGTTTGACTATGTTTCTCAGTACCTGCTTTGATACACTGCATGGTAGAGTCTTTCAGAGGCCCTCTGTGGTAGGCTCTTGTCCTATTCCCTGTTTTCCCCCTCTTCTGATATCCATCCTCTTTGCCTTTCTGAATGAGGATTGAGCATCTTACTCAGAGTCCTCCTTCTTGATTAGCTTCTTTAGGTGTACAGATTTTAGTATGTTTAAATTTTTAAACATTTTAGTATGTTTAAGCTTTTAAACTTGAACATTTGTGCCAAAGTTACAGTTTCACTTTTCCATCAGTCAGAATCATTTGTTTTTTCATAGTTAGGAACAATTATGCTGTTTTAGGGAACAAACGAAGTATGAGGAAATTGGCTAGCCATCTAGAAAACTCCACTACAGCCTGGGAATTTGAACTTCATTTCACCTTATGATCAAAATGGAGTTTGAAAATGGAATGACAGTACTTAGGATTATTGTAACCTGCTAAACCTGCTTAAAGTCTATAGCCCCTCAATTGAGATCTACTTTAATTCTCGGCATAACTGTACTTCTTCTTTTAATACCTGCTGCAGCCTTTAGCCTTTAGCATATTAGAAGCCATTTTGGCTCCCACTCTCCATTTTGATTATAAAGTAAAATTAAGTTCAAATTCTCAGGCCCTATATGCCTAAAACCAGGATACAATTCAATAATTCAATACTTGCTGCTTAGAACAAAACAATAGAAGATAGATGCATATTCTACTTGAGTTAAAGACGAATATATGTTCTGTTAGAGTTAAGACCACAACATTCTGCTATCTTCCTTATTCTCAGAGAGCTGGAAAGCCCCAAAAGCTCCCCTAAACTAAATCCTAGCCAATCAGCTTAAAGTGTTTTGTCTAGCTACTTGGAACAAAACTGATTATGTTAAGATAGTCAAAATGATATAATGCTGCCCCCAAACCTCACTTCCTACACCTGGTTACCTGGTTGTTATGTTGTTATAGTTTTTGGTATTTAAAAAAAAAAAAACTGCCTTAGAAACATACGGGTGTCATAGTTTGGCTCCAAAGTCCCAACTGAGTCCCTGACTGGTCAGTTTTTGTTCAGCAGTCAATAAACTTCTGTCAATCTGAGTCTGGTTTTGAGTGGTCAGTATGTGGCTGTTCCAGAACCCATAAAAGGCTACATCTCATTTGCTTTATCCCAACACATGCATGTAAGTTCACTTCCTACATATATTGTGTCTGCAAAGTACAGAATAGGGGACCAAATCTCCTGGAACCAGTGTTACATGGTTGATAACCAAACTTAGGTCCTCTTCACAACAAAAAGTACTCCTAATTGATGAGCCATCCCTTCACACCAATAATCCTGACTACTTTTTATCAGCTATTTGTATTTATTGGCTTTGCACTGTCCCACTGGTGAGTTCATTGTGCTTGGTTACAAAATTGGAGACTCCGTTTTGAAGATCTGAAGAGCCTGGGATTATAAATCTTAGCAAAAGTTCTCCTAAGTTACAAACTTTTCTTAATGTGTGTGTGTGTGTGTGTGTGTGTGTGTGTGTGTGTACATGCATATACTTGTGAGGCCAGAAGTAGATGTCTTCTTTGATTGCTCTGGAGCACATGTATAAATTTTATATATTTAGACAATCTTTCATTTAATCATTGAGCTCACTGCTTTATCTAGTTGAGCTAGACCAGTTTGCTGGGAAGATCCCATCTCTATTTTCTGAGCAGTGGAATTTCAGGCAGGTCACCACAATGTAAGTTGCAAGGATCCAACCTCTGGTCCTCTGCTCATCCATCTTCCCAAACACTAGATATTACTTGTGACACATAGAATTAATTATTACAAATCCTCCTTTGGCAGAGTTGGAATCTGTATGCATTTTAATAAATAAACTGAATTTTTAAGTAAGCATAATGTTACAATTCTACTTAACATAATATAGGTATACTACATCCAAGTAAACATGTACTATGTTTCTCCCGAGAAAAAGAGACCAATTCCTTGAATGATGTTTGATTTTCTTGATCCTAGAACTGAAATACTATCATGTAAAATTAAGAAGACAAATATTATTTTAATATTATGTAAATCAATACATATTATGTCATATAATAATGGGATAAATAAATATAATATATTTGTGTGTATATACTGACACAGGTATACATACCTAAACCAAACATTTATAACAGAACAAAAAAAGGACACTAATAGCAATTACACCTTTCATTACTGGAATTGGTCATATAATTCTAGATGATATTTATAACTACATTCTCCCATGATCCATTTTGTGTTCCCTTCTTGTGTAATAAACATTTAATCTCATTATTTACCAAACACTAATATCAGGAAGGTTTAGAGCATCAGTAGTTCTGGATGGATTTAGTTATAGTCATTTTCCATTATTGTTGTTACTGAACTTCTAATACTTGTAATAATACTTTCAATAGAGACTCTGAAGAATCTCCTGTATACTAAAAACAACCTTTCTTAACACTCTTGATGGAATTTTAGTCCAATTTCTCACAAGTAGTAGGGCTCAGTATTCCCAGCACAGTTACTCCATTGCCTGTCATTTGGAGACTCAAGGACTACGAAATGAGCAGGAGTCTAAACTTAGAAGTGGAATCACTTCTATATATCTTCAATGTAGCATTCCTGTCATTGGAATCAAGATTTTAGGTCAGGAAAGCATAAACATATAGGAACAGAAAGCACAATAATTTGCTAGCTGGTCATTAAGAGTAGTAGTGATTGAAACAGTTCACATTTTCACTCTAATTCCTTGAACCATGAATCATTGCAAAGGAAGAAACAGCTCCATGCTGATTCAGAGCATGTAAGATTGTCTGGTTCCAGTGCTCCAGCCTTGCAAAGTATTGCTATAAAGTTGATGTTCTAAATGAATCTTCAAAATACTATTCTAATCTTTTATCAAATTTAAAACTGCTCTGGGATGATGAAAACTGTTACGATATCTATCTTATACATTACATGAGTGTGAATCTATTACCATAATTATTACACAGTGAAGTGAGTTGCAGTGAAGTAGTGACAATAGTTAAGGCATTGTACAGAAGACTTGAATGCAGGAAAAGCAAATCCATCTCCAGAGTAACTGATTGCATCTTCTACTGCAAAGTTTATCCAGGGCTATGTAATTTTGTGTTCCATCTACCATTATTACATACTTTTACCCTCCATTCCCGAACATAGTTTCTGTATTTATATCTGTGTGAAGTATAAAACACACAAAAAAATTGCTTGGACTGCAGCTCTTTTTTTCTTTTTTCTTTTTTTTTTTTTTCAGTTTGTATTTCATTTAGGGGATTCTAGGACTTAAGTCTAATTCCAAGTCTAAAAGCAAAGAGTGAACTGGGATGGAGTGGGTCTTGAAAAGAATCCAAAAAGGCAACCATTTCAGCTGCTCAGACCGTGCAGACCTACCACTCTCACACGTTAACATTGAGGTTGATGTTACAGGGGAGGAGATGGCTCTTCTATTAACAAAGACTGAAATTTAGGGCCTCAACTTCACCAGTTTCTTCCTGATTTTCTCACACCTCCCCATCGAATATTACAAGATCTCATTCTTTCCTAATCAGTGCCTTCATTTTGACATATGTAACCCACAAGGCAAAAAGTTGAGCTTCAGTTATAATTTGGTCAAACACAAAAATAAAATCTGCATGTTTAATGATCTCAGCCTGTAGTCTTCTTTAAGACACGTGTGGTACCAGATTTAAGAGGAACCAGAGGTGGCAGGAACACATCAGGGAAACACACTCTGCAGAATAAACTGGTTGGACTCATGGGAGGGAGGACTTGCAGAGATCAGGGAGCCTGAGGGAGTCTAACCTATGTTCTTTGCATATATCTATATATGCTATATAGCTTGGTGTTCTTGTGGATATCCTGATGGTAGGGGCTGTCCCTGACTCTTCTGCCTGCTTTTTGGCCCCCCTTTTCTCATACTTGGTTTCCTTGGCCAGCCTTGATGTGATGGTGTGTGACTGATCTTATTTCAGCTTGTTATGCAGTTTTGATTGATGTCCCTGGGAGGCCTACTCTTTTCTGAGGTGAGGTGGAAGCGGGTGGATCTGGGAGAGAGAAGAGGTGTGGGAAAACTGAGGGGATGGGAGAGAGGGGAAAGTGTGGTTTTGATGTAATATATGAGAGAAGAATAAGAAATTAGAAATAGATTTACTTTATAAACTCATTTTGTTGCTTGCTTTTCTTCAATGGCAATGGACCAACACAACCTCTCAGTATATTGTTTCCTTTTTGTCCTCATTTACTTTCTATTGCTGTAATAAACACCATGACCAAAATTAACTTAAGGAGGAAAGAGTTATTTCATCTTATGGCTTATAGTACATCATGAAGAAAAGTCAGGGCAGGAACTCAAAGCAGGTATTTGGAGACAAGAACAGAAGTACAGGCTGTGGAGGATTGATGCTTGCTTGTATTTTCCATGATTTGCTCAGCCTTCTTTTTTTATACCACGTAGGCCCACCTGTCTAGGAAATTAAGTAGCTATTAGAACTTCCCACAGTGGATGAGGCACCCCCTGTAATGGAAGTTTTGGTTTCTTTTTATGTTATGTAAATATGCTTTTGTTTTAATCCCAAGTGTTGGATTACAGTTAGACTATAGTTTATCTACACCTGTTAATTGTATTATATGGAACATGGCTTTTGCCAGCTGATAATGGCCTACCACATGCAGCATGGAGAAGGGCATGGTCAGAGTATAAATTTGAGAGCTGAGAAAGGAAGAGGGAGGGCGTTCGTGAGGCATTCAGTGTTGGCAAGTGGCATGTAGCATGTGACATGTAGCAGTTTGGAGAGACTAGAGACCAGATACTGTGTGGTGGTTTGGAGCAGAGAGATAGAGAGAAATGCTTCTGAGCTCACAGCATGGAGGAGACTGCTAGCTTCATCTGTGGTTGACGGAGATTGGTAAAGAGCCTTAAAAGAACTCCTTGACCCTACATAGCTGGGAGAAGTTAAGGGGTCTGGGCCCTCTTAGTCACTAACCTATTCTCTCCTACTTAAGAGAGGTAGAAGCCTAAACACCCCAAATAAAGGAGAATTTTTGAAAAGAACACTACATGTGGTACCCATCATGATGCATAAGAAAAAGAAGGTCTAACAAGTGACACACACATGTGGCTTAGGAATAAGGGGGAACTTGGTTTTTGGTGTCACAAAGGAGTGAGTGTACTGTTTCAAGATGTTAGTAAAAGGTTTATAGCAGCAGTTGCTCCTGGTTCTCTCCCAAAATGCTCCCAGAGAATTTTCTGTTTTTGCTGTTTTCTTCTTATATGCCATTTTAAAAAAGATTGGAAGAATGACAGAAAAACAGAAGTGTCACTCAATTCTGTTATTCTGGAAAGGACTACAGAGTTCAACAGGAAAGTTTACGAGTAGAGATTGAAGCACTTAGGAAGCAAATAATGCTGCTGAAAAATGAAAGTTTTCCTGCTCTTGGCACCCCATCCTGCTGCATGGGCCAGGTGTTCAGAGCACCTGCATGCAATAGTAGGCTGATAGTAGGCTGGGAAGAACTGGAAGCTGAGAAGGCCATCAGGCTCTGGAGCAAAGTGATAGTGCAATTGCCTTCGACTACACAGTCAACATCAGCTTTCCCAGTCTTCGTGCAACATATGCCTACTAATGATGGTGATGAGGCTGACAATGAGATGATATGGAGTACAGTAAAAATGCTAGATCTAAGGCACTTTATAGAGGCTTTCATAAGGTATGGAATGCTTTCAAGTTTCATTAAACAAATGTTAACTAACTGGGCTACCCAAAATAGACTTATTCCTCAAGACTGGAAAGAGTTGGTATCAGCTGTGTTAGAAGCTTGTCAACAGTTACAGTGGTTATTGTGGTAGAAAAATGAAGCCACAAAAAATAGAACAAACTATAATAAAGGCGATAAATGTTATTAACAATCAACTGCTTGGTGAAGGGTGTTATTCTGATTTAGGAGAACAAGATGATACAGTAACTGAATGATGTCATGTTGTAGCATTAAGAGCATGGGATATGTGTTAGTATAATGTTCTTGTGGAATGTATACAAGTTACCCTTATTCATTCAAATGCGGATTTCTCTACCCCACTATCTGGTTTCAATCTGGATATTGCATTGTGATGCTTATTCTAAGCATCACCTTTCTGAAGTTTGTGTAAACATGCCACCATTTGTTCTCTGTGTTGCCAGTAAATACAACCATTCAATGCTAAACAACAGAGAGAATAGTGTGGGACATCCTGATCCAGAGGTGAGGAGGAAGAAGGAGTGGGGGAGAGATCCAAGAGGAGAGGACCGGGAAACATCAGGAGAAATGAACTGGACCTAAGATATGAATGACTAAAAAGCAAGGATAATGTGGGTAATCCAAATGGGAGGAAGCTATGCAGGCTTGGCGGTTCAGGATGGAGTAACTATTACCCAGCAATGTACTCTAGGATAATTAAATCCTAATCTCTGTGTGGTGATTTAAGTATACAGCTGGTTTAGGAATAACCCACTCTTTTAACTCAAAGATAAATGAATAATAAATATTAATAACCAACCACAAGTGGCATACCAACATGGAGAGAGTACAGCCTTAAGACAAGTTCAAAAGAGAATCAAGGAGCAGATGTATAAGGGTCAGCCAAAGGAATGAGGAAAGAGTGCAGTAATAGATTCAAAACTGATTCATGTCTTTAAAGGCAGTACACAGTAACATCTGTGTTAACTTTTATCATGGACAAAAGTTATTTATACCGCTAGTAAATGAGAATCAAAACCAGACTTTGCTAGCCAAGGCAGAAAAAAAATTTCCCTTTGAGAAGGGTTCTTGCCAGTCTGAGGGGCAAACATTTATGGACCCAATAACTTCCCAGAGTGAGAAGGAGTGGGGATCCAGGGAAGGAGGCTGATAAAAGACCTTTCCTGGAAGCAGGAGCCAGAGACAGACAGAGAAGCCTCAAGCATTTGAACTGGTAAGGTCCAGAAGGAAAGCTGGGTCTAAGAAAGTAAAGTCCTTAGGGAAAGGGTTTGAGATTAAACAGATAATTTTCTATGTTGAAAATGGAGGAAAACACAATGACACAGTGCTTCTGGATACCATTTGAGTTTGTTTCTCTTAGCATACAAATAAATTTTTCAGAGACAATTTCAGTTTTGTATATCCTCTTCAGAAAAGTACAGGATGAGACAGACTTGGAGAAAAAAAAAAACAAGAGACGAGAAATTAGATGCTAAATTAAAGGCAATAGAACAGAGGTTGGGGGAGGATTCAAAATCTTTGAATCAAAACATGGAGCCTTCAGAGCAATCTAATCTGGAACTTACAATAACACCAAAAGAAGTAGTTCCAAGTGAGCAAAGTCTACAAAGGGTTACAATATTGTAAAATGGCAGTCCATTGAGATGCTGGAGAGAAAGCCTTCATCTATAGGCTAACTTGATCAGAGTAGATATTTTGTGTGTATTATTAAGGTTCAATTATGAAATGAAGGAGTATATGCTAACGTAGAAATAGAGATCCTGTTTAGTATTGTCTTGGAACAAGGTCATATGGTTTCTTTTCTTTTCTTTTTTTTTTTTTACTGCAATAAAACATTTTAATTTAGTTCAAAGTAAGAGATAAGAAATAACTTCAATAAAACATATAAAATTATACAAGATACCCTTTCAACGGGATAAAAATATGCTGGGAGAAGAGATGGATGGGAAGGTTAAAAAAAAAAGAAAGAAAGAAAATCAGGGAGCCCCTGACAGTGCTGTCTGACACCATTTCCAGCCAAAATGATGGCTTCTCCTCCAACACCTTAGAACATAGGAATTTCTCCAGTAAGTTTAGCACATACATTAAGTACACACAGAGAGAAAGCATGTTCTTTTTTTCCTTCCTGATTCTATGGACTGAAGACTATTTAAAATACAGGTAACAGTTACAAGACGCTCATTTTTGGGAGATTTCGCCTCCTCCAACCGTCTCTGAGAACTGATGTAATTAATTAGCATTTTACAGAAATCAGTTCTTCCAAACATGTTTTGCCTTCTAAACTCCCCTTTTTTTCTTTTTCACTCCAATGAACTAGGATGGAGTTAGGAAGTAATTCTCAGGGTTATTCTCATCCTCCTCTCATTGACCCTTTTTTAAAAAAAATATTTAATAATACGCAAAAAAGGAGGGAAGAGAATCAAATGTGCATCTCCAAATTTTCTTCTTCTGCAGGTAAAATGCAAACATACTACACACCTCCCCCCACTTGTTAGAATCTATCTGAATCAGAAATAGACAAGGGTCATATGGTTTCTTATGTGCTCCATTTTACAGAGTTTGGAGAAATGAAATACATGCACCATGACATAGATTCATATTCAGAATTCCAGTGGACTTTTGCCTTAAATTCTGGAGAGCATGCTAGTACAATTACACATTTGTTGGAAATGGTAAATGTTTTGGAGATGTTTTTGTAAATTGGGGCTGATAATGCATTGGAATTCAATGATATTTTATACATTATGACATGACACCTGTTATAGATATATCTTATAATCCTACACATCAAACATTTATAAAAATATCCAACAGCAATTTTAAAAAGATGTCATAAAACAAAAGGGAAATATAATATCTCCCCAAAATAGATTAAATAATGATTTATCAATTTTCAAATGTTTAAATGAGGTAAGTAGCACACCTGATAAGACACAGTGGAATTTAGAAAGCACTGCTGAATTAGAGCAGCATATAAAGATCCTAATTCTAAAATGGAGAACAGAGAATATATTACACTGGGGAAGAGGTTTTGTGTATTTTCACACAGGAGAAGGGAAATTATGGGTTCCATCAAAGCTAATAAAAAATCATAAATGACAGAGGAAGATGTCCTAAAAATCTTGGCCACACATAAGAAGAGAGAAATCAAGAAGACTAAACAGAACAGGTAACATAAATTGCTGATAGCTTCACATGGGAACAACTCTGAAACTGACTGAGGCATAAAGATATCTCCAGCCAGAACTTCAACAATACATGGCCAATAAATCCTTGGCTACAATATTGTCAATATTTATTACGCCACTCTTTTTAATGAAATAGATAAAATTGGTTTACAATTTGGTTTCATTGTGTACATCTCGTACATTTATAATTTTAGGACTGTGTAATGCTTGTGAGAAATTATATGTTTTCAGAACAAAAGGACCAGCACCAGGGATGATGGACCAACCTGACAGGATTCATCCTTCCAGCATACTGAGAAGTTGACACATCTGTTCCAATATCTTGAGTGCTCCAGCATTCTGGTTGTTCCAGCCTCAACTGCTTCAATTGCTGTTTCTCATCAAAGACTGATCCCAAGAGAGCTTTGAAGAAAGCTACTAATCTCAACTGGTCCAGCATTTTAGACTGTTCCAAACAGGACTTTAATTAAGCCTGAAATTTTTCAACATTCAAAGAGTGGACCACAAATGTTAATGCTTGCTGAATTAACTATTTTTCCCAATATCCTTTTGGCCCCCTAATGGTATTTCTGGGTGTCCAAAAAATCAGAAAAATCCAGGCGAATGACATCCAATTTCCTTTAAAGGGGATTGGGTAGGTTTTTGGTTGTTTATTGGGGCTATGAATGTTTATTGTCATTGGAAGATGGTTATAAGTTATTAATGATCTTATTCAAAGAGAAAATAAGGTTAGGATATTAGGTAATATCCTATTGCAAGTTAATTGTTAATCAACTCATAATTATGTCATACACTAGTCTAATTTATCACAGGAGTATACATCCTAGGTTTAATAGCTGGCTTTGATTCTATAGACAGGTAGATTATATAAAGATATGTAAGTCTTCAAAATCTTCAGAGTCCTACAGAATATGATATTTAAAAATGTTTTTATTGTTTTAAAGATTCTTTGACAATGAGAGGTCATCTCCAGGCAGCACCCACTACCTCAAAGAAGATGATAAGCGTTGAAGGACCTCCATATGGAGATTGCTTCAAATGTGGCAAATGAACCATCCAAGCAAAAAGACAGTTTCACGACAGACAGAATTCGCCTAAAATGGGCAAGCTTAAATGCAGGCCAAGTTGACTGCAGAACTCTGCTAAGGCAGGGTAAGCATGTCCTCAATAGTTCCTGCTTCATATATATGTCTGTCAAATATATTGAGCCAGAAGGCTGAAGATGATGCCCTGATATTATAGACAGGTTTGGGTGATTGTTAAGGCAGCAAACTGTCTCTGTCATTTTTTTTTTTTTTTGGAAGCAGCTTCCTATTTACACCAGTAACTAAATTTATTCCTTCTCAAGTATGTGGTAGGTTTGAAGACCAATTAGTTATAGTTCTACAGTTAAGCTTAAGTTGTTTAGAATTTAAGAAAATATGTGTATATAGGTAATACCAATTAGGATAAAAATTAATTTAGGTATAGAACTTTAAACTTGTCAAGATAGGAGAGATAATCTAACACTTTCTCCTAAGTTGCCAGACACACTTGAACTGGACATTGCACATGTAAATCTTACCTAATAGTTTTAACTGTTTTATAATTTTTATTGTATTGAAAAAAGGAACATTTTATGGTACTTAAAGGGGGAAATGTTGATATAATATTCTTGTGGAATGTATATAATTTACCCTTATTCATTCAAATGCTGATTTCTCTACCCCGTTATCTGGTTTCAATCTGGACATTGTAATATGATGCTTATTCTAAGCATCACCTTTTCTGAAGTTTGTGTAAACATGCCACCATTTGTTCTCTGTGTTGCCAATAAATACAACCATTCAATGCTAAGCAACAGAGAGAATAGGGTGGGACATCCTGATCCAGAGGTGAGCAGGAAGAAGGAGTGGGGGAGAGATCCAAGAGGAGAGGACCGGGAAACATCAGGAGAAATGAACTGGACCTAAGATACGACCAAAAAGCAAATATAATGTGGGAAATCTGAATGGGAGGAAGCTGTGTAGACTTGGAGGTTTGGGATGGAGTAATTATTGCCCAACATTGTGCTCTAGGTTAATTAAATAAATTCTGGTCTCTGTGTGGTGATTTGGGTATACAGATGGTTTAGGAATAACCACTGGTCTACTAAAAGACACATATGGTTCAGGAGCCTGGTAAACCAACCACCCCATTTACTAAGGCAACTCAAGGCCCTGGAGAAGCCTTCACAAACTTCCTACAGAGACTGTATTCAGCTCTAAATAGAGCCATACTGGAACTTGAGACCAGACAAGCATTGACAGAGATCATGGCTTATGAGGATGCAAATATTGAAAGTCAGAGAATACTTAGACCATTGAAAGCAGGAGGAGCCCCACTAGATGAATAGATAAGTGAGACTACTGGTATGGCTCTCAAGAGCATCATGCCTATATTTTAGGACAAGCTATAATTAGAACTCTCAGAAATCAAAATGCCTGGTGCTTTAATTGTGATGAATTTGGCCACTTTCAAAAAAATTGTAAGGCTATACATGTCAACGCTCAAAACGACACATGCATTTACTTGGAGAGATATGGTAATTTCACTTGTAGTTGAGAACATTGCTTCTGGCCACAGTGTTCAAATACCCATATTCCCCAGAATTTATAGGTGTTATAAGAAGGGAAAGCATTGGAGAAATGAGTGTATATCTAAATAGGATTTAGAAACTGACCTCTAGCTGCTGTTAAACTGTCAGTTCAAAACCCCACAGCAAAAAATATAAGCAATCCTCCTTTGGTGACAAGCAGGAAGGAAGATTAAAACTAAAATTACTGATATCACCAATGCCACTGAAGGAAATGGGGATTTGAATCTGGCCACAGATACATCTCTTAAACTAGCTCCAAGAGTTGGATGTTACAAAATAATCACTGGTGTTTATGGTCTTTTGCCTTCAGGGACAGTAGGGATGATCTTGGGAAGAAGTGGATTAACTTCTCAAGGATTTATTGTGCATCCAGGTATTGTAGATGGGGATTACAAGGAAGAAATTAAAATCATGGCATATGTAAAACAGGAGATGTGAATTATTACAGGGAATAGAACTGTTCAGCTGTTACTGTTTCCTTACATCAAGGGCAAAACCACTCTGGTAGAAAGAACAGGTGCATTTGGGAGTACTGGAAAACGTGTGTATTCTGGCAAACATGATTTTAATGATCAGAGACCCAAATTAATGGGTCTCTGGTACAAATGGTACCATGAATGGTACAAATGGTACAAATGAATGGTAGTGAAATACAAGGTTTGGTAGATACAGAAGCTGATGTCAGTATCCTCTTTCAAAAGTCTTAGAATCTAAAATGGCTCCTTCAGAAGGTTTATACACAGTTTACAGGAATTGGTAAATAACTCAAGTAAGACAAAGTGTACAGTGGATTAAATGTGTGGGACCAGAAAGGCAAACAGTTAAGTTGAGACCCTATGTGGCTGACATATTTATAAATTTATGGGGAACAGATCTTTTATAACAATGGGGTACACAAATTAATATTCCAGCAATCTCAGAGACAGCAAATAATGAAAGAAATGATGAAATGGTAGATGCTCCTGGGAAGGTATTGATATGTGTGATCAAGAGCTTTCATAAGCTCTGCCAACTGTCCAAGTAGAGGACATCACAGGGACTGAGTTTCCAAATTTATAAGAGGGGCCACTGTTGAAATTCCAGCAGTCTTTCCCCTAAAGTAGTTATTAAACAGACCTGTTGGTATGATCAGTATCCCATAACAAAAGAAAAATTGGAGGCATTTGAACAACTGGTACAAGAGCAGCTAGAAGCTCAATATATAGAGGACTCTATCAGCCCATGGAATTTCCCTGTGTTTGTTGTGAAAAAGAACTCAGGGAAAATGGAGGATGATAATGGATTTAAGAGCAGTGAATAGAATAATTTAACCAATGGGTCCTTTACAGCCTAGAATTCTTTTACCTTCTTTGTTACCTAATCACGGTCTATAATAGCACTTGATTTGAAAGATTGCTTTTTCATACCCTTGCATGAAGAGGATAGGGAAAGATTTGCTTTCTTAGTACCTACTCTGAACAATAGTGGTCTAATAAAGAGATACCACTGGAAGGTACTTCCACAGCGTATGTTAAATAGTCCAACTTTGTGTCAATGTTTTCTGCAACAACGGCTAGAAATAATTTGTACACAATTTCCGCATATTATCTATCATTACATGGATGATATTTTGTTGGCTGATTCTGGTGAAGATATCTTAGAGAAAATGTTTAAGGAAACACAAAGTGTTCTGCCATGCTGGGAGCCACAGTTTGCTCCAGAAAAAAAAAATACTGAGAGAAGATTCTATTAGCTCTCTGGGTTATAAGTCAACAAAAATATTAAACCACGAAAGTAAAGATCCATAGTGATCAATTGTAAACTCTTAACGATTTTAAAAAAATTAATGGGAGATTACCTGGCTGAGGCCTATGATTGTATTAAGTACTTATGAGTTGAGTTATTTATTTCAAACATTACAAGGAGATTCAGATTTCAACCCAAGATGTCTAACAGCTGAGGCAGAAAATAATTCATTCTGATAGAACAAAGTGCAAGATGCATATATGGACTGAACTGATAATAAACTTGATTGTAATTTGGTCATTTTGTCTTCAACTCATTCTCCTACTGGGCTCATTATGCAAATGGAAGATATTATTATGGAATGTATTTTCTTAGTACATAAACAAGGTAAAAAATTAAAGAAGTACATAGAAAATATTTCTAAATTAATTATAAAAGGTAGAATAAAAATTCTCAGGGTTGTCAGGAACTGTACCAAAAGAAATGAAATCTGGCATATGGATATGTTTCATTTTGCAGAGTTTAGAAAACAAAGGTATGTACTATACCATAGATACATATTCAGAGTTCTAATGGGCAACTGCTTTAAGTTCTGAAAAGGCTGATTGTGTAATTACACATTTGTTGGGAATAATGGAAATTATGGCTATACCTTCACAAATTAAGACTGATAGTGCTCCTGTATATGTGTCCAGTAAGATGAAGCAATTCTTTGCACATTATAATATAAAGTATGTTACCAGAATACCACACTATCTTACAGGGGAAGCTGTTGTAGAAAGAGCTAATTTATACTTTAAAAGAGATGCTTATTAAACAAAAAAGGAGAGTAAAAGCCCCCAGGCACAGGCCAAATAATGATTCATTAACTCTAAATTTTCTTAATGTTGGTGAAAAAGGAAGAACAGCAGCTGAGAGACACTAGGTTGAAAAACTCAATAACTAAATCAACCCATTTACTATACGGACATAGTGACATAAGAATGGAAACCTGCAATACTTTTAACATGGGGAAGTGGTCATGCTTGCAGGGAATGAAAAAAATACGGTTACCAACAAAACTTAAAAAGATTAGATTTGACCAGGGAAGACCTGCTTCTAGCTGAGACATGAATGTCTTCGCATAGGAAATGAATTGTTAGCTATCTGGTCCTTATGATGCAGAAATGTACCTATGATATTACCTTTAAAAAGTCTGTGTACTTTCAGAGAAAAAGACCAGATAACAATGAAGATAAGGCAAATAGCCCAGATGATTCAGTCTCACAGACTGCCTTAGTTACTGTTTCCTTAAAAATCTATATATGTGATTTCCTTGTTTTTAATTGCTGAGTAGTACTCCATTGTGTAAATGTACCACAATTTCTGTATCCATTCCTCCATTGAGGGACATCTAGATTGTTTCCAGATTCTGGCTATTACAAATAAAGCTGCTATGAACATAGTTGAGCAAATGTCCTTATAGAGTGGTAGGGCATCTTTTGGGTATATGCCCATAAAATTTGCAGGCAAAGTGTGGGAACTAGAAAAAATCATCCTGAGTGAGATAACCGAGAAGACACAAAAAATATATACTCACTATAAGTGGATATGAGCCATATACTATAGGATAAACATACTAAAATCTATAGTCCTAAAGAAACTAAACAAGAAGGAGGACCCTAGAGAAGATGCTTAATCCTCATTCAGAAAGGCAAATAGGATACACATTGGAAATAGGAGAAGACAAGGAACAAGACAAGAGCTTTCCACAGAGGACCTCTGAAAGACTTTACCCACCAGGGTATCGAAGGAGATACTGAGACTTATAGCCAAACTTTGGGCAGAGTGCTGGAATCCTTATGGAAGAAGAGGGCGACTGAAAGACCCAGAAGGGACAAGAACTCCACAAGGTGAACAACAGAGCCAAAACACCTGTGCCCAGGGGGCTCTACAGAGACTGATACTCCAATTAAGGACCGTGCATGGAGAGGACCTTGACCCTCTGTTCAAAGGAAACCAAGTGAGTTCCCTGGGAGTAAGGGGCTGTCTCTGACATGAACTCACTGGCAGGTTCTTTGTTCACCTCCCTTGGGGGTGCAGCCTTGCAGGCCACAGGAAGATGATGTAGCCAGCCTTGATGAGACCTGATAAGCTAGGGTCAGATAGTAGGGGAGGAGGTCCTCCCCTATCAGGAGAATAGGGAAAGATCATAGAAGGAGAAGAGGGAGGATGGGTGGAACAGGGGGAGATGAGGGAGGAGGCTGCAGTGGGGATACAAATTGTAATAAATAAATATATAAATAAATTTAAATAAAAAAGAATCTACATACAGGTGAACTTCAAAGAAGCTAGCCCAAATGATCGATCCCACAGAGACTAGTCAATAAACTCAAAGAGACTGGACAAAAACAAAAACAAACAAACAAAAAAAAAAACCAAAAAACAAACAAACAAAAAAACCCCACACAGAATAGACAGAAAACGTAGAGAGTGGACTGAAAAGACAGAGATTGGCCAGAAAACATATAGAATGGACAGGCAAAGATACAGCTACCTTTTCCACCACTTGGCCAATATCCTAATTTTTTAAGGTTACCCAAAAGGATATTTTTACCCCCAGACAGCAAGAAATAATTTTAAGAACTTGATGCCTCCATTTCTAGGAGGAGACATGGATGTTTTTGGTCATTTGGTGGGTTATGGATTGGACATGATAAGTGAAATAACAAGGGAAAGGTTGGAAGCAGGGATCTCTTTCTGTTTTATTTATCTCTCTTGTAAAGGAGGGGGAAAGGGAAAGATAAAAGAAAATATGGGGGCTCTAGGATGATAATATAAAAGGTAGACTATTAGTGTCACCAAGGACACCAAATAGGAATGGAAGGGGCTTTGTAAATGTAATTCTTACCTGATAATTCTCGTAATTATTCTTATTGTACATAGTTTTTTAATGTTAGAGAAAAAGTCATTGTTTTAAACAAAAGGGGGAATATGTTATGGAAGTTTTAGTTTCTTTCTATGTTACAGAAATATTTTTTTTGTTTTAATCCCATGTGTGGGATTTTAGTTGGGCTATAGTTTGTTCACACCTGTTAATTATCTTGTGTAGAGTATGGCTTTTGTCAGCTGGTAAGTGCCTTCCATATGAAGCATGGAGTGAAGTATGGTCTAGGACTCAGTATAAATTTGAGAGCCCAGAAAGAGAAGGTGTGGCATTTCAGTGTTGGCTTGTGGCATAAAGTATTTTGGAGAGACCAGAGACCAGAGTTCGTGTGGTGGTTTGAGCAGACAGATGGAGAGAAACATTTTGGGGTGCAGCGGCGTGGAGACTGCTGACTGTGTCTGCAGTTGAAGCAGATTGGTATAGAGCCACAAAAGAACCCCTTGGCCCTAAACAGCTGGGAGAAGTGAAGGGGTCTGAGCCCCCTCTCCCCCCTAACCTTTTCTCTCTCCTACTTAAGGTTGGGAGGCTGGTGGACGGGAGGTAGAGGCCTAACACCCCAAGTAAAGGAGAATTTTAAAAAAACAGTGCTACAACCCCCAAATCCAGAAAATGTCCCTTATACTTACCTACAGGCCAGTTTGATAGAGAATTTTCTCAGTCAAGGTACCCTCTTCCCAGATGACCCTAGTTTGTGTCAAGTTGACAAAAACCTACCAGCACAGTTTCCAAGAGAATTTCTAGAGTGTATTCACAGCCACCCATCTCCCAGGGTCTTAGCATGGGCTGGCTGACAGTACCCAATGAAGATATTTTATGCATCTGTATTATCACTTCACACCATGGACCATTATGATTGTGCATGTGTTTACATAAAGAATTGATGAACACAATTATGGAGGCTAAGAACTGCCCAGGAGACAGTTCCAATGAGAATTTGATGGACTGATTGAAGAGAAGCAGTCATGAAAATTGTAGTCTGAACACAATTAGTCAGATGGGGAGTGGGAGTTCTCATTTAGATGTCCCTCTTCCCCTCTTCCACCCCGTTCCCACACTCATTTGCTTCCTGTGATCCAGCACTGCTTCTAGGCTGCAACAGTGGAGACCAAGCACATGACCTTCAAGTTCCAAAATATTTTCTCTCTGACCAATTATAGAGTATGCTTTATTCATCACTGTCCTAGGAGACTGGTTTTGAGAGTTTAATATGCATACAAGTCACCTGGGGGATCTTGTTAAAATGCCGACTTTGATCGCTGAGGGCAGGACCCAGATTAATTTCCATCTTGCTCCTTGGTGAGGCTGTGCTGTTAGGTTGTAGACTACATTCTGGTTCCCAATTTTTACACTTGTCATAGCTCCTAACTACAATGTCTTGAACTTATAACGCCTATATAAGTTTCTTTAGGTGCATTTAATTTAAATTACTTCTGGATACTCTCCAAATTGTCCTAGTAGTGTTAAGAATCATATGTCTTCCAGTACAAAACTAGTTTAAATAAATCAAATCTTTCAAATGATAGTAAGTCAGACTGTAGAATTGAAATTTAAACTTGATGCAAGCCCTTAGTTAAAAACTACACCTCAATTGTGAACTGAAAAACTGCTTAAGTAAGGGACTGCAGAATTAAGAATATGATATTAATTTACCATCTTGATAATATCATTTTTAGAATTTGCTTGGGGAGATATTGATAAGTTGTAATAGGCAATCACGTATGAAAGTTTACAGACTATGAAAATAGTTTATTTTTTCATTAAGAATTATATACTTCAGCCTTTGAAAAGAATTATTCGAGTAGTTAAGTGAGATGAAGTTATGCAGTCAAAAATTAGTCAATTTATTTTGCTTTTCTTCTAATCAATAGAAATTTCTACCTGAACTATTACACTATATTATGAGAATAAATGTAGTGTGGTTATAGGATTCCTGAAAGGCATTCTGGAGGCATAAGAAGCAGTTTTAAGTATTTGGCATTTCAAAATCCTCATAGCAACTCCGTATCTCTACCTAAAATTATATGCAGCCATTTCACTATCTAATACAATTAGATGTAATAAATGCAAATAAATACTGTTTTCACGAATGTGCCCAAAGACATACACAGAAATTATATGTAAATATATAACATTATTTTAGATCTTAATAAATCATTTAAGCTCTAAATATACTTAAGAGTCACTACGGTTTTCCTTTAATCAGCATATTATTGTTGTCTTTTTAATTTGATTTTATTAGTACTCATCTATTAAAAGAACCAGGTTCACAAAGAAAAAAGTTATCAGTCAGCCACACTTGCACATCACAGTTTATCCACATGAGGGAGCCATGTGGCTAGATCCTGGAGACTAGCTTTCTTGTGCTCATCTTTGTGAAACAACTAATGGAAAACCCAACCAACCAGAAACCCTACAGGCAGTTTTCTCTGGTACTGTGAATTTAACTACTTCTGATCTCTCACATTGGCATAGTACAGTCTTATTGTAGCCCAGTTTGTTTTCTATAGCAGTGGTTCTCTGACTTTGGCATTGCACTAAAGTCACTAGGGCAGGTTTTTTTTTTTTTTTATTGTTGTTGTTTTCAAGACAGGGTTTTTCTGTGTAGCTTTGGATGTCCTGGACTCATTTTGTAGACTAGGATGGCATTGAATACACAGAGACACCTGCCTCTACCTCACTGACTTCTGGGATTTACAGGTTTGTGCCACTCCATCCAGTATACCAGGGCAGTTTTTAAAAGCCTTAGCCCAAGTGAACAGGATCTTTCCATAATGATGCAAGGGCAATGACTAGTTTTAAAGCTCCACAGTAGTTCTATACTGAAATTAATGTTGTGAACTTTACTACTGTAAATATTTTTTTAAAAATAAATCTAATTACATCATGGGGAGGGTAGATAGCCATTCATTGAATCGCCATTAGTCTAGGATAAAATCAAACTTTTTCACATGATGACCAGGCTCCCTGTAACATCTAGCCATTTCCTTTCTACTATTGTCACCATCTCTTACTTCAATATGTGCAGACTCAGCCTACAGAATTGCTTTCAGGTTTCTAAACTCACCAGGCTTTTCTACACTTGCAAGCTTGTGCTTCTATGCCTAACAAGCAATATAGTAAAATAATAATTAATATTTATTGAATGGCAAAATGAATAATATAAATTGGCTTCCTCATATTTATGATGGCATATTTATTTTATCAAACACTTGACAAGTGTTTGGTTACTTTTCAGTGGATTGGAGCAGAGCATGTGGCATCTGATCCACCTACACATCTTGCATATATTTCAAAGTCTCTGTCTTTTGTCAAATGAATCAATTTAGAGGTAACATTTGAAACTTCTCTGGGAACAGCTGCTCCTCCTTTGCCTCTCTTCTTACTCTAAAATTTTTCAACCCTAGCATCAGTGTTTAAAGCTACAAAATAGCTACTTGCTTATAAATTATGTTCCGGGCATCTTTCCTGAATTTGTGGGGCCATTGATAGACATTCAGATTTTTTTGCTCTGATAATAGTTCTCATCCTAGGAATGCTATCATGTTATCAAACTTTATTATTAGGCTGAGTTCCCCTCCCCTCACAACACACACATACTGAGGACTGAAAATCAAACAGAAGGACACATGCTGGGCAAGTGTTCTAACACTAAATTTGCTTCATGCTCTACCCTTGTAAACACATATAAATGTCCTGTAAATCAGAGATATAAACCAGTAGATCAAAGATATTTTAATATAAAATACTAATATATCTCCTTGTCAACACAGTGATTAAAAGGCAGCAATTATTATTTTTTCTTGAATAATCAGCTCATAAAGATAAAGGTGCCTAAGATCCAGAAAAATCATGTGACCCTCATTTCAGGAAAACAAGATACATTAGTCAGGGTTCTCAAAAGGAACATAACTGATAGAATTACATATGTATATAAATATATATAGAGAGATATAATATAGATTTACTAGACTGTCTTATAGGCTGTAGCTCAGGTAGTCTAACAATGGCTTTCTCCTGCCTGACAGGACAAGGATCCAGTAATTGTTCAGTACACAAGACTGAATGTCTGAACTGTCCCAATCTGGTACTGACAGTCCCAGGGATGTCCGAGAGAGCTGCCACTTTTCAGTCAACATTGGAATCCCAAAGAAGTAGGTTCTAACACCATTGAAAGAATAGATTAGGAGCAGAATAGAGGAACTTGCCAGTGAGAGGAAGGGCAAGCAGACCAAAGGCAAAACTTTTCCCTTTTCCACGTCTTCTTGTGTGGTCTGCCACCAGAAGGGGTGGTCCAGATTTAGGGTAAGTCTTCTGGTCCCAAATAATACAACCAAGAAAAATCCCTCATACAAGTGCCCAGGTGCTTGAGTTTTAGTTAATTCCAGATGTAGTCAAGTTGACAACAAACACTAGCCATCACATAAGGGAAAAACCTTCCAGCCCTGTGGTAGTTAGAGAATGGCTAATATATGCTTATTTATATGAATGCTTGGCCCCTAGTAGATGGAACTCTTTTGGGAAGCATTAGTATGTGTGGTTTTGTTGGAGAGAGTATGACACTAGGATTTCAGTGAAACTGAAGTTTCAGAAGCCCATGCCAGGCCCAGTCTTTGGCTCTCTGCTTCCAACTTACAGATTGGAGTTAATCTCTCAGCTATTGCTTCAGAATTCCTGCCTGCGTGCTCCCTTGCACCTATCCTGTAATAGTAATAGAGTTACATTCTGAAACTGTAAGCAAGTCCTCAATTAAATGCTTTCTTCTGTAATTTACCTTGATCATGGTTACCTTGATCCATTCACAACAATAAAATAGTGACTAAGACATTGTAACTACCAGAAGACATAAAATCTATAGCAGCTACTTATAATATCTTTTTTTTTTTTTAGGCCTTCAATGAAAACAGTTTTATTTCTTCTTCTATGTTTCAATTCCAAAGGAGAAGTTGAGTGAGTTGAGGACTCAGACAACAAACACTGTAAAATGTAGCTTTAATTACCACTCCAAATTGACGCTTTAGTATAGTATATTTCTCTTATATATATGAATGCGTCATTTGCCATGTAAACAACTTTTTAATGTAGGCATTCCTTGATGTTGTTTGAACAAACAGATGTCAATATTATAACTAAATAATAATCTTCTGTCATGTATACACATAGATTCTTCAAAATCAGTCTTGTATATTGTCTTCTGGTGAAAGAGTTCACATTTAGATGAACATCTGTGAGGCTGAATCCATGATTAGAATATGGATGACATTTATGTGCAATAATAATCAAGGACTTTGATTTTCAAATATAAATTCAAACATGCTTAAACTGATTTAAAACTCACTGTGTAGCTGATGAAGACCTTGACCTTCTGATCCTCCTCCTGCCTACTGCTCTCAGGTGCTGGAAACTTTATTGCTTTTATTGGCTATATTAGGAATTTCATACTTGATAAGAACATTTTATTGTTGAAGATCCTTGAAAACTGGAATGTGTTCAGGATACATTTTGTCTATACAGAGCAAGTATATATGTATTTAAACCTCAGTGTCATGCTCATAAAAAGTAGGAAGATTTAGCTGTGTGGGTTCTGTCTCCCTACATGCATTTAAACTGCATATTTGGGCAACAATTTACCTTCTTCTTCTATAAAATATAAACTAAAGTTACTGATATAGCTAATTCCCATCTTTAAATAAAGGGACTTACAATTGTATAATCTATTACAGTTGATAGATTTTGCTTCTTTTCTTTCCTGGTGCCTTTTCTTTCTTCTGAGATTAACATTCCGCGTTTAGTAATGGTTGCTGATCATACCATACCTTAATATGGCATGTGAAGTGCAATTTTAGGGTGTCAACTCTACTTGCAATCTGTTGTTGTTACTTCCAGAATGTTAGAGGATGACAGGATAATCGTAGGTCAAAGACAAAGAACCTAGTACTTTCACACAGAAAAGCAGACAGCAATCAGTACCAGCATATTCACATGATTCTCCTCATCAAGCCACTGAGACAGGCCAAACAGATACCTGTACATGCACTGGCTGCTGGAGAGTGTCCAGAAACCAAGGGCTCAGTGACTAGTTATAGAAACTGCTTGACATCCATCAGGGTTTTTATAAGTTTTACAGTCTGACATACAGAGCAAGACCATACAGGACATGTCAAGAGTGTAGAATTGTCTCTTTCTGTACAGATGCAGGAATCTTTGAGCCCTTTTTTAAAAATTATTTTTTATTTATTACAATTTATTCACTTTGTGTCCTGGCTGTGGCCCCCTCCCTAGTCTCCTCCCAATTCTACCCTCCTTCCCTCTTCTCCCCATATGTCGCTCCCCTAGACCACTGATAGAAGAGGTCCTCCTCCCCTTCCATCTGACCCTAGCCTATCAGGTCTCATCAGGACTGGCTGCATTCTCTTTCTCTGTGGCCTGGCAAGGCTGCATCCCCCAAGAGGAGGAGATCAGAGAGCCTGCCACTGAGTTCATGCCAGGGACAGACCCTGCTCCCCTTGCTAGGAAACCCATTAGGAGACTGAGTATATGGGCTATGTCTGAGCAGGGGTTTTAGGTCCTCTCCACACATATTCCTTCGTTGGGGTATCAGTCAAATTCTTTTTTATTAAATGAACCATTTCTGGTTAATTTCTCATCTGCCATTGAAATAAGATGACATTAGCCATTGTTATTACTTACAATATATGGCTTACTAGAATCTGCATATACTGAAAATGTAGATCTGACCTCTGCAGTTTGCTTGTTTAATTCCAGTTATATACCTCCTCATGATTTTTCATTCTTTATAGTGCCTCCATGAATGTCCAAAGACTTCCTTAGTGTTGCTGGTATTTTTTCCTGTTAAACACATATGTAATATTTACTTAGACAATGCAGCAAATATAAACAGCTAATTTTCTACTGTTATTAAATTACCATTTAGAAATTTACAGTGTAATTGTATTATACACAGATACATATATATGCATTAACTTACCAAGTCCATTTGGTGTTGCTCATATGTGCATGTGTTTAGGGTGACTACTTGGGACAGGAAAACCTGTCAGGGAACTCATCCTTGGAGAAAATGAATTTTCAGCACCTATTATTGCCTTCATCCAGAAGTACAACTTTGTAACAGTTCTCTCCATCCATGTTGGAATATCACTTGGTGTTGTCACTACACATGTCTTGTTTGGGCAGCCATACTGTTGAGATTTTGTATATACAGCTTAGGTGTAATGTCTAAAAGATATTATCAGGCAGCAGGCATCCTGATCCTCTCACACCAACAAACTTTCTGCCCCATCTTCTGTGATGCTATCTGAGGCTGAGAGGTAAGGGTTGCATTATAGATGTACCAGATGAGGTGGGACACCTCATGATCACTTATCTTCTGTATTTTAAGCCATTGTATGTTTTTGTAATAGCCTTCATATCCTGCAAAAGAAGCTTCTGTGATGAGTATTGACAGCTACACTTTATCTGTAAGTACAAGGATAAATATTTTAAATAAATACAGTTAGAAATGGTATTGGTTTGGAAAATGGCAGTAGTCAGTTATTTTTTTGGGGGGGGGATTCTATGACCTCTACATCTATTGGTAATTGGCTAGGTTTATAGTCCCAGGCAAGAATTCACTGCTATTGAGTAGGGCTTAAGTCTAATTAAATAGCTGTTAGTTATACTCAAGATAAAAGTACCACTATATTACTAATGGGTTAACTTGACAGACCAGTCATAGTTGTGATTCATAGGCTATATAATTGGATAGGATCACTTTTCTCCCATGACAATTTGCATCAGCACCTTCATTTACTATGAGAAATCGTTTTTGAGATGGAGGATTGATTCCTGTGTAGTCCAGCTTGTTTCCTCCAAGTCTTGAGTCTGAAGTGTGCAATATTTTCATCAATAGGGTCTTATCTTTAAGTGCTGAGAGGCAGCTAATAAGAATTGTGTGATGGCTATTCTTGGTTGTCAACTTGACTACATTTAGAATTAACTGAAACCCAGAAATGGAGTGGCACATCTTTGAGGGATTTTTGCTTACCTTGAAATGGGGAGATCCACTTCTAATCTGGATCTTTGAGGTAGGAAGACAACTTTAATCTGGCTTTTGAGATGGGAAAATACATGAGATCCTTTGAATTGAGAACTGACTTGTGCTTCAACTCCATAGACAGTGTTCCAATTTTCACCTCTGTTTTCTGTTTTCTAATTTTTGAGTGCATTATACAGATGATCTACACTTGATAATTAAAACAGTGTTTATAGTTTATAAGAAGTTTCCTACAATTCTTATTCTGTTAAACTATTAGACTAATGTGCATTTTAATATAGTTTTCTGTGATAGTGTTGTCTTATTTTCTCATTATAAAAATCTTAGGAAAACTGAACACAGGTCATACAAAGCTGCCATAGAAGTTGAGGAAACTAAAGTGAATGACTGAATGTTGTTTCAGGTTACATGCTTGCTGTCAAAGCCATGAACAGAACCATCCTCAATGGATTCCTCGTCTGATGTCTTTATGCATGTGGAAACTACCCTTTACTTTCCCCAAGTACACTTGTCATGATAAAGACAGTATTTATTCTGAGTCTTTTTTCATATTAACATGTCAGAAGAGATAACATGTCATTTTTCTTTCTTTCTTGATGCCTCTACTGCTTCAAGGGAATATAACTTTATTATTCAATTGTGTATATTAAACACAATGTTTAAACATGATATATGACAAGAAATCTATATCCTGTGTTCAAGTTTATACTGTTATTCAACATCCTGATGTATGTGTCAATGCAGAGAATACAACACATCACCTTTTAACTACATAAGCCTCGTAATTCTTAGGACTGCAGGAGGGAAGCTCCTGCGGCATGTCAACCTGATGTTCCTATGCCGCCCTTTTAATACTGAGCAAAGAACAAAGTATTACTGCCCTTATATGGTTGGTAACTGATAAGCAGACTTCTGTTTCATAGTTTCAAAAGAACTGATGCTGTCACAACCTGCCCCCAGGTTCCAGCAGGGATTCCTGACATTCTACATATAAAGTGATAGGTTCATTATTATCCATCAGGTGTGCAGGCAGACTTTATACAGCTAAGGGAACAGCACAGAACAGTGAATTCTGGAGTTTGATAAAATTAAGCCAATTTTTGCTCTGCCCTACACTAAGTGCATGGTGTTCACAAACTACTTGCTTGTGTCTATTTGTACTCAATAGTTCTTTTGTTCGTCAGTAAAAAAATAGAACTTTTGTTCTTCAGTAAAAATGCAAATGGAAATTTGTTCACCTTTCTCTTGAAATAACTTAAAGCCTTGTTTTCTCTGGTATACAGATTGTAAAAAGTCTCTGAGGCTCTAACAAAATTTTTGTGATTATTATTTCCCTTTATCTATAGATGATTGATGGAGAATTTAGGAAAGGAAATTGAGGTTCCTATACCATTTCCTAATTCTTCTCTTCTTTCTTTTTCTGATTATAACAGACCAAGTTTAAAAATGTCTAATGAAGGATGAAGATAAAAGGAAGGTATTGACATACATTAGAAAAGTATGGAGGTATGACTCTGAGCTTGTGAGATGGTTCAGTAGGTAAAAATGCTTGCCAATGCAAACTCGACCACGTGAGTTCAATTCCTGGGCCCTCATAAATGTGGAAGGGGAAATGGATATCACAAATTTGCCCCCTCCCCATACATATACACTCATCACACACACAGGAACAAGAAAACTTAAATAGAAAGCAAAACTCAAGCCCTCAAACAAAGTGAAGGCAAGACCTTGTGGTCTTTTTAAAGTTGCTATTTATGCATTTTGGACTCATTTAGAGAAATGATGGGATTTATAAAATTCCTGTGCTTGTAGTGTGTTTGACACAATGTTGCAGACCCAATATACTCTTAGTTATTACTTACTGTGGCATCAAAACAATTAAAAATTAGCATTAAAAAAGTTTAAAAAATTGAAAGAAATGTAGAGTGAATTTGCAATGTGTACATTAGATATGATTTTCCATAGTGCTAAGGGAAGGCACCAGTTTCTACAGGCCCTGAAAAGCCTCCTGGGAAATGGTTCATTTCTTTTTTGCCCCCCCCTTTTGTTGAAATAAAAAAATATATATTTTGTAAGAAGAAAAGATTTCTAAGAATAAATGCACAGACAAAGCATTGTAACACAAAAATATCCCCCCAAATCCCACTGAGTTCACTTTCTGTTGACCATCTACGGTTGGGTCAGTCCTTAAGTGTAGTTTGCATAAACCGTAAAACTCCATTGGAGATAACTGGCTTTTCCTTTGCAAGCAGTTACCAATCGGAGATAGATTCTGGGTTAGGGGTCGGGGCTTGTGTTCACATTCCCTCTCAGCACTGGGTTATACTTGTACAGGCCTCATGCATACTGCCAGAGTCTCTGGGAATCCATATTTGCATCAGTCCTGTTGTGACTAGAAGACTTCAGTTCCTTGGGGTCTTCCATCCCCACTGACTCTTACAATCTTTCTACTTCCTCTTCTGGAAATTTCCCTGAGCCCTGAGGAGGGGGATTTGATGAAGACATTCCATTTAAGACTGAGTGTTCCAAGGTCTCTCAATCTGTGCACATTGTCCAGCTGTTGGTCTCGATATATGTTCCCTTCTACTACTGCAGGAAAATATTTTCTAATGAAAAATGAGCAAGATACTGGGCTAAGGCTGAGGATCTGGCTTGCTTCCGTGTATGTGGACCTATCTGCATTGCCCACGTGGCACGCCTGGGTTGGCTACCCAGAGGCTATTTAAAGTGGGCTGGCTTTCCCCAGGGTCAGATGATTGTTCAAGGTTCCTGAATAAACTGCATTGAAAAAAAAAAAAGGCAAGATGATTACCAAAGCAAAAAAAAGATACTGATTTATGCTGTAGCAGAATGTCATAAGGAGTTCATTTTATTTGTCCATTCTTTTAGAAAAACAGTAGTATTTGGTTTTCCCCTAACACTATAGCCTATCTACTCTAAGGTTCTTGGCTACCTGGGCAGTGTCAGGAACTGGTTTCATCTCATGAGGGCCTCAGATCCACTCAAATTGTGATGGATTACTCCCACAATGTTTGTGTCACTATTGCACCAGCATATTTTTCAGGCAAGTCTCCACTGTAGATTCAAAGGTTTGTAGCAGGGTTAATTTACCTTTCTTCTTCAGTAGTGAACAGAGTATTTTCTGTACCATGAATAGTGGTCAGTAGGAATGAAGGCTATAGGTAGGTACCAGCTCAACTTCTTTATATTCAGTGAGTTATGTAGGTGTTATCTTCAGCAATAGGGCCTTACCATCAACTTGTGGAGTGCAACTAACAGCCTTGGCAATAGTTTGGGTTGTTTGAGCTTCCTTTCCACTCCCTTCTATTAAAAATATTTTTTTCTGATACAGTATATCTTTACAGTTTCTTCTTCCTCTATTCCTTCTAGTACCTTCCCATATCCCCTCCTACCCACATCCACTCCCTTTTGTTTATCATCAGAGAAGAATAGGCTACTAAGATATTACAACAAAACAAAACAAAATATAAGATAAATAAAAACATCATATGGAAGTTGGACAAGGCAAATCAACAAAAGGAAAGAGCCCCAAGAGCAGGCACAATAATCAGAGACCCACTCATTCACATACTCAGGAGTTCCTTAAAAATACTAACGTAAGGGCTATAAAATATACATGGAAGACTTAGTGCAGATCTGTGTCAGCCCTGTGCTTGTTGCTTCAGTCTTGTGCATTTATGAGATTTGTTCAGTTGAGTTAGAGGTCCTTGTTCAGGGGTTCTACATACCCTCTGGCTCTTATACTCTTTCTACCTCCTTTTCTGTGGGGTTCCCTGAGTTCTGAAGGGTGGGATTTGATGGCCATATCTTATTTAGAGGCATATGTTACAAAGTCTCTCTCTCTCTCTCTCTCTCTCTCTCTCTCTCTCTCTCTCTCTGCATAATATATGACTCTGGGTCTCTCTGTATTAGTTCCCATATGCTGCAGGAAGAAGGTTATCTGATAATGGCTGAATAAAAGACACTGATCTATGATTATAGCATAATATCATTAAGAGTCATTTTATTGTTTTGTTTTTGTTGTTGTTTAGATCTGTAGTATTGGTTTTACCATAAGTCTCTGGGCTGTCTAATCTCTGATTTTTGGTCACACAAGTAGTTTCTGGTATGGATTCCATCTCATGGGGGTAGGCCTTAAGTCAAATTGGACATTTGTTGGTTACTCTCACAAGCTTTGTGCCACCATTGCTATAGCATATTTTTCAGGCATAACAGATTATAAATGAATGATTTGTGGCTGGGTTGGTGTTTATGTTTTTTTTGTTGTTGTTGTGCTCCCCTGAAGAATACCTTTCTATACCAGAGGCACTAGAACATAGGGGTGAAATTTTTTACAGGCACTATGTCCATGTTTAACAAGTTAAGTATATGTTGTCTTCAGCAATCGTTGCCTGTCAGTTTTGTGGTAAGCAATATGTTCTTTTGGCAACAGCATAAATTGTTTGGGAATTTCTATGGGACCCCTTTGGATAACAATTCAACTGAACATAACCCAGTCCCAGTATGGAAACTTTGTTTGGTGATAAGAGATGGCCAGTTGGGACTTCATCTCCCTCATTATTTGGATATATTATTAGGATTGCCTTCATATATTTTAGGAAGTTTCTACTTGGTTTCTCTACCACCATTCAAATGCCCCTCAGTTCTAGCTGTTTCTCTCTGAATTCCCTCCATCAGTCCTATGTCCCTTCTCCCTCCTAACCTGATCCTCCCATTCCAATGCCCAACATACTGCTTGTCCACCATAAAATCTATTTTCCCCTCCTGGGGAGATCTTTGTTCCTCCTGTCCTTTCCTATATGGGTGTTTCAATGGGGCTCCTTTGGCTAACAGGTTGTTTAGATGTAACTCATTCCTGGCATGGATGTTTGATTTGGTGGTGAAAGATGTCTAGTAGGGGCTTATCTTCCCTGTTATTTGTTTACATTTCTTTCATAATTATATATTTTAAGTAGCTTCTACTCTATAAGATTTCCACGGAGCTCAACAGGCCATTTGTTTTAGCTGTCCTTACCTATAATCACCCCATTCCCTCATTCTTCCCTCCAACTGCCCATTTGATCCTCCCATTCACCCACAGCCCACCATATATATAAAGAGAGATATAGATATATAGATATAGATAGATATAGATATAGACAGAGACATAGACATAAAGATAGAGATAGATAGGTAGATAGATAGGTAGATAGATAGATAGATGGATAGATAGATAGATAGATAGATAGATAGATAGATAGATAGATAGATAGATTCACTTTTCTTGGGAGAGACTTCCCTCTCCCCTTGTTCATTACTCTATACCTAACCTCTGTGGTTATATGGATTGTAGCTTGCTTATTATTGACTTAACAGCTAACATCTACTTAAAAGCAATAATAAATACTATATTTGTCTTTTTGTATCTGGGTTATCTCACTCAGGACATTCTTTTTTCTAGCTCCATTCCAATGATTTCATGATTTTTGTTTAACAACTGAATAATAATCCATTGTGTAAATGCTCCATATTTTCTTTATTCATTTATCCATCAATGGGCATCTAGGTTGTTTTCAATTTCTGATGAGTATAAACAGAGCAGCAATGAACATTGTTAAGTGCATATCTTTGTAGTAGTACACAGAGGATTTTGGTTGTGTGCCTAAGAGTGGTGTAGATTTCTTTCTGGTTTCTTATGGAACAGTTCCAGTTTCTAACCATAATCTATCTGCAGACTGCAAATATTTGCCTTTAACCATATTTGATGTTAGAATATCTCTTTCTTATACAAAAATGTTACTCTTACTTTAGAATTTACTTTCCTCTGTTACAGAAAAATATATTCTGTCAAAAGTAATTAGAACAGTTCTGTAGAGGTACAAGAAGAACATGTCCAACCTAACATTCACATGTACATATTATATCAAATCTAGAATGGATGTGGCCTGAGGAATCCTGATTTAGAAAAACATTCCCTATGGTGTGTGTTTATTGTGAGTGTTCATTGACTAGAGTAGCTCTCCCAACAACCCTCTACCCTGAACAAATAATGTTCAAAGTTAGAAAATAATAAATCTATAAAGAAGAAGAGAATTGGTTTCTTTTCCTACAATTTTCACAGCAATCATCCGAAACAGCCTAGTTGTATTAGTTCTGTGCATTCACTCCCTCATTTTATATTGAATTCCCCAAATTAATGAATATTGTTCTAGTTTGCCTTCTATTGCTCTGATAAACACCATATCAAAATCAACTTGAATAAGAAAATATTTATTTGGCCTACAGTTCCAGATCACAGTCTATCATTTAATTCAGGGCTGGAGCTCAGGGCAGGAATTGGGAGGCAAGAATAGAATTTAGAATCAAGGGGGAGTACTATTTACTGGCTTGCTCTTCAGACTCAGCTTCAGCTACTTTTCTTTTTTTTTTGATTTTTAAAGAAATAATTTTAATTCATTCATAAGGTTAGAGTGTTTTGCCTTCTCCCAATATTTTCACAAACTATTTTATGAGCTTACCCATGGGTTCCAAACTGCCCTGATAATTTCTCTTGCCACCTCTGACATAATGGATGGGTGGTAGGAAAGTATGTGCACTCAAGGTAAGGCTAATGAACTCAACGAAATTGCAATAAAGTAATATCTTCACTTTGATCAAAGTGGTGTGATAATCTGTAGGTATAAGGTGATTTTTTTTTTCAATGCAGTTTATTCAGGAACCTTGAACAATCATCTGACCCTGGGTAAAGCCAGCCCACAGCTTAAATAGCCTCTGGGTAACCAACCCAGGCGTGCCACGTGGGCAATGCAGATAGGTCCACATACATGGAAGCAAGCCAGATCCTCAGCCTTAGCCAAATGTGGAATTGTTCGTGACAGAGAGCACTCACCATCGGGAAGGTGGAAGGCAGAAACCAGCTCCATCTTTAAGGCATAGCATTCCGCAGCTCTCTACAGTTCCCCCTTTTTGTTTTAGACGCATCAGGCAAGAGTAGAGGTCTGATCTCTGATATTAGAAATAAATTGGGACTTTGTACCGATGTTCATTTAGGTGTCATCCACCCAAAGAGCATCAGACCCGTCAGATACCTTTTTCTCAGAGGCGGGACCTGGGGCATCAACCCGCATGCAACCAGACATGCTCTTCTCTGGGTCCAAAGCGGCTGACCCTGAGTGCAGTGCTTAGCCTCTTATATCTCAGCAGATTATCTGTTCAGGGGTAGCACTTCCCATGGTGGGCTGGGTTCACATCAATCATCAATCAAGAAAAAATTTTACAGGTTTTTCTATATGCCAATTTGATGGAGGTATTGTCTCAATTGAGGCTACTTTTTCTTCCCAGATGACCCTACCTGGTGTCAAATTGACCAAAAATTTAAGCAGCACAATTTTAAATAAAAAAGTTCAGTTGTTTTGTTTTGTTTTGTTTTTGTTGTTGGTTTTTTATCCCCCACAGTATGACATGTACTGCCATTCAATATCACTGTCTTCGTTTCTGCTCATGGAGTGGGAAAAGATTTAATTCTCCTAGCTAACAACTGTAAACCTGATTTTTTTTTACTATTTTATATATTTTATATATAATAATGAGAGTAATGGCAAAATAAAATGTAGAAATATTAGAAAATAAAGCCTCTCTGGTGCTTAAGAGCATAAAATATGCATTAAACTGTATATTGAAGTTTGGATATGAAGCAAGCACTCTCTACAACTGTAGCAAAGGGTAGAACAATTATATTCATTTATTAAACGCTGAACTTTTGTTTAATTTTTGAAATAATAAGAATAAAGCAGTAATATATTGTTTGAGATGTAAAAAGCCCAAGTTGTCTGAAAATCTCTCAAGTTGAAGAGTACTTATACTTTTTATAGAAATATTACTTTTTAATTTATTTAATTTTTGACATGCAAAACATGAAAATAGCAAGAACATTGACTAGCTGACAAATGTCAGGGCAAAAATAAGGTATAATTATAGCTTCAGATGATGTCTAAATTTTTCATAGCAAGTAACACAAGTCTCTGAAGTCAGGGCCAAATAAAATCTACATTTTGTACTCGAGCAAAAAGATGGAGAATAACTTTGATTTATATCACCAACTGCATCATTTAGAATTTAAGTTAAATACAACTAAATTTGAAATTTTCATCATTTTTAAAACTTAATGTAGATAAGATGTAAATTATAAAAATTTCACTAAGATATTAATTTTAGAAATGTATATTTCAGTCACTTTCAGTGCTTAGAGTAACTACATATTTTATCATCTCTTTTCTTGAATTAATGTGCTGTTTGCGTGAAAAACTCTTACCTTTTCAGAAATTGATATTATTACTACTTTTACTTTTGAGTGTTTTTCACTCAAGTTTCTTTAAAAATTTTAACTTTCTGACGTGTTTTTTCCACAGCCATGGTGTTAATCTTCTAAATGGTCTGGCTCATCTATCATTTGTAATATTTGGGGTTTCTGGTACAAAGTAAATCATAAGTCACCTTCCAAAATAAAGGACTAAAATAAAATATCTGTTTAAACTTTTAAGCTGCTCACTAATGTGGGCAATTAGTACATATTAAGCGCCTAGAAAAACGTTGCCATAATGGATGGAACTAGAAAAGATCATCCTGAATGAGGTAACCCAGACCCAGAAAGACATGTGTGGTATACTCACTTGTAAGTGGATATTAGCCATAAAGTGCAGGATAAACATGCTACAATCCACATACCCGAAGCCAAAGAAAGACCAAGGGAAGATGCTTGAATCTCACCCAGAACAGGAAATAAATAGACATCTGAAGATGGAGGTAGGAAACTGAGTGGGAGAGGGGTGGGGAGAGTAATGACTGTAGCGAGCTAGTGTATGGAGAGTGGAGTGGGGAGGGAGGGGAGAACTGAGAAAAAAATGGAAATAGGCAGAGGGGCATCTCTGGGATAGGAGAGGCTCCCAGGAGTCTATAGGGGTGACCCAAGATGAGGCTCCTAACAGGGGTGGAATGTTAAGGAGCCTGAAGTCACCACCTCCATTAGCCAGTTGGTACTTCCAGTGGAGGGAGGGAAAACAACTCATAAAACTTTTGACCAAAAAATTGCCCTTCCTACGAGTAGTACATGGATAATGATGGAGCAGAGAGATTCAGAAAATGGCCAACTAATGACTGGCTTAACTTGAGACCCACCCCATGAGAGAGAACCCACCCCAGCACTAGTAATGATACTCTGTTATGCTACAGACAGGAGCCTAGCATTACTGTCTCCTGAGAGGTTTCATCCAGCAGCTGATGGAGACAGATGCAGAATCCCACAGCCGAACAATAGGCCAAGCTCGGGAAGTTCTGTGGAAGAGTGGGAAGAAGAATAGAGGAGCCAGACGGGTCAACACCACCATAAGAAGACCTACAGAGTCAACTGACCTTGGCTCATGGGACTTACAGAGACTGAACCACCAACCAAAGAGCATGAATGAACTGGACCTAGACCCCCTACATATATGTAGCAGATGTGCAGCATGATCAACACATGGCTCCCCTAACAAGTAGAGTGGGGCTGTCTCTGACTCTGTTGCCTTTCTTTGGATCCCTTTCTGCTAGCTGGTCTGCCTTGTCAGGCCTCAGTGGAAGAGGATGTGATTAGTCATGTTGCAACTTGAGGTGCCAAGATGGGTTGATACAATTGGGAGGTCCCCCCTTTCCTGAGAAGGAGGAGAAAGAGAGAAATGAGGGGAGGAGGCATGAGGGTAAAACGGGGAGGGAGGAGGAAGGAGGCTGGGATCAGGCTGTAAAGTGATTAAATAATTTTTTAAATGATGCCGTATAGTTACAATTTTAAGAACTACCACGCTTACCAAGTTATTTTTGCCTCAAGCATATGTTTTGAAATAATAGTTTTCAACCAAAGCACTGTCTAAGCAAATGCCCTATGGTTAGGTTATACCTCCAGGCAAATAAAGAACATTAGGGAAGGGACGGGACCAAGCACTTTTTTTTCCTTAACATTTTGGAAAAAAAAAAAATCAACCCAATGGACTATCCCTAGAACAGTAAACCAAGCCTGATACTCCTAATAATATTTGCACCAGCTGTTTACAAAAATATTAATGTTTCATTGTTCTAAAGCATTTGCAAAAACTTATTCTCAAATCAAACTGTGAAATTTTATCCCTCAATATTTCCTCCTTACTAATAAAGATATCCTTCTGTAATAAAAAGTCTGATCATTTCAGAAAATTTAACAATGATAACACATTATTATCATGATTCAGGTCTACATCCAAGACCCTCAACTTACTCTTTTCATATCCTTCATAGATGTGCATTTAAAAACCAAGATTGGTTAAAGATTCTGCATTATGAAAATTTGCCCTATTTATTTTTTATTTTCCTTTATTAACAAAAGTGTCTTATTTCTAGATAGATAATCCTTTTGCTTTCAAGATTAAAATTTGTCACCTTTAATTTGCCTTAAATATGTATGGCAACTAGTACTCTGAAACACAGATTAGTTATATGATAATATCATTTATATAGTAATTTATATTTATTTATTTATTTTTCTCATATAAAAGTATTGAGAAAATTTTTATGTAATGTACAGCATATTTGGGAATAGGTATATATTATGGAAGACTCAATAGATCTAATTGATATAGTTAACTTTACCTACTTATCATTTTTATTTTATTGTCTCTCACTAGAAAACAAACAGGCATCCAATGGATAATAATAAACTAAAATAAATAAATATGAAAAGGACAAAACAAAGAAAAGAGCCCAAGAAAAGAAACAAAACCCAGTTATAGATGCGGAGATACAGTCTTCACATGCTCCTGTAAAAACACAAAACCAGAAACCTTAATATATATGCAAAGGACCTTTAGGGTAAATAAATAAATAAATAAATAAATTGATAGATAGATAAAATTTACAGAAGCAAGAGAAAAAAAACTTGACATGACATCATGAGACAAGGAGCCATTGAATTCATTTTCCGTTGACCATGAACTGCTGACTCATGCAGCCTACCCCTAAAAGTAGTTTGGAACACTCTCCTATTGTTGGTGGGAATAAAACTTTTACAACTACTTTGGAAATCAATCTGGTGGTTTCTCAGAAAATTGTGAATAATTCTAACTCAAGACTCAGCTATAGCACTCCTGGGCATACACCGGGAAGATGCTTCACCATACCACATGGGCATTTGCTGAGACTGACCTCAAAACCCACTATACAGCTCAGGATTGCCTGAAACTAGTAATGTGCCTGCCTCAGCACCTTGAGTATCTGGATTACAGGCATGTCAATATCCACCTTCGGTTGGTTGTTTTTATTGTGTTGATTTTATATGTATTTATTTCTGTGATCATCAAATCATTCTTAATTTAAATATTGTTAACATTACTTATAGTTTGGTTATATTTTTATTTCTCCAAATTGCAAGGCATAGATGCTGTACACAATACAAGATGCAATAACTTCATTGGAAGGCAACAATTATTGTAATTTTTAAAGATCCTTATGGTTAGTACAAACGTAACTAGAAATCAGATTCATCAACCAAGCAGAGAAAATTTCTATCATGTTTTGAATCAGTAACTTAAAAAATAGGTATTAGGAGCATAGCTATTTTTTTTCTTATAAGTTGTAATGTCTCAAGAATTGATTGGAAACTACAAGCTGTAAGTGAAATACATGAGTAGCTGAAGAAAAAGCACAAGAAAATACCTTTGGCTGCACAGTGCTGTGCAATGTAATATTCTCTGATTTTGTTTAATGGAAAGCTTTTAACAGATCATACTGACAGTGGAAAATGGGAATAAAAAATGTCTGCCCTGTTTGTTTTCTTGTTAACGTACTGAAGATTGACTGTTGAGAAAGAGTTAAGAGCTGACCAATTCAAGCAACCAAATTTGTATTCCCCCCAAATTCTTAAAGATGCGAAGGTCATAATAAGGGCACTAACCTGTAAATTCCACAAGTTCTGCTGATCTGGAATCACAGGATTTTTGCTTTTCAAAGGACTCTCTGTAAATCATCTAGGCCAAACCTTCAACTGAGGCTACTTATGGGAATTTTTTTTTAGAGACTTCAAAGGCTTCATAACACCATGTATTTGCTAGGACTACTTATTACAGCCAAATCCTCTGAGGCTTTTGAATGTACCCATGTGCTGAAGAAATTGTTCAGCTTGTTGAAGGTCACTTATTAAAACATGGCTGTGGGCTACTTGGAGAGATAGAAAACTAGAAAAAGCAGAGCCAGCTGGAGGGTGCTATGTGCTAGTAACTGTGGTTATTGCCTAACTGTGGATTGAGCATGTAAAGATGGCCTTATACACACTAAACAGGTGCCAGATCACTGAAGATAAGACATACTTGTTAAGCACAAACATGATATTATTAAATCCTTTCAAGTTATAGAATTTTTGTAGTTTTTTTCTTTTTTTAAAAGAAGAAATAGAGTTTGATGAATTTAATAGATATTTACTATCAATATGTAGTGCTTGTAAAACTGAGACACAGATGGCCTGGATCTGTATTTCTTATTTAATTTGAGGAAGAACACCCATGGAGGAATCACAGTCATGTTTCTCTCCTCAGCCTCTATGCTCCCTGCATCCATTCTGTGTTATGGTGCACATGCCAACATGCAATCTAGCAGACACCTTCATTTTAATACCTCAGTCTCCTTTACTAAAGCCTTACTTGTGGGTTTGGTGACCCTGCCTGCTCCCTCTGCCCCAGTACAGAAAGAAGAGATGCAAAAGGGATATCCCAGAGGCACTTTCAATGGGTATCATAGTCAGTGTTCTATTGCTGTGAAGAGATGCCATGACCACTGAAACAATTATTTTTTTAAAAAAGCATTTAATTGGAGCTTGCTTACAGCTTTAAAGGTTTAGTCAATTATAGCAGGGGGCATGGCTGCACACAGGTAGGCATGGTGCTTGAGAAGTAGCTGAGTGTTCTATATTCAGATCTGTAGGCAGAGGAAAAGAAAAAAAACATAATGGACCTGGCTTGAATTTTTGAAACCTCAAAGACCACCCCCAGTGACACTCTTCCTCCAACAAGGCCACACTTACTCCAACAAGGCCTCACTACCTAATCCTTTTCAAGTGATGCCACTCCCTGATAGCTAAGCATTCAATAAATGAGCCTGCGGGGTCATTCTTACTCAAACAACCACAAGCATGAGGTTTAAAGATAGTGAAGTCAAAGCTTTGTATTCCACACAAAAATTCTTGGTGTATGAACACCTAGTGTATCAAACATTACTATATATATGCATTCTTGTCAACCTGTAGCGTTGTCTGGGCTTCATTAATTGACACAAACCAACCAAATGAACTGCAAATTTATTCAAGTCTCAAGTTAGTTACTTGTGACTCATAAATGCTCTGGTCAGCTATTAAAGTTGGAGCCTGGCATTTCTGGATAGCCTCTGTGCTCAGAATATGATAACAGACTCCTTTTCTCACATGTATTCCCTCTTCTCCTGATCCTAGGATATTTTAGGGATTGTCACATAGCCTCCAGGGAAATTACAAGCCTAAAGTTTTCCTGATAAGAAACCCATTGAGCAAGTACCTGGGGATTCTGTTAAACATCCACCCTATGCTATCTATGTGTTTTGGCTTTCAACTAATGACCTTTAATCCTATCTGGAGTTCTTCCCCCACCCATAGTAACATTAAGTACTTCTTTGCCCTCTTATAATAGGACTTGATTTACTGTTTGTAAATCAAGTATCCCTGGTACTCAAAGCCCCATCAGATTAAACACCCTTAAAACCCCTCCCATTGCCCAAGTTTTCTAAGTTTCTGATTTGACATGAAATAAATGTGCTGCATGCTACCTTCAGCGTTTCACCATGACCATCTGAGATTTCTCATTTATTCTGGGAAGGAAGGGCTCTGCTCCTCTCTGAAATTTCACCACTGAACTACTGGGGCTTGGCTGCTGGCCAGGTCATAGCTGCCTTGGTCACTACTGAAGCTTTCCAACTCCTGTTAGTATTTTGGAACACAACCTGCTCCTGGGTTACCCAGCAACTTATGATGTCATCATGTGTCACCAGCCAGGTGGCCACACCTGGAAGGCATGGTTACCTTGCCCCTTAAAGGGCTAACCCCAATAAGTGGTCTCTCTCTTACACACACTCTCTCTCTTACTCTCTCTCATTCTTACACTCTCTTACTCTTCTCTCTCTCTCTCTCTCTCTCTCTCTCTCTCTCTCTCTCTCTCTCTCGGTGCCCCTTCCCTTTTCTCTCTCTCTCCCCATGTCCTCCCTCCCCCCCACCCTCCTAATAAACTTCTTGCAGAGAATATCAGTTGTCACCAGCCTCATGCTTTTTAATAAATAGTAATAGTGGTGCCGAAACCCAGGAAGGGCTCACCTAGTTTTGCTAGGGTCCCTTTCGGACTCCTGTAATCTAACAGGATGGTTACAACCAATTTTCTCCCAAAAATCTCTACTTTTCTCTCAACTGCCCTCATGCCCTCACACAGCCATTTCTCTGGCTGCTTCCGCTCTCCCCAGGCTTGGGTGCCTGTCCTGTGGCTGATGCCAGTGCTCCAATCTGGCACCGTGGCAGGGGCTCTCTGAGAGGCGCAGCGATGCAGGTCCGGTTCTGGTTGGTGACTGGAGACGCCCAGTGCAGCCCTGGAGGGATGTGCGGAGGCTGCAAGGGCGTGGGCTGGGGATGCATGGCGCTGGGCGCTCAGCAGCTGCCTGCTCCCTCTTCGGCTGCACGCCCCTGCCTGCGTAGTGACCAAGAGCAAGGCCCCACCCCGGGCAGCACTCCCGTGTCTCAGAGACTCACACAACCACAAAAATCAACTTTGGAAAACTTGGTAAGAAATTTCTAAAAAACCAGCACAGTTGGGAAACTTTTAAATTTCCTGAGGGATCCCCGGCAGACGCCATGTTGGTCCTGGGAGGAAGTGGGCATAACTATAGTTTAAACATTCACTTAACAACGTGGTGCAGCGCCATCTTAAGTTCAGGCAAAGAGGCCCCGCCTCCCGAGCACCCTGCCATCTTGCCATGCGCTCGCCCCTCCCCCACCAAGCTGCGTTCCACTCCCGCTACTGCCAGCTCTGTCTTGCTATGCGCTTCCCTCACCACCAAGCTGCTTTTTGTTTTGCTGCATGCTTCTAAGAGGCTTTTCCCAAGATTTAGGGAAAAAAAAAACAAAAAAAACTTATTATTCTCCCTGATTTCTGTACACTTTACTCTTTACTCTTATGCTTTAAATTCCTTATGTAATGCTTTATATAATTTTCTCATTGGGTTTGCATTTATACGTCTTAATCATAATTAACTGTTTATCTTATATTTTAGACCAGGCCACAACAATGAGCCTCATTCAAATTGGTATGGATTTTTATAAAAATTCAAAGTTACATTTTATTATGTAAAATTTACTATGATTCAACCCTGCTTCAAAATAAATTTTATATAATAATAAAATTTTAAAGTTATAAATATCTATTCAAATTAAGTTGGCTTAAAATATAAGACTGTTACTGTCTCCTATGTGTTGCTCAAATATAATTTTAAAATTACTTTATACTGTTCTGCTCAGGGGTTCATTATTATGTACAAGTTGTTTACCAATATTCTAAATTAGGATCTATTAATTTTAGAGATATTTATGTTAAAACTGGGTCAATTTAATGCATCTTTACTACCAAAGGGTTAAAATATACTTGGTTAATTTTAAAATTGGTTTGTAATGTTCTGCTAAATTGTTGGTTTTAAACTTATAGCTCAAGGGTTCATTATTATGTACAATTTTTTTACCAATATTCTAAATTAAGATCTATTAATTTAAATAGATATTTATATTAAAACTGGGTCAATTTACTATATCTGTACTATAAAAATATAAACTTGGTCTTGTTCTCTAAAAATGATGTTATTAATCTGTAATATAGCCTTAGACTATTATAAGCTATAAACTTTTATATATTAAGTCATACAAAAACTCTGTGCTCTCACTTTAATAAATTATATTCATCACTTTTAAGATTCTAACTTAGCAAGGACAAAACCTAAAGTCCTGGTTGATATTTACTGGTTAACAAATTCAAGTTAATAGTCATTTCATAAGATACATATTTATAGTTCTAGAGATGCAAACATGGTCTCATTGCAATTTTTAATAAACAGCTGAGGATGGTCGTTGAGTCACCATATAGGAGTTGGTAAAAATAGTGAGCCATCCTGAAGGGCTCTAGACCTTAGCTATGTTCTGACGCTGCTGACATTCCCGCAAAAAGGCAAGAGGTCTGCATAGTCCGTTCTGCCAGGTGACATTTTCAAATGCAGCCAAGTGGATGCTGGTCCTGCTGCTGACATGCCAAAGCTGGCTGATGGCAAACTGGCCTCTGGAAGTCAAAATGCTCCTAAGCAGGCTTGTCTTCTGTGCCCAGCCATGGAGGTTCAACCAGCACAAGAGATACAGACACTTCCAGCCTTCTAGTTCATTGCCCTGCGGGAGGATGAATGGCTCCTTGACTTTGCAACCTCCACGGCTCTCGCACAGGTGTGGTTTTTTTTTTTTTTTTTTTACCTCAGAATGAGGTGCCATGGACATATTGCCAACTTCTGTGTTGGGAGACTTCAGATGCCTTCCCAGTTCTCTTCATATGCAGGAGACCAGGCCTTAAGCCTAAGTACTAGAATTCCTATTTTCAGGCCTAGACAGAGACTTCCCAGTTCTCTTCACATGAACTGGTGCCTTCCCAGTTCTCTTCATATGCAGGAGACTAGGTCTTAAGCCTAAATCCTAAAACTGCTATTTTTAGGCCTAGACACAGTCCAGACTCAAGAAACAGGCCTGAATGGAACTTTTACCATCCCTTTAATTAAAGGACAATAAATGTTCATAGCAGTCTCAACCATGTCTCATGGTAAATAACTAAATACAGAGGTTCCTCTCAAAAAACATATTTGAGAGATGTCTTAAGGTTAATAAATACAAGTTATACATATTTGAGAGTCTAAAAATGTATCAAGGTTGGTAATGCAATTTATAAATGTTTAAGGGTGTAAAAAATGTTTTAAGGTTGGTAAATGCAAGTTATAAAGGTTACAAGGTCTAAGGTGATTTAAGGTATCTTAAATAGGTAAAAAGGATTAATATTTCCTCTTGTTGCTATGCTACTGTTGTACTGACTGTCCAGAGTAGGTAAAAAGGCTTAATATTTCCTCCTGTTGTTATGCTACTGTTGCATTGACTGTCCAGAGTTTTGACCCTTATCAATAGGGCTCTAATTTATTAATCTGACTCTGATACAAAAAAACATTCCACTATACCACATACTATTATGGTTCTAAGCTCAAGATTGTAAGTCTCCATAATATGTATGCTTATACTGAAAGTTAAAATCAAGTGAGTTTCCCTTTTACATCATAAAAGGCTTTTGCATTTTCAGAGGTCACCTTAAAAAATACTTATGCTATTAACACAAATATGTATGTCTACTGCCTTTTTCTACAGTGCACACTACAATTGTAATACTAACATGTCTCAAGTTTTATCTCCTTCTTAAAACTTAAAAGTAATTCTCGTAAGCAGCAGAAAGTCCATCTAAATCCACCTCGCAGGTCAATTGGACTCCAGGTAAGTACTACACTTATTGCCTATCTCAAAAGGTGGGACTCCTCCCCTTTCCCTGGTTTTGGGATTTCTTTTCCTGGCTACCAGACTGCTATTTACTGCATGCAACCACTGGCTGGATTGGTGAGTTCTCCTTTTTGACCAGCCCCTAGATTGGTGAGTTCACTCCATTTTCTCAGCATAAATGCCTCTCTTGGTAGGGGAAGCTTGACCGTAGAGTTCCAGCAACTTCCTACTATCTTTTGAGATGGAGGGACCCCCCCAGTCATAGCCTTAACTGTCTAGGTTTGACCCTCTATGCTGACCTCCATTTTAGGGCCTCACTTTCCCTTGGGCGGTACATCCCCTCTCAAAATGGTTCCTTCTCCCCCTCTCTCGCTCGCTTGTGGAAAGACCTAGCACTAGGCGAACTGTCATGCCTCAGCTGTATCCCACTGGGCACTGTGCCCCAGTCCCTGGCCAAAAGCTGACAAGCTATTGGACCAGGGAGCACCCCTCTTGCTCGGAGTCACACCTTCCCATTGGGACGCCTCTGGAAGGTCGTTGACTTCTCTGCCCCCAATGAAAGATGCCCAGATGCCCATCCCTCCAGACAGGATCTCCTCTGGAGAATTTCAGGTTTCTACACCTATTGCCAGCTGGCACTAGGGCCTCTAAGTTTACATGCTTCTGTAACCAAACCTCACCTCAATGGCAGATCGAAAACAAAGCCTTCTTTAAATATTGCCAGTGATTGGGTAAATAAAGTTTCCCCCAGGTTGACAGAGGTTCCCATGTACAAGCATCATCGATCCAAACCTTCTATTCCTGTTTGCTCTCCCAAAAGTTTTCAATGTATACCTATAGGATTTTCTCCATAACCTACTCAACTCTATCTTTTGCCTATATATGTGTTTTCAGTGTTCTGCCAGACACAGATGTTTCAGCAGTGTTAGCCACAACAGTGCCAAAGCAGCTACAGGTGTTCAACTCTGACCTCACAGACTTCCAACAAGCTGCAGGTGTTCAACTCTGACCTCACAGACTTCCAACAAGCTGTGGAAGGACCTGCACCTTCCCTCCCAGCCATGGATGTTCTCACAGACCCTGGAAAGCATCAAAACAGCCTATTCTTCCTGGACTTGGCCAACATTTCAGTCTTTTGACCTCCCTACAGAGCCCCCAGTGTCAGCAGAAAGTAGCCAGAAGAGAATCTATGCCCGTTATTCACTTGTTGTTAACAAAAGGCTGAAATGGTGTGCTTGACGACCAGGACAAGCAGCTCCAGCTTCTCCCAGCATTCCCCAGCCCCTACCTGCTGCCTTGCATGGCTGGCAACTCTCTCTATTGACAACTCTCTACCCTAAATTTTCCAGGGCAGAGGCTTCCCTTACTCTTGACCTTGCAATCTGACCATTTTGTTGCTATAATTCTTCTCTCTCTGAAACCCTTACATGAAAACCAAGAGTTGCTTCTAATGAGCCTAAATTTATATACTTTAACTTACCTTATAAAAAGCAGCCCAAGCTCCCCATTTTTTAATTATAGAAAAAGGGAGGATTCAATCCATGTCGTTTTTGAAGTACTACCTCTGCCAGTGAATTGATCTGTCTTTGGAAAATAAGCCACATGCTGGAGATCCTGCATGAACTGGGAAGAAAGCTGATAATACAAAGTTAGTGAGGTGGCTAGGTCTGCTGTCCCAGTCCTGACAGCTGCTGTGATTCCTGCAACAGTCAAGAGGGGCAAGATTTGAAATGCCCTCTCACCTGCTGGTCAGCTATTGAGTCCACAACTGGGATTGGTAAGGGCTCTTTTTTATTTATTACCTCTAGTTCAGGCAAGAGAAACACCAGTGTGTAAACTCCTGACGAGCCAGCAGGCAGATGATGGTAGACCTGAATACCACAAAGAACTAGCAGTAGGGCATTGGGGTTGAGATGAGGTATTGAGGATTATAGTTTATTACAGTCTAAGGAACTTAGCATTCCCATAGAGTATGCCCTGGATGCCTTGAAACAGTTTGCCATGCCAAAGAGGGTAATATGAAAAAAGATAGGGGGTTGTGGCAATATCAGAGTCAGGGCAGTTAGTGAATGGTGAAGTAAGGTTATTTGACAGGGTCACTGGAGAAGCTGCCAGTAGTAGTTCTGAGTTGGTTCCAGGTGGGCTACACAGCCATCAAGCTCTAAAACAGCCCAATTGGCTGACATTAAGGAGCTTATAAGCCAAGGTCAGAGTCTGAAGTAGGAGACAAAATGACAGGTTTGTATTATTTAGGAGGTGGGATGTCAGAGAGGCAACGACCTTAGAGGAGTGTTTAATTACCTTTTCTACTTCTCCCATCTTCAGGGATGGAGTAATTGGGACATATTTTCTCTGGATATGGATAACATTTATCAGTAAATTGGGTGTGTAGAGGTGGTAGAATTTTTCAACAATGCCTGTTTCCCATCTGGGATCCCAAGGGTCTCAGATACAGAAGCAGAGCATCTTCCTATACATGTAAAGGAGTTTCTTTTGTGCTGGGGCAGCCTCCACATCTGTCCGGCCATATCTGCTGCAGTGATGCCCCCATACCATGGGAGAAACAGTGGCAGTCATCACCCCAGTGTCCCTCTTGGTGGCATTTTGGACATGGCCCTGGTGACTTGCCAGATGTTAGGACAAAACTATGCCCAGTGACCTTCTTGACCACATTTGAAACAGGGACCCCGTGGTCCTAGTGCCTTAGGAGGCAAGGGAGCCTGGGTAGTCACTGAGACAGGTCGAATGGCCTTGGCCAGCATTTGGTATTTTTGCTTGTGGACTTTCTCATCTCTCTCTTTTCTATCCATTAATAGGCACTCACAAATTTCTCTGCTTATGAGATTGGATATTGATTGTATTGGAGCTAACATCTTAAACTTTCAGAAAGGGAATTAATATTTTTAGTTTTGGATCACTGGCTGTAAGACTTCCTGTGCTCTAACCAAAGTTTGGGCTATGAATCTTATATGCTTCAATCTCCTGCTGGGTGGAGTCTTTCAGCAGACATCTACAATAGGCTCCCATCCTGTACCCTCTCTTCTACCACTTCCTGGGTCTATCCTGTTTACCCTTCTGATTGAGAATTAAGCATCCTCCCTAGGGTCCTCCTTGTTTGTTGTGGGTTATTAATATTTACTTTGATTTATCTTTTTAGTTAAGCAGTGGTTATTCCTAAACCATCTGTATAACCAATCATCTCACAGAGACGAGGATTTATTTAATTAACCTAGAGCACATTGCTGGGCAATAGTTATTCCATCTTAAACTTTCAAGCCTGCATAGTTTCCTTCCATTCAGATTTCCCACATTATACTTTCTTTTAGTCATAACTTAAGTGCAGTTCATCTCTCCTCGTGTTTCTAATTCCAGTTCTGCTGATATCTGCTCTCCTCTCCCTACTCCCACTCTCTTCCTTCTTCTCCCATCTGGACCAGGATGTCCCACCCTATTTTTTCCATTGCACAGCACTGGCTGGTTTATTTATTGACAACACAGAGAATAAATGGTGGCATTTATACAAAAGCTTGAGACAGGTGATGCTTATTCTAAGCATCACAATGCAATGTCTATATTGAAACCAATAGTGGGATGGAGAAATCAGCATTTGAATGAACAAGGGTGCATTCCACAAGAATATTATACCAACACTTGTTATTTAGCTTCTTTATATCTGTGGACTTCAGTATGATTTATACTATATTATATGGTTAATATCTGCTTATAAGTGAGTATATACTTTCAGAATGCCACTCTTAAGCGACTAAGAACAACAGTATCTTTAAATTAGCTAGGTTATCAGAGGAGATATTTATTATTGGCAAACTTTGCAGCAATATTAAGAGACCATTTTATTACTTAAGAATATTCAATCTGTATCCTTCTTTAAAAAGTAGTATGGCATGTAAGTACATAGAGGAAGTGACTGTCTCTAAATATAGTCTTTGAATGTGGTCTGATTACCAAATATGAGTCAAAAAATGTGTGTTTGGGACTATGATCCTTTCATATCAGTTTAGTTTACCTTTTATTTCTTTTATTTTTAATATTATAATAAATTAAATCATTTCCTTCTTTCTTTGTTCTTTTTTTTCTTCCTTCCAAACCCTCTCATATAAATCTCCCTTTTTTTCTTTAAAAATTTTGGCTTTTTTCATTAATTTTTGTTTTGTTTGTATGTGTGTGTGGTGAATTTCGAAGTACAAAAATACAACCTGCTCAGTCTACATGTTTTGAGTATGTATGTTTTTGTTCAATCTATTTTCTTTTACTTTATTTTGTGGCTTTTTATAGCTGAGTTTGTTGATGAATGTCCCCTGTACTTGAAGCTTTTCTCTTCAGTGATTTACAGAACTGAGTAGACAGTGTCATCTTTTGTTCTGTTTGCTTCACTTTCTATTGAATTCAGTTAATGTTTACAGAATATATATGTACTAAAACTTAGGAAGGGAATAGAGCAGAAGACAGCAGAACTATTGATTATTTGATGTCCCCTATAAAAGCAATAGTAAACTTATACTTTTAACTGTGTTCATCCCAATTAGTTAGTGTGTTTTATCATTCTCCAAAGTTTTGTTTATTTGATAAAATCAGTGTGGATCTTTTAGTGTGTTACTAACACCATCCAGGAGGAAAACAATATCAAATGAATTTAACTGTTTTTATGGGCTGTGGCTCTTTGACAGCATGTGCCAGTTTTCTCTTTCATTTGTGATGGTACTCATTTGTTTAGCTGTTTTATACCTCAGCCTGATCCCAATGCCTAAAGGGTATATCTTATACAGATGCACAAAATCTATTCCCATACAAGTCAGTTTACTGATTGTTTTTCAGCCAGTAACTCTGCTTCTCATGAAGATCACTTGTTTCCCAAATTACTGACCCATTGTGCCCTGAGATGCTCTTCTGCCAAGGCCTGCCCTTTCCAGGCCTGACATACTCTTGTGTGTGTGTGTGTGTGTGTGTAGCATTTTTTTAAATTTTTTTATTAATTACACTTTATTCATTTTGTGTCCCCCCATAAGCCCCCCTCCTCCCCTCCCGATCTCACCCTCCCTCCCCTTTCTGCATGCATGCCACTCCCCAAGTCCACTGATAGGGGAGGTTCTCCTCTCCTTTCTGATCTTAGTCTATCAGTTCTCATCAAAAGTGGCTGAATTGTCCTCTACTATGGCCTGGTAAGGCTGCTCCCCCCTCAGGGGGAGGTGATCAAAGAGGCAGTCCCTCTTCCCATTACTATGTAACCCACTTGGACACTGAACTGCCATGGGCTACATTTGTGCAGGGGTTCTAGGTTATCTCCATGAATAGTCCTTGATTGGAGTATGAATCTCTGGGACATTCCCTGTGTTCAAATTTTCTTGTTCTGTTGCTCTCCTTTTGGAGACCCTGTCCTCTCCAGCTCTTACTATTTCCCTAGGAACCTACCACAGAGGGCCTCTGAAAGCCTCTGCCCTGCAGACTATCAAAGCAGATGCTGAGCCTGATGGCCGGCCAACTGTTGGGCAGAGTGAATGGAATTTTATGTAAGAAGTGGGAAATAGTAAGAGCTGACATACTCTTTTATGCAGTCACTGACGTGAGGCAGAAATTATGGTGTTTTTGTATACTTTTATGTGTGAACACAGTACTGTGCTCATGGGCTCCTAACACATGTGCAGAAAGCAGTTTTTAGCGAGATCAGCTCTGTTATCATTTCCAAAATGTCACTACCATGAAGATTTTCTGAGAAAACTTGTGTGTAGTAGGATAATATACTGGGCTTTGTCCCTTTTGTTTCCTGTTCTTTTATAATGTGTGATGTTGTTCTCATAAAGAGACAATAATGCCAGATAGTGGGATAGACAAGCTGAATACAATGAGTAGAAGTAGGTGGTTTCCTTAGCAACAATAACTATGCAAAGGAAGCTGCACTACAAGTCCACTACTCATGTCCCCTTTCCTCAGGTTTGAATAACACACATAGAGGATCTGAATGTTAAGAGTTTGATTTTAAATCACATCTAGGGGATAGAATTACAGCAAACAATTACAATTCAGAAAGAATTTAGAAATTCTGCCAGTATGTAATATACTTTTACATGTCAATTGGAATCTTCCACACCATCTCTTCCTAATTATTATATGAGTGTATTTGCATTTTCATTGGATGTTGCCAGGAAGTCAGTTCTTATCTCTAAGGCAAAGAAAATAAATGACTTGTAAAAGCTTATTTAAAAAGAATAAAAAATTCTCCCATTGTGTTTTTAGCATTTGAAAAATATTCTGTCTACTAAAATGGCTTAATGATCTGCAGATTAAGTGAAATTATGAGAAAGGCAAGAATACCTCTGATTTAAAAAATTATTTTAGTTCCTCCTAGAATTTTATTTTAAAGACAATTTTTTTCTGTGTCTGTCACTAGCATTGACATTTGAGTATGCATTTGCGTATTAATGCTTTGATGAGATCATTAAACACTGTTTTGTAGATGGGAAGTAGCATAGTGACATTGCTCTCTGTATTTGTTAATAACTATTTTACATTATTTATATGTGTTTCAAATCATATAACTGGGCATCACTTTGGTGCTGAGTATTTCATGCAGAGTAGGGAAACTTTTCACAATATATGAAAACAACTACTGATGAAAGAGAGACAATGTAACAAAGTAATACCTCTCAACACTGATCCATCTTTAGAAAACCTGTCATTATCTATTACTATTTTAAAATCATGACTTACTCATATTTTAGAAATATTACTGAATAAGTAGTTGTAAATTCCTGAAAACACATTTCCTATTTGAGTTAAACCAGGTAGAGAAATTCTGCCTAATGGATGTTTAATGTCAAGACTGAGCAGATGGTTCAACCAGTAGAGATGCCTTCAGCTACCCAGAATTATCCTATTCAAGATCTCATGTGCAAACAAACACATTAATAAAACTAATACATTTTAAAAGATAACATATCCAGAAAATAGTTTTAAAAGGCCAGATAAAGCCAAGTAATTGTGGTAATGATACTTGCTTTTTTGCCCAATGCTGGAATGCTAGTAAATTTAGGTATGCCCTGGTTACTCGCATGCCTCACTGGGTGCCTGTGCCCGTTGATGCCCCTCACGCTATGACTCTCTTCAGACAGAAAAGGGATATTGGAACTACAGCCACCATTGCTACTACCATCTCATTGGCGGCTGTTGGAGCTACCACCGGGGCATTAGCCATGAGTCATACTGGGCAGACTGCTCAGATCCTGAATAATCATTTAGCCAATGTAGCTCATGCCTTAGTTGTACATAAAGAAATTAATGCTCAACTAAAAGGAAGCTTGATGGTGTTCAATCAGAGGATTGACCTCGTGCAGGAGCAAATTGATATCCTATGGCAAATTGCTCAACTTGGCTGTCAATGAAAATATGCTGGACTTTGAGTCACTAGCATATAACATGAGAATTTTTCCTGTGCTGCAAATCTGTCTAAACAATTGTCGAGCTACATTGTAGGTAATTGGACTGGAGAATTCGATACTACGATGGAGCAGCTGAGAGTGGCCATTGTCACAGTAAATTCTACCAGAGTGGACGCAGGACTAGCCACAGGATTATCATCATGGATTGCTGCAGCCATGAATCATCTGAAGGAATGGGCAGGCATGGGAGCGTTAGCAGGCCTTCTGGTGTTGGTCTCCTTGGTTTGCCTGTGGTATATATGCAAGATTAGAGTCTCACAACAGTGTGATGCAGCCATGATCATCCAGGCCTTTACAGCCATTGAAGCAGGATAGTCTTCCCAAGCATGGTTGGATACTATAAAAAGCTAAAATGTTACGCTCAGGATGCGAGGCTAAGCACTGCACTCAGGGTCAGCGGCTTTGGACCCAGAGAAGAGCATGTCTGATTGCATGCGGGTTGATACCCCAGGTCCCGCCTCTGAGAAAAAGGTATCGGACGGGTCTGATGCTCTTTGGGTGGATGACACCTAAATAAACATCGGTACAAAGTCCCAATTTATTTCTAATATCAGAGATCAGACCTCTACTCTTGCCTGATGCGTCTAAAACAAAAAGGGGGAACTGTAGAGAGCTGCGGAATGCTGTGCCTTAAAGATGGAGCTGGTTTCCGCCTTCCACCTTCCCGATGGTGAGTGCTCTCTGTCACGAACAATTCCACATTTGGCTAAGGCTGAGGATCTGGCTTGCTTCCATGTATGTGGACCTATCTGCATTGCCCACGTGGCACGCCTGGGTTGGATACCCAGAGGCTATTTAAGCTGTGGGCTGGCTTTCCCCAGGGTCAGATGATTGTTCAAGGTTCCTGAATAAACTGCATTGAAAAAAAAATACTTGCAAACCGAATCCAAGAACACATCAAAGATATTATCCACTATGACCAAGTAGGCTTCATCCCAGATATGCAGGGGTGGTTCAATATACAGAAATCCATCAATGTGATCTACCATATTAACAAACTGAAAGAAAAAAAACCACATGATAATCTCCCTAGATACTGAAAAAGCATTTGACAAAATCCAACATCCATTCATGTTTAAAGTATTGGAGAGATCAGGGATACAAGGCACATATCTAAACATAGTAAAGCTGATATACAGCAAGCCTATAGCCAACATCAAACTGAACGGAGAGAAACTTAAAGCAATCCCACTGAAATCAGAAACAAGACAAGGCTGCCCACTCTCTCTATATCTCTTCAACAGTGCTGGAAGTCCTTGCTAGAGCAATAAGACAGTTAAAGGAGATCAAGGGGATACAAATTTGAAAGGAAGAAGTCAAATTATCACTATGTGCAGATGACATGATAGTATACGTGAGTGACCCCAAAAACTCTACCAGGGAACTCCTACAGCTGATAAACACCTTCAGCAAAGTGGCCGGATAAAAAATTAACTCAAAAAAATCAGTAGCCCTCCTTTATACAAAAGACAAAAGGGCTGAGAAAGAAATTAGGGAAACAATACCCTTCACAATAGCCACAAATGACATAAGGTACCTCGGAGTAACCCTAACCAAGGAAGTCAAAGACTTGTATGAAAAAAATTTCAAATCTCTGAAGAAAGAATTAGAAGAAGATATGAGAAGATGGAAAGATCTTCCATGCTCATGGCTCGGCAAGATTAACATAGTAAAAATCGCCATCTTACCAAAAGCAATCTACAGATTCAATGCAATGCCCATCAAATTACCAACACAATTCTTTACAGACCTGGAAAGAAAAATTCTCAACTTCATATGGAATAACAAGAAACCCAGAATTGCTAAAACAATCCTCTACAATAAAAGATCTTCCGGAGGTATCTCCATCCCTGATCTTAAGCTGTACTATACAGCAACAGTTTTAAAAACTGCATGGTACTGGCATAGAAACAGAATGGTGGATCAATGGAACCGAACAGAGGACCCAGAAATAAACCCACTCACTTACGGACACCTGATCTTTGACAAAGACGCCAAAACCATTCAATGGAAAAAAGATAGCATCTTCAACAAATGGTGCTGGTCCAACTGGATGTCTACATGTAGAAAAATGAAAATAGATCCATACTTATCACCCTACACAAAACTGAAGTCCAAGTGGATCAAAGACCTCAACATAAAACCAGACACATTAAATCGGCTTGAAAAAAAAGTGGGAAATACCCTAGAACTCATTGGTACAGGGGAAAACTTCCTGAACAGAACACCAACAGCACAGGCTCTAAGAGCAACAATCAATAAATGGGACCTCATGAAACTGAAGAGCTTCTGCAAAGCAAAGGACACCGTCATCAAAACAAAGCGACCGTCTACAGATTGGTAAAGAATCTTCACCAACCCTTTATCTGACAGAGGACTCATATCCAGTATATATAAAGAACTAAAGAAGCTGAAAAGCAGCAAACCAAGTAATCCACTTAAAAAATGGGGAACAGAGCTAAACAGAGAATTCTCTGTAGAGGAATACCGAATGGCAGAGAAGGACTTAAAGAAATGCTCAACCTCACTAGCCATTAGGAAAATGCAAATCAAAACAACCCTGAGATTTCACCTTACACCATGAAAATGGCCAAGATCAAAAACTCAAGTGACAACATATGCTTGAGAGGTTGTGGAGAAAGGGGAACCATTCTCCACTGCTGGTGGGAATGTAAACTTGTACAACCACTCTGGAAATCAATCTGGCACTTTCTCAGACAACTAGGAATAGCGCTTCCTCAAGATCCAGCCATACCACTCCTGGGCATATATCCAAAAGAGGCTCAAGTACACAAAAAGGACATTTGCTCAACCATGTTTGTAGCAGCTTTATTTGCAATAGCCAGAAGCTGGAAACAACCCAGATGCCCCTCAACTGAAGAATGGATACAGAAATTGTGGTGAATCTACACCATGGAATATTACTCAGCAATGAAAAATAAGGAAATCATGAAATTTGCAGGTAAATGGTGGGATCTGGAAAGGATCATCCTGAGTGAGTTGTCCCAGAAGCAAAAAGACACACATGGTATATACTCACTCATATAGACATACAACATAGGATAAACCCACTAAAACCTGTGCATCTAAAGAAACTAAGCAAGAGAGAGGACCCTAACTAAAATGTCCAATCTCCTTCCAGAAAGGCAAAGAGGATGGACATCAGAAGAAGAAGAAAACAGGAAACAACCTAGGAACCTCCCACAGAGGGCCTCTGAAAGCCTCTGCCCTACAGACTATCAATGCAGATGCTGAGCCTGATGGTCAACTATTGGGCAGAGTGAAGGGAATTTTATGTAAGAACTGGGAAAAAGTAAGATCTGGAGAGGACAGGGTCTCCACAAGGAGAGCAACAGAACCAGAAAGTTTGAACACAGGGAACTTCCCAGAGACTCATACTCCAACCAAGGACTATTCATAGAGATAACCCAGAACCCCTGCACAGATGTAGCCCAGGGCAGTTCAGAGTCCAATTGGGTTACATAGTAATGTGAAGAGGGACTGCCTCTGACATAATCTGATTGGCCTGCTCTTTGATCACCTCCCCCTGGGGGGAGCAGCCTTACCAGGCCATAGTAGAGGACAATGCAGCCACTTTTGATGTGAACTGATAGACTAAGATCAGAAAGGAGAGGAGAACCTCCCCTATCAGTGGACTTGGGGAGTGGCATGCATGCAGAGGGAGGAGGGAGGGTGGAATTGGGAGGGGAGGAGGGACGGTCTTATGGGGGGGATGCAGAATGAATAAAGTGTAATTGATGAAAAATTAAAAAAAATGTTCCCCCCCCCAAAAAAAAATCAGTAGCCCTCCCATACATAAATGACAGACTAAGAAAGAAGTCAGGGAAACAGTACCTTTCAAAATAACCTCAAATAATATAAAAAATAATAATCTTGGGGTAACTTAAAGAAGCAAGTTGAAGATTTATATGACAAAACTTCAAATCCTTGAAGAAATAAATTGAGGAAGATATCAGAAGATGGAATGCTCATGGATTGGTAGGATTAAAATACTAAAAATGGGCATTCTTCTAATACAATTCTTTACAGATCTAGAATAGAGGATTCTCAACTTCATATATAGAAACTCAAAAATCCTGAACAATAAAAGCACTGCTGGAGGTCTCACCATTCCTTATTTCAAGTTTTACTTATAGAATTGAAGTAATTAAAAACTGCATAGTATTGGCATAAAAACCAAAACATTGATCAGTGTAATTTAGTTGAAGATTTAGATGTAAGTCCACACACCTATGGATACCTGAGTTTTGATAAATAAACCAGAAATACATATTGAAAAAAATATACAGTGTCTTCAACAAAAGGAGTAGGCCTTGTTGGAGTGGGTGTGGCCTTGGAGAAAGTATGTGTAGATGAGCATTGAGATCTTATATGCTCAAACTATGCCCCATGTGGCACATAGTCTCCCTTCCCTATGTTTTAAAAAAGTAATGTATATCTTGTATTATTACACATTGGAAGTATGTGATCTGGTTTTGATTTTGATTTTATAAAGGATTATAGTTGAGATATTGCATTAATCTCAGAAGAGACTTTGAAATTTGGACTTTTAAAACTTATTGAGACTTTTAAATATTATGAAATTGGACTAAATGCATTTTTCATTATGTTATGGCTACAAGCTCATGGGTAGTAAGAAGTGAAACAGGAATGGCCCCCATAGACTTATTTGCTTGAATGTGTGGGCCCATAGACAGTGGCCAACCAAAAAGCTTCTGTAAGGCAAAGGACACCATCATTCAGACAAAAAGACAGCCTACAGAATGGAAAAAAGTTTTTTTTTTCTAACTCTGCACCTGATAGAAGGCTATTATCCAAACTATGTAAAGAACTCAAGATATCAGAACAGCAAATAATTCAATTAAAAATGGGTTACATATCAAAACCAAGAATTATCACTAAAGGAAACTCAAATGATGAAAGACACTTAAAGACATGTTCAATATCCTTAGCCATCTTAGCAATGTAAATTGAAATTGCTTTGAGATTTATCTAACACCTGTCATAATGGCTAAGATCAATAATACAAGTGACAGCTCATGCTGGTGAGGATGTGGAATAAGAGAAACACTCCTCCCTTGCTGGTGGGAGTGCAAACTTCTACAGACACTATGGAAACCTATTTGATGGTACCTCAGAAAGTTGTAAATCAATCTACCTTAAGATCAACTTATACCAGTTTGAGGCTATGTTATTCATAATAACCAGAAACTGGAGACATCTTAGATGTCCCTCAGCAAAAGAATGTATAAAGATATATGGTACATTTACATAATAGAGTATTACTCAGCTGCTAAAATAATAACAACATTTACAAGCAAATGAATATAACTATAAAAAAATTATTCCAAGTGAAGTAACCCAGACTCAGAAAGATAAATGTGGTATGTATGTACTTAAATCTTGATATTAGCGATTAAATATATGATAATCAAGAAACATCCTGTAGACTCCTAAAGACTAGGTATAGAGAAAGGGACTAAGGAGGACAGATGGAAGGAGGAAATAGAACAGATTTTATATGTGACTGGGGGAAGTGGGGATGGAAATTGGAATATCAGGTGAGGAGAGGGAGGGAAGATTACATTGAGGAAGGGAGTACAGTGAGAGACAGTTAGATTGACAGGTATTTGAAGGCTGGTATGCAAACCTTGTGCAGCTGGAACTCCTTAATATATATGAAGGGGATCGTAAAGAGGTCTCCTTTGATGACTGCTTGTCATCAAAGCAGTCTTCCAGTAGGGAGACTGGAATGCATTCAATTGAGTTGCTGCTAAGGGGGTCCAATAGAAAGTCTCAAACAACTCAGGCTTTTAATGGATTGCTTTCTGAAAACTGACCATTGCAGAGGACAACTTCGGCATTGACATGAAGAAGTCAATCTGGTGCCTACATGGGGCTTTCACTCCTACAACATTCTCTGGTGTGAAAAGATATTCTGCATCTTACCAAAGGAGAAACGTAAACACCAACTCAGCCACAGACATCTGTACTCCCTGAATATGCTAAGTTAATGGTGGCACAGAATTTGTGGGAATACCAAACCAATATCTGGTCTGACTTTGGGCCCACTCCAAGAGATGGAACTCATATGGAACACTGCTTGGGTGATTATGAATTACAGACAAAATAGCAGTGACTAAGGATAATACAAACACTACTAAAAAAAGTCTAAAAAAGTGTCTATAAAAATGACTCCCACATATTATGATATATTCATAGATCAGTGCCTTATTCAGCCATCATCAGAGAAGCTTCCTCCTTCAGCAGGTAAGAATAAATTTTGGATTCTTAAATTAAAGATGATTGGTAACTGGGTTTCTGCTGCATTAAGACTACTAAGGCAGGAGTTCTGTGTATGGGAAGACTTGTAGTGGCCAACATTAGGTATCTTTTTTTTTTTCTTCAGAATTTCTCTCTGGATCTCATTGATTAACCACGCAGGCTGGGAGCAACCTTTATGGATCTGTTGTCTTCAACTCCTTTGCAAAGGAATTAAAAATAATTCAGGCTTCCAAAGCAGAGAAGTAACTAACAGGCCTACCCAGCTATGATGTCTATAAACTGTAATAATTACTTGCTGGCACAATATTCCTAAGGGCTCAGTAGTAGTATACATATGCTGGTGGCAACTATCAGCTCTCTAATTGAATTTAAGACCTATTTAGCAAGAGTGAAATATATCTGGTACTGGAAACCTAACCAACTACCCAGGGCTAATGAAATCCTGGATCTTGGAGGAGAACATATAATTACCACATTATTAAACCAATATGATCCTTAACTACAGTCTAAATATTTGTCTTTATACCCACAGATATGAGCAATCCTCATCATTTATCAAGGACATGTCTTTTTGCAACAGGTGGAGACCATTACAGAACACCACAACCAATCAAATTGCAGAGTTGTGGAGCTCAGTACCAGTGGATACATCTGAAAACAACGCCTGCATTTAAGGCTTAAGAAATATTGTGGAAGAGAGATGGAAAAATTGAAGAGTCAATGCTCAGGGAGTTTTATGCATGACTGTTTCCTAGGAATGTCAGCACCTATACCCATAAGTCTCATCAACATGAATGCCTAAACATGAGCTGAACAAGAACAACCCCAATAGACATGCTGAAGAGGATGTGGGGAAGGCCCATGAGAACGCAGCCCTACCAAAAAGAACTACAGAAAACCAAGGAATGCTGAGAGTGGAAGAAATAGTCTGCTCCAAAGAAGAGCACACCAATTGATTATCCAATACTAAGTGGTCATCCCGACAAACATACATACAAGTAACATATTCATTAAGCAGATTATAATTAGGAATGCATAAATATATTTTCTATGTATATATTGCACACACACATATACATAAAACATACACACATACAAGTCCTGGTGCTCATAAGTTGTAAAGCATAATTTTCTTATGGTAGCAGCACATATTATATGTTGCTATTTGCTTCTAAGCCTTATTAACCATTTATTGCCCTACATGTTAGAAATTAATTTTTATTAGTGTCATCTACTTTTTAACTTTGATTTCTAAATTTACTATTGTTAAGTGTTGACAGTTAGGAACTGCCTAAGTTACCTTTTGATAATAAGATGCTCTGAGGGCTTGACTTTGACCATTGACAGTAATGAATAAGGGGCAGCATCTCCAAAGGGAATACGTGAGTTTTTTGAGCCTAGAAAGCTTATAAATGAGTTTGTGATCACACATATTGCATTATTTATTTACTATAGAAATATTTTTAAGTATTGTATCTTTTTATTTTTTATTATTAATTTTTATTTTTTTATATTAATCACAGGTTATTTACTTTGTATCCCAGCCGTAGCCTCCTCCCTCATTCCCTCCCAATCCCACCCACCCTCCCTCATCTCCTCCCTGCCCATTTACAAGTCCACTGCTAGGGGAGTTCTCCTCCCCTTCCATCTGACCCTAGCTTATCAGGTATCTTTAGGACTGGATGCCAAGTCCTCCTCTGTGGCCTAGTAATATTGTTCCTCCCTCAGGGGGCAGGGAGGGTGAGGTAAAGGAGCCAGTCATTGAGTTCATGTCAGAAATAGTTCCTGTTCCTCTTACTAGGGTACCCACTTAGTTACTGAGCTACCATGGGCTACATCCAAGCAGGAGTTCTAGGTTATATCCATGGTCCTTGGTTGGATAAACAGTCTCATAGAGGGACCCCATGCCCTGATACATTTTGTCCTTGTGGAGCTCCTGTCCTCTCCTGGTCATATTAATCCCCTCTTTTATCATATGATTCCCTGCACTCTACGGAAGGTTTGGTTAGAAGTCTCCACATCTGCTTTGAAACACTGCTAGGTAGAGTCTTTCAGAGGCCCTCTGCAGTAGGCTCCTGTCCTGTTACTTGTTTTCTCCTACTTCCCATGTCCATCTCATTTGTCTTTCTAAGTGAGGATTGATCATCTTACTCTGGGTCATCTTTCTTGTTTATTTTCTGTAGGTGCACATATTTTAGTATGTTTACCCTATCTTATAGGTCTATATAAGTGAGTATATGCCTTGTGTCTTTCTGCTCCTGGGATACTTCACTCAGGATGATCTTTTCTAGATCCCACCATTTGCCTGCAAATTTTATGATTTCCTTGTTTTTTTATTGCTGAGTAGTATTCCACTGTGTAAAAGTACCACAATTTCTGTATCCATTCCTCAGCTACGAGACATCTGGGTTGTTTCCAGGTTCTGGATATTATGAATAAAGCTGCTATAAATATAGTTGAGCAAATGTCCTTGTTCTGTACTTGAGCTTCTTTTATGCCTAGAAGTGGTATAGCTGGATCTTGAGGAATCACTATTCTTAATTGTCTGAGAAAGCACCAGATTGATTTCCAAAGTGTTTGTACAAGTTTATATTCCCACCAGCAATGGAGGAGGGTTCCCAATCCTCCACGACCTCTCCAGCATGAGTTGTCACTTGAGTTTTTAACCTTTGCCATTCTGATGGTTGTAAGGTAAAATCTCAGGGTCGTTTTGATTTGCATATCTCTGCTGGCTAAGGACGTTGTGCATCTCTTTAGGTGTTTCTCTGCCATTCTATATTCCTCTACAGAGAATTCTCTGTTTAGCTCTGTACCCTATTTTTTAATTGGATTGCTTCATTTATTGCTTTTTAACTTCTTTAGTGTCATTTTCTTCTGACAAACAAAATGTCTTTTGCTTTACAGAAGCTTTTCAGTTTCATGAGGTCCCATTTATTGATTGTTGCTCTTAGAGCAGGTGCTGTTGGTGTTCTGTTCAAGAAGTTGTCTCCTGTGCCAATGAATTCAGGCTCTTCCCGGTTTTTCCTCTAACCAATTTAGTGTATCTGGTTTTATGTTGAGGTCTTTGATCCACTTGGACATTAGTTTTGTGCAGTGTGATAACTATGGATTTATTTTCAGTTTTCTCCACGTAGACATCCAGTTAGACCAGCACCATTTGTTGAAGATGCTGTCTTTTTTCCAATGAATAGTTTTGGCTTCTTTGTCCAAAATCAAGTATCCATAGATGTCTGGGTCTTTTTTTCGGTTCTATTGATTCACCTTTCTGTTTCTATGTGAATACCATGCAGTTTTTATTACTATTGCTCTGTAGTACAGCTTGAGATCCGGGCTATAGATACCTCTAGATGATCTGTTGTACAGAATCGTTTTGAAGATCCTGGTTTTTTGTTTCTCTATATGAAGTTGAGAATTTTTCTTTCAAGGTCTGTGAAGAATTGTATTGGTATTTTGATGGGAATTGCATTGAATCTGTAGATTGCTTTTGGCAGGATGGCCACTTTTACTATGTTAATCCTATAATCCTACCGATCCATGAGCATGGGAGATCTTTCCATCTTCTTCAATTTCTTTCTTCAGAGACTTGAAATTTTTTTTTTCAAACAGGTCTTTCACCTGCTTGGTGAAAGTCACCCCAAGGTACTTTAAGTTATTAGTGGCTATTGTGAAGGGTGTTGTTTCCCTGATTTCTTTCTCAGCCCTTTTGTCTTGGGCATACAGGAGGGCTTCTGATTATTTTTTTTTTTTTAGTTAATTTTGTATTCAGCCACTTTACTGAAGGTGTTTATCACCTGAAGGAGTTCTCTGGTTGAATTTTTGGGCTCACTTATGTTTACTATTATATCATCTGTGAATAGTGAAACTTTGACCTCTTCCTTTCTGATTTGTATCCACTTGATCTTCTTTAGTTGTCTTATTGCTCTGGCTAGGACTTCAAGTACTATGTTGAAGAGATATGGAGAGAGTGGGCAACTTTGCCTTGTCCCTGATTTCAGTGGGATTGATTTCAGATTCTCTCCATTGAGTTTGATGTTGGCTATAGGCTTGCTGTATATTGCCTTTACTATGTTTAGATACACGCCTTGTTTAGAACAGATACATCTGTTCTCTGCAAGACTTTAAACATGAATGGATGTTGGACTTTGCCAAATGCTTTTTTGGCATCTAAGAAGATGATCATGTGGTTTTTCTCCTTCAGTTTGTTTATATGGTGGATTACATAGATGGATTTCCGTATATTGAACCACCCTTGCATGCCAGCGATGAAGCCTACTTGGTCATGGTGGATGTTATCTTTGATATGTTCTTTGATTCGATTTGCAAGTATTTTATTGAGTATTTTTGCATCAATGTTCATAAGAGAAATAGGTCTGAAATTCTCTTTCTTTGTTGGGTCTTTGTGAGGTTTAGGTATCAATGGGACTGTGGCTTCATAGAATTAGTTTGGTAATATTCATCTGTTTCTATTTTGTGGAATAGTTTGAAGAGAATTGGAATTAGCACTTCTTTGAAGATCTGGTAGAATTCTGCACTGAAACCATCTGGTCCAGGGTTTTTTTTGGAAAGAAGACTGTTGATGACTGTTTTGATTTCCTTGGGGGATATAGGACTATTCAATCTTTCTACCTGATCTTTATTTAATTTTGACAGATGGAATCTATCAAGAAAATTGTCCATTTCTCTTAGATTTTCAAATTTTGTACATATAGGCTTTTGAGTAAGAACTAATGATTGTTTGCATTTCTTTTGTATCTGTAGTTATGTCCCCCTTTCATTTCTGATATTGTTGATTTGGATAGTTTCTCTCTGCCTTTTAGTTAGTTTGGCTAAGGGTTTGTCTATCTTGTTGATTTTCTCAAAGAACCAGCTTTTGGTTTCATTGATTCTTTGAATAGTTTTATTTGTTTCTGATTGATTGATTTCAGCCTTAATTTTGATTATTTCCAGCCATCTGCTCCTCTTGGGTGTATCTGCTTCTCTTTTTCTGGGGCTTTCAGTTGGCCATTAAGTTGCTTGTATAAGATGTTACAGATTTCTTCTTGAAGGCATTTAATGCTATGAATTTTCCTCTGAGCACAGCTTTCATTGTGTCCCATAAATTAGACTATGTTGTACCTTCATTTCATTTTCAATTAATTCTAGAAGTCTTTAATTTCTTTCTTTATTTCTTCCCTGAGCCAGCTGTCATTTAGGAGCAAGTTGTTCAGTTTTCATCTGTGTTATTTCTGTTATGTTTTATGTTATTTCTATTCTTTTTGAGGTCCAGCTTTAGTCTATGGTGGTCAGATAGAATAGAGGGAATTATTTCAATCTTATTGTATCTGGTGAGGCTTGCTTTGTGACCAACTATATGGTCTACTATGGAGAATGTTCCATAAGGGGCTGAAAAGAAGGTATACTCTTTTGAGTATGGGTGAAAAATTCTGTAGACATCTATTAGGTTCATTTGAATTAGGGCCTCTGTAAGTGCCTTATTTCCATATTTGGCTTCTGTCTAGATGATCTGTCCTTTGGTGAGAGTGGGGTGTTAAAGTCTCCCACTATTAAGGTGTTGAGATCGATCCTGTGTGATTTAAGTTTAATAATGTTTCATATAGGAATGTAGGCACTCTTGTATTTGGGGCATAGATGTTCAGAGTTGTGATGTCTTCTTGGTGAATTTTTTGTTTGATGAGAATGTAGTGCCCTCCTCATCTTTTTTTATTAATTTTGGTTGAAAGTCTATTTTATTAGATATTATGATAGCTACCCCAGCTTTTTTTTTCTGGATCCATTTTCTTGGAAAACATTTTTCCAGCCCTTTACTCCGAGGTAGTGTTTATCTTTATTTCAAAGATGCATTTCTCGGATGCAGCAGAATATTGGATCCTGTTTCTGCACCCATTCTGTTAGACTATTTTTTTTTATTGGAGAGTTGAGTCCATTGATGTTGATAGATAATAGTGACCAATGAATGTTAGTTCCTTTTATTGTGGAGTTGGTGGTCTTACTGTGATTTTCTTTTAATTTTTGTTGGGACATTATCTGTATCTTATGTTTTCTTGGGGTTAGTTGTTTTCATTGGATTGGAGTTTTCCTTCTAGTATCTTCTATAGGACTGGTTTGCTGTGTAGAAATTGCTTAAATTTAGTTTTATCATAGAATATTTTGTTTATTCATTCTATGTTGATTGAAAACTTTGCTGGGTATTGTAGTTTGGGTTGGCATCTGTGGTCCCTTAAAGTCTGTATGACCTCTGCCCAGGCCCTTTTGACTTTCATAGTTTCTGTTGAGAGAGTCTGGTGTGATTTTGATAGGTCTACCTTTATATGTAACTTGGCCTTTTTCCCTTTCTGCTTTTAATATCTTTTCTTTGTTCTGTATATTTAGTGTTTTGATTATTATGTGATGTGAGGATTTTATTTTCTGGTCTAGTCTGTTTGTTGTTCTGTAGGCCTCTTGTGTTTATGGACATCTATTTCTTAAAGTTGGGAAAATTTTCTTCTATAATTTTCTTGAAGATATTTTCTGGACCTTCGAGACTGGAATCTTCTTTTTCATCAATTACTATTATTCTTAGATTTTGCCTTTGCATGGTGTCTTTGATTTCTTTGATGTTTTGTTGTTGGGACTTTTTCGATTTTACTTTTTCTTTGAGAGAAGTATCAATTTCTGCAAACGTATCTTCAGCACTTGAGATTCCCCCTTTCTATCTCTTGTATTCTGTTGGTGATGTTTACTTTTGTGGTTCCTGATCTTTTCTTTAAGTTCTCCAACTCCAGAGTTTTCTATGTGTTTTCTTTATTGATTCTAATTCTATTTTTATGTTGTGCACCATTTCCTTCATCTGTTTGAATGTGACTTCATGTCTCTGTATGATGGCCTCTAATATTTTGTTCCTTTCTTCTCTATTTGCCACTAATTTTGCCTCTACTTGTAAAAATATGGAATGCTTGACAAATTTATGTGTCGTCCTTGCAAAAGGGCCATGCTAATCTTCTCTGTATCATTCCAATTTTAGTATATGTGCTGTTGAAGTGAACCCTGTATTTTTCTATTTGCCCAACACATTTTTCTTTTTTGTTTTGAAATATTTATTTATTTAATTTTTCTTTACAATTTATTCATTACATATCTCAATTGAAGCCCTCTCCCTCAACTCCCTCAGTCACACCCTCCTTTCCTCTTCCTCCTTATTCCTTTCTTTCAGTCCACTGAAAAAGTTCTTCACTACTGCCATCTGCCCATAGCTTGTTAAGCCTCATCAGGACTGCTTGGAGCCTCTTCCTCTGTGGCCTGGCAAGGCTGCAGCATCAGGGGCGAGTAATCAGAGAGCAGTCAACTGAGATTATGATAGAGGCAACCCCTGATCTCTTCACTCAGAGACCCACATGGAGACTGAATTGCCAATAGGCCACATCTGAGCTGCTGCTCTGGGTCCTCTCCATGCATGGTGCTCCATTGGTGCTTCAGTCTCTGCAGGACCCCTGCACTCAGATCTTTTAGTTTTGTTGGTCTCCTTGTTGGGCTAATGTTTCCTCCATATCCCCCTAATCTCACCCCTCTTTTCCTAATAAGCAGATATTAGCAGTATAATATAGGATATTCATCTATAGACCTAAAGAAGCTAACCATTAAGGAGGATCTTAGGGAGGATGCTTAAATCTCATTCAGAATGGCAAACAGGATAGACACAAGAAGTGGTAGAAGAGAGAAAACAGTATGGGAGTCTACTATAGAGGGCTGTCTGAAAGGATTCATCCAACAAGAGATCAAAACATACACTAAAATTCAGGACCAAATTTTGGGCAGAGCGCAGGAAGTCTTATGGAAATATTGTATCTTCATTATTAAAAACTTAATTGTGATTCTTACAGGTCAGTGTTTCTGAAAACGATTCCTAAAAACTTCAGAAAATTGGAAGAAAAAAATATTTTCTTTTCAAACATATTTATTTTTTAATAATAATTACAGTTTATTCACTTTGTATCCCAGCTGTGGCCCCCTCCCTTTTTCCCTCCCAACCCAACCCTCCTTCCCTCATCTCCTCTCAAACCCTTCTCCAAGTCCACTGATAGGGAGGACCTCCTCCCCTTCCATCTGACCCTAGCCTATCAGGTCTCATCAGGACTGGTTGCGTTGTCTTCCTCTGTGGCCTGACAAGGCTTCTCCCCCACTCAGGGGGAGGTGATCAAAGAGTCAGCCACTGAGTTCATGGAAGAGACAGTCCCTGTTCCCATGATAAAGATGCCAAAACCACACAGTGGAAAAAGACAGCATCTTCAACAAATGGTGCTGGCCTAACTGGATGTCTACAAGTAGAAAATGCAAATAGATCCATTCTTATCACCCGGCACAAAACTAAAATCCAAGTGGATCAAAGACTTCAACATAAAAACAGACACATTAAATCAGAAGAAAAAGTGGGGAAGAGCCTTGAACTCATGAGAACAGGAGACAACTTCCTGCACACAGCACCAACAGCACAGGCTCTAAGATCAACAATCAATAAATGGCACATCATGAAACTGAAAAGCTTCTGTAATTCAAAGGATACTGTTGTCAGAACAAACCAACAGCCTACAGATTGGGAAAGGATCTTGATCAACCCTATAACTGACAGAGGGCTAATATCCAGAATATGTAAAGAACTTAAAAAGTTAAAAGGCAACAAATCAAGTAATCCAATTAAAAAATGGGGTACAGAGCTAAAGAGAGAATTCTCAATTGAGGATTATTGAATTGCAGAGAAACACCTAAAGAAATGCTCAATGACCTTGGTCATCAGGAAAATGCAAATCGAAATGACCCTGAGATTTCAATTTACATCCACCAGAATGGCAAAGGTTAAAAACTCAAGTGACAACACATGCTGGAGAGGATGTGGAGAAAGGGGAACCCTCCTCCATTGCTGGTGGGAATGTAAAATTCTACAACCACTTTGGAGAAAAAATTCTTAATTCAACTAGTTTTAAAGAGGAAACCCATAAATCCTCCTTTTTTCCTGTTGCTTTTCTGTAATGTCATTCAAAGCAGGTAAGTGTGCTGTATAATCAAGAGGACTAGAATACACTCTCCTTTTGAAAACATGTGCTTTCCTCATTTATTCACTCTGAATCCCAAAAGTTTGCATTTACATCTAAACACAATGGTAATAAACACAATGGTGATAGGAACTTTAGCAAAGTCTTGGTTCCTGTGACTGTGTTTTACGTTCTACAATGATATAACTGTCAGGTAGGCTAAATAGGTAACAAAAGCTTTTCCAAGAATATAATTCATGCTGGAGAGGATGTGAAGAAAGGGAACCCTCCTCCATTGATGGTGGGAATGTGGACTTGTACAACCACTTCGGAAATCAATCTGACCCTTTCTCAAATAATTAGGAATAGTGTTTCCTCAAGATCCACTTGAGGAATATACCACTCTTAGGCATATATCCAAAATATGCTCAAGTACAAAAACAAGGACATTTGTTTAACCATGTTTGTAACAGCTTTATTTGTAATCGCAAGAACCTGGATACAGAAATTTTGGTACATTTACACAATGGAATACTACTCAGCAATTAAAAACAAGGAAGTCATGAAATTTGAAGGCAAATGGTGGGAACTAGTAGAGATAATCTTGAGGTATCCTAGAATTAGAAAGACATACATGGTATAAACTCACTTATAAGTGGATACTAGTCCTATAATATAGGATAAACCTACAAAAATCTGTTTATCTAAAGAAGCTAAGCTAGATGGAGGACCCTGGGTAATATGATCAGTCCTCACTCAGAAAGGCAAACAGGACAGACATTGGAAGAAGGAGAAAACAGGAAAACAGGACAGGATCCTACCACAGAGGGCCTCTGAAAGACTCTGCCTAGCAGTGTATCAAAGCAGATGCTGAAACTCATAACCAAACCTTGGGTGGAGTGCAGGGAATCATATGAAAGAAGGGGGAGTTAGTAAGACCTGGAGAGGACAGGAGCTCCTGAAGGACCAAATATATCTGGGCACAGGGGTCTTTTATGAGACTGACACTCCAACCAAGGACCATGCATGGAGACAAGCTAGTACCACTGCACAGATGTAGCCCATGGCAGCTCAGTCTCCAAGTGGGTTTCCCTATTAAGGGGAACACGGACTGTTTCTGGCATGAGCTCATTGGCTGGCTCTTTGACTTTCTCCCTCCCCCGAGGGAAGAACAGCCTTGCTAGACAACAAAGAAGGACATCCAGCTAGTCCTGAAGAGAACTGATAAGCTAGGTCAGATGGAAGGGGAGGAGGACCTCGCTTATCAGCGGACTTAGAGGGGGGCACGGAGGAAATAAGGGCAGGATGGTGGGATTAGGAGGGAATGAGGGAGGCAGCTACAGCTGGGATACAAAGTAAATAAACTGTAATTAATATAAAAAATAAAAATTTAATTAAAAAATAACGAAGCCGACCTCACTGAGCTTCTGAGTGACTAGGAATTTTGATCACTCCACTGTCCAGGAATCTTCCATTTTTCCAAGAACATCGTATTAACTGAGATTTAAATACATTGCAAAAAGTCCTGAAATAGCAAGGTCTGTGGATTAAGGAGGTGGCTCCATTGTTAAGAGCACTGATTGCTCTTTCAGAGGACCCTGGTTGGATTCCCACCACCGATATGGCAGTTTACAACCATCTGTTACTCCAGTTTTGGGGAATCTGGCTTCTGTGGTCATCAAACATGATGGACTATAGACATACCTGCAGGCATAAAACTCACATACATGAAAATAAATAAATAAATGATTTCTTTTAAAAACACAACAACAACAACAACAACAACAATAACAAAGCAGATACTAAGACTCATAACTAAACTTTGGGCAGAGTGCAGGGAATCTTAGGAAAAAGAGGGGAAATAGTATGACCTGGAGAGGACAGGAGCTCCACAAGAGAGCAACAGAACCAAACTATCTGGGCACAAGGGGCTTTTCTGAGACTGATATTATGACCATTCATGGACATAACTTAGAACCCCTGCTCAGATGTAGCCCATGGCAGCTAAGGGTCCAAGTTGGTTACCTTGTAAGGGGAACAGGGACTATCTCTTCCATGAACCCAGTGGCTAGCACTTTGACTGCCTCCCCCTGATGGGGGAGCAGCCTTGCCAGGCCACAGAGAAAGACAATGCAGCCAGTTCTGATGAGACCTGATAACCTAGGGTCAGATGGAAGGGGAGGAGGACCTCCCCTACGTGGACTCGGAGAGGCGCATGGGAAGAGATGAAGGAGGGAAGGTGGGATTGGGAAGGAATGAGGGAGGGGGCCACAGCTGGGATACAAAATAAATAACCTGTAATTAATATAAAAAATAAAAATGTAATTAAAAAGAATATTTACTATGAACAGAAATCATAGTCACTGAGTTCTACTCTGTAAGTCCATTTTAATACCTTCTTGAGTGTGATTAACAGTAAGAAATTAGGAACAGATTTTTAAAAATACTTTCTTAAGAGGACTGAATACTGGATCTAGAAAAAACATGAGGTCATTAGCTTTCCCATACAGAAGGTTTTTAAAACTTTCTAAAAACCAAAACCAAAACAAAATAAAAAACAGTATTGTAAATGTTACTATCATAACTGTTTATGAAACAAAGTCAAATGCTTTGCTGCTCTTTTATGTACTAGAATACTACTGTGCATCATAATAGCCACTAGCCACCTGTGGCTCTGGACTATTTGGATTCTGGCTGCTACAAGCATCAGATGCTTAGAAATTAAACAGGAGTCAGACATTGAGTATTTAGTTTGAAAAATGAAAAATATATCATAAATATTTAATAATTATAAAAATGTTCATCTTTTAGGTATGCTCTTCAAAGTAGAATATTATTTTTATCTATTACATTTTTTTCTTTCATGAACTGGGCAACTTTTTATTATGTCTGTGATTAACATTGAATATATTTTTCCAATTTTTCTTTAATTTAAAATAGATCATTTTCTCATATACTATATCCTGATTACAGTTTCTGTTACCTCTACTATTCACAGTACCTTCCCTCCCCTCCTATCTACTCCCTTTCTGTCTCTCATTAGAAAAGATCAGGCTTCTAAGAGATAACAACCAAACATGACAAAATAAAATATAAGATAAAGCAAAGTCCATCACATTGAGTTTGGGCAAAACAACTCAAAAGAAATAAAAGTGCCCCAAGAAGAGGCACAAGAATCAGAAACCCACTTGCTCATTCACTCAGGAGTCTTTAATACATATGCAGAGGACCTGGTGCAGAATTGGGTAGGCCCTGTGGTTGTTGCTTCAGTCTCTGTGCATTCATATATGAGCCTTGCTCAGTTGAATCAGAGGGCCTTGTTCTGGTGTATTCCATCCCCTCTGGCTAGTACATCTTTTCTGCCTCCTTTTCTGCAGGGTTCCTGAGCTCTGATTAGAAGGATTGTGCGTTTGTGTGTGTGTGTGTGTGTGTGCGTGCACACACATGAATGCATAGTGTCTGGCTGTGATTCTCTTCCTTTGTTCGGATCTGAAAAATACATCCACAATTTAAAGTTAGTGAGAGATCATAAATATTAGAAAGTTCCAGAAACTTGAGATACTTAAGGAAGGGAAGTTTTGATCTAAAGGGGAGAAACTGAAGGATTCAGAAAAGGAGACAAAACAGATCTTCAGAGGGAGTTCACTAATGAATAGAAGGTTTCAGCCACACAAAACAGGAGATAGAATTTAGATGGGAAATTCTAACAAAAGCAATGCTCTTTGAGAACCAAGGGACAAATTTGAATTAGAAGTGGTAATAGATATTTGTAGATTCTTCAAACCTTATATTCTAAGTGGAGAGAAGCTTTAAAGCATAAGAAAAGGTAATTATGTCTAGTTTCTCAGCATTAGTTCAGTCTTGACAAATGCTGAAGGAGACTCTCAAGTTCTGTGTCCAACAAATAAGCTGTGTTTGCCAATCACATGTATGTCCCTGTTTTTCAGGTCCCACAATGTGCCTTGAACTCAGATTAACTGATTTATTCACTTTTTTTGTCAATAGTATCATTAGTGGCATTATATTTTAACTAGTAAAAAGAGAAATTAATATATCACATGGAAAGAGAAGTTAAAAATCTCACAATAATTTGCTGTGATCATCAGAGAAAATGTAGACTACTGTTCATTTATATTTCATATCTGATACTTTATTTGAACACTTTTTTATATCACATCTATAGATGATTTTACTTTAATTTCATAAAAACCTCACAGTTGTAGCTGGGATTTTATCTATCCTTGCATAAATTTGATAATTATTAAAATGCATTCATTCTAATTAATTTAGAGCTTATTTACATATAATTTATAATGTAACCTTTTAGTGGTTATATTCGACCTCTGCTGGACAGTGGCCAAGTAGATAGTGATTTTTTTTTTAATTTTTCCTTCCTGATACCATGATACTAATATTCTTCTTTTTTTTTTTTAAATAACTATTATTTATTTATTTATTACTTTTTTTTTTTCAATGCAGTTTATTCAGGAACATTGAACAATCCTCGGACCCCGGGGAAAGCCAGCCCACAGCTTAAATAGCCTCTGGGTAGCCAACCCAGGCGTGCCACGGGGGCAATGCAGATAGGTCCACCTACATGGAAGCAAGCCAGATCCTCGGCCTTAGCCAAATGTGGAGTTGTTCGTGATAGAGAGCTAATATTCTTCTTTGTTCTTTCAGTATTGCCATTTTTTCTGCAACAGGTATCAAACTCACTTCATGCTATAAGGCTATGAACAACATATACATTATTGTTAGACTGGTGCAGCGTCTGTTGGCAGAAGATACCTTGTATTGTTGTTTTGTTTTTTGCCTGTGTCACTTCCTTGCAGCATGCCACTGAATTGAAGAAAAAGCTGCAACGGTAATTTTAATGACTAGTATATATTACTACCTCAAAGGTCAGACATTTATTTTTGCTTGCATATTTTAAGCTTTCTGCAACTATAGGACTACTTAACCAGGACAATTTAAAATTGTGCAACTCTGGAAGGTCCCCCAACTTCATCCCCTATCCCTGCCTTCAAATACATGTATAGATACTGTTTATTTTCTTGCTGCTAAAGGGTTTTTTTGGGGGGGGCAGTGAGAATCCTCTTTCTTATTTTTTCTTTCTTTCTTTATTTGTTGCTCATATGCCAGTGAGATATCCCGTACTTAGTTTGGAAATTGCTGGTTGTAGGGAGTGTGGCTGTTTACAAATGCACAATTCATGAATTGTTTTTCAAGGCAGCAGTATAGATGCTCATTCCCATCCACAGTGACTAAAATTCTAACATAATTTGTACTACAACCATTGCATGGTATTGTCAGCATATTGTCCTTTTTCTTCTTGTTATTAAACATAGATTCATTCCTCTTACAATAGTGTGAATATAGTTTTCACTCCTTCCACTTCCTCCCCACCTCCTCTTCCAGTCAGATCCACTCCCTTTCTGTCTCTCATTAGAAAGGAACAGTCTTCTAAGAGACATCAACAAAATAAAACATAATAAGAAAAAAGAAAAACAATCCCATTGAAGTTGGACAAGAGAAGCCAACAGAAATAAAAAGAGCTCAAAAGCAGGCACAGGAAACAGAGACCCCCCTGTATACATTGAGGAGTCCCATAAAAGTACTAAACTGAAAGCTATAGTATATATGCAGGGGACCTAGTACAGACTCATATAAGCCCCAGGCTTGCTTCTTCAGACTCTAAGTTCATATAAGCTTTGCTCAGATGTTACAAAGGGCTTTGTTCTCTTGGTGCCCTCTATTCCTTCTGTCTTCCCAACTCTTCTGCCTATTGTTCCACAGAGTTCCCTGTGCTCTGAGGGGAGTGACTTAATGGAGACACCTGTTTTAGTGCTGTGAGTTTTAAGGGTTCTCTCTGAGTAGTATTTGGCTGTGAATCTTGGTCTTTCTTCCCATCTGCTTCAAGAGATGATGAGTGAATAAGGCACTGATCAATGTGTATGGTGGAATATGATTAGGAGTCATTTTTTTGTTACTTTCCACTGTATTAGTTCTTCATACTGCACCTCAAATGGCATTCAATTCTAGCTCTTTTTGTCATTCCCTCCTTCAATATCATCTCTTCTCTGCCTTCCCACTCAATCTTCCTGTTCATGGCTCCCTTGCTCCTGCTCCATTCCACCCATAACATGTATTCTATTTCCCCATGTCCCTTCCTGTATGCCTATCCTACCTGGGTCTACAGATCGTAGATTGGTTGTCATTTATTCAATGGCTAATATCCAGATATAATTGAATGTGTACCATATTTATCTTTCTAGGTTTGGGTTGTTTCACTCTGGATATACTTTTTTTCTAGTTCCATTCACTTATCTGTGAATTTCATGATGTAGTTTTTAAAAACAATAGCAATACTTCATTGTGTATCACATTTTCTTTGTCATTCTTCTGTTGAGGGATATCTAGCTTGCTATGAGTTTCTGGCTATTAGTAATTTTTAATGGTAGTTTAATTGTTAGTGATAGTCTAGCACCCAAATAATTGAGACTGAACTATTACATTTGTTTGACTTGCTTCATGGTACAACAACTGAGCAAGATAATTCTATATTAACCCCCTAAGCTAATCTGGCTTTCTCCCATTGTAAATCCCCAAGATACTTGCATCTATGGCTTTTTTCTTTCTAGGTTCTGTCTTCTCATGTCTCCTGGACCTATGGCTTACTCCCCACTTCCTCTCTCTTCCCCTTTCTTGGCTGACAGGAAGAACAGCCCTATTATCTCCCCTACTCAGTGACTGACTGTTAAACTGTTTTGTTGACGTAGTAGGGAAAAATTGGGAAGCAAAATTTAGACAGGATATTCTCAGACCAAGGATTACAACCAGATGTGGGGGGCACAGAAACCAACATTTGAATCTTAACCCGGTATACAGTAACATTATGCCTACAATGACTAGAGCAGCAATGATCATGGTTGGAAGGGTGAAGCATCCCTTGGTTACAAGAATTGTTTAGTTAGGTCATAAAGTAAATTGATTTCCAATTTACTAAGGAATAGTCATATTGATTTTCAAAGATACTGTATATATTGGCACTCCCACCAACAATGGAGAAGTATTCTTCATGCTTCACATTCTCACCAGCAGGAGTTGTCATTTGTGTTTTCAATCTTAGCCATTTGAACAGGTGTGTGATAGAATCTCAAAGTACTTTTGATTTGCATTTCTCTGTTGTTAAGAATGCTGAAAACATTTTCAAGAATTTCTTAGCCATTTGAGATTGCTCTGTTTTCTATTAAGATCTGTTCCCCATTTTTAAAAAATCAGATTTTTGTTCTTTGATATCTAGTTTATTTTTAGTTCCTTATTTGTTGGGTGTTAGACCTCTATCCGATGTGGAGTTTGTAAAAAATATTTGCCTATTCTGAAGGCCACCTCTTTGTCTGAATGATGGTATCCTTTGCCTTACAGAAGATTTTCAGTTTTCATGAAGTCCCCTTTATTAATTGTGGATCTCAGTGCCTGTACTGCCAATATTCTGTAAAGAAGGTTTCTTTCTGTGCCAATGAGTTCAAGGCTATTACCCAGTTTCTCTTCTTCAGTTTCAGTATAAAGGATTTTGTGTTGAGATCATTGATCTATTTAGAGTTACATTTTGTGTAGGGTGGTAGTTATAAATCTATTTGCATTCTTCCGCATGCAGGCATCCACTTTGACTAGCACCATTTTTTTTGAAGATGCTGTACATTTTCCAGTATGTATTTCTGGCTTTTAAAAACTCAGGTATCTATAGGTGTGCGAACTTATGCCTGGGTCTTCAAATTATTGGTGCATACGTTTTTATGCCAATACCATGTGGTTCTGATTACTACAGCTCTGTAGTACAACTTACAATTAGACATGGTGAGACTTCCAGAAGTTCTCTGATGCTCAGGATTGTTTTATCTCTTCTGTTTTTTTTTTAAAAATATTTTTTATTTTAATTTTTATTAATTACACTTTATTCACTTTGTATCCTTCTGTATCCCCCTCTCCCTCCCAATTCCCCCCTCCCTTTTCCTTCTCCACACATGCCAAGTTCACTGATAGGGGAAGACTTCCTCTCCTTTCCTTCTGTTCCTAGTCTATCAGGTCTCATCAGAAGTCACTGCATTGTCTTCCTCTGTGGCCTGGTAAGACTGCTCCCCCCTAAGGGAGAGGTGATCAAAGAGCAGGCCAATCAGTTCTTGTCAGAGACAGTCCCTGTTTTCATTACCATGAAACCCACTTGGACACTGAACTGCCATGGGCTACATCTGTGCAGGGGATCTAGGTTATCTCCATCAATGATACTTGGTTGGCGTATCAGTTTCAGAAAAGAACCCTGTGCCCAGAACTTTTGGTTCTGTTGCTCTCCTTGTGGAGCTCCTCCCCATTTAGAAAGGCAAAGAGGATGGACATCAGAAGAAGGAGAAAACAGGGAACAGGACAGGAGCCTGTCACAGAGGGCAGGCTTGAAAGGTTCTACCATACAGGGTATCTGTTTTTGTTTTATTTCTATTGAAAATGTTCTTTTAAAGATCTTTGAAGTGTTATGTTAAAATTTTGATGGGGATTGCATTGAATCTATAGATTGTTTTATGGTAAAATAGCCATTTTAAATATGAGAATCCTACCAATCCATGAGCATGGTAGGTCTTTCCATCTTCTGATATCTCTTTCATTTTCTTTTTTCAAAGACTTGAAGTTTCTGTTATACAGGTCTTTCACTGCTTGGTTAGAGTTAGCCCAGATATTTTATATTATTTAAGGCTCTTTTGAAAAGTGTTGTTTCTCTGATTTTTTTTCTCCTTGGTCTATTTGTCATTTGTATGTGGAAGGGCTATTGATTTCTGTGACTGAGTTTTGCATCCAGCAAGTTTTCTGAAAAAGTGTTTACCATTTGTAGGGGATTTTTTAGGTTCATCCATGTACACTATCATAGCATCTGTGAATAAAGGTACTTTGGCTTCTTTCTATGCTATTTATATCACTTTGATCTCCTTCACAGATATTATTGCACTAGTTAAGACTTTAAGTTTTGAATTTGAATATGCTGAATTGGTATGGAAAGAGTGGCAACCTTGTATTGGTTGTAAACTTATGCCAATATGATAGATGCCAAGAGATATCTAAACATTTCTAAAATACACATTTCTGATAACTACTCATTGCTAGTGGGCAATTGTTTTACTTATATTAGTCATTCATACTTTTCAATTTAATATGCATATTTTCTGTGCTTTTTTTTCCTCATGTTATTCTACTGAGTGTAGGCCTAGAGTTTTCAACAAACCTACTTATTTAGAGTTCTCAAATACTTCTACATTTCTTCCAACCCACTGACAAGAGGTAGGGGGGAGAAAAGTTATTAGGAAAAGGGGGTTATAGACCTTTGTAGAAGTAGTTCTTTGGTATGAGTCCACTCTTTGTCGTCAGGATACTAGCAGTTCAGTCCAAATGCCAATATCAAACAGCAACATGAATTAGCACAATTCAGCCACAAGACTCAGTTGGATTACCCAGAGAAGTTCTCTGGAATGTTTCTCCCTGTGAAGTGATATGTCAAGGAATAAAGACCAGCACAGCAATGTCAGTTCAAAAAGCATTGTCTTGCTCTCCATGGATTTCTACATATCTCCTCTCCTTAAAGTTCACCCACTGATATTTTCAGCTGGCCAAAGTCACAGGCCTAGCATGAGACAGCTCACAGCAAAACATCACCTGCCCTCTCACAAGATAGCTTCCAGCATGACATGACACAACTGAGTCTTTAAAGAAACCAGAAACTTCCACTTCAACTGAGAGTGTTCTTTTTTATTTTATTTTTTCAGCATGGGGTATCTTTACTGAACTTGTATTTTTATTTTATTTCAGTTATTAATATTTCTTCTATATTGTTGCAGATATCTTCCAGTAGCACTATTTATATTATTTTCATGCTTTCTTTATACATCTTTTCATTTGCAGAAGTTACTTTTATTATCATTGAACCATTTTTTTCATAACATTTTTGTGTATGATTTAAACAATTGCTTCTTCATCCTTATAGCATAAATATATTCTTTTCTGAACAATTTGTCTTTTAGCTGCTGATTTTTTTAAAGTTAATCTTGTATCCAGCTAATTTGCTGAAAGTGTTTTTCAGATGTACAAGTTAATGTATTCTTGGATTAGGTTTGCAACTATTTTGTTATATTTTCTTACCTATATTCAAAGGAAAATTGGTCTGTAGTTCTGTTTCTGTACTTAGTCTTTATGTAGTTTGGGTATCAGGGTAACTGTAGACTGAAAATGAATGTGGCAATTTCTCTTCTGTTTGTATTTGAAGAGTATTGGCATTAACTCTTATTTTAATATCTGATAGAATATTGTGCTAAAACTGTCTTGCTCTGGACATTTTTGTTTGGGAAACTTTTGATGAATACTTCTATTTCACTTGGGATTATAGTTCTATTTAAATTGCTTATCTGATTCAAAAATCAGAAAGTTTATGGATATGTGATGGATTGCATATTACTCCCTCTGAAAAAATCTATTATTTTCTCTTAAGGAAAAAAGTACATATTCAAATTCTCATCAATGATCCAGGAACTTGTTTTTCATTGCCGTGACAAGTAACTTTCAATGCAGCATTGAAAAAGAGATGGCTGATGAAACAGGAAAAAAGAAAAAAGAGAGATATATGCCCAGTTAGGTTTACACAGTAAGATTTATTCTAAATTGGAATCAGAAACCACAAACATGAATCTAGAATTGGAGAACAGTTGTTATTTAATATTTTCAGTGTTTGAAAATTTATTTATTTATAGTTTATTTGTGTGGATGTTTGTACTACATGTGTGCATTGTCTGTACAAGCTAACAGAGGGCCTCATATTCCTTGGAATAAGCGTTATAGATGTTTATGAGCCAACATGTCGGTGCTGAGAGCTGAATCCAAGTTCTGTACAAGAGCAGCAAGTACTGTTAATCACTGAGCCATCTCTCCAGTCCCACACTCCTTTTAAAGAAGACTTTCAGGTACTTTTTAGTTTAATTCCATTATCTTGTTAAAAAAAACAAAAACAAAAACAAAAAAAAAAAACCTCCCAAAGACCAATAGAGAGTTAGGTCAGAGTATGGTTCTAGTTCAGGTTGAAATCGAGAGGATTGTAGATCCATAACCAAATAAAAATTACAAGTACTCAGCATATGTTTTTGTACCCTGCTGGGTGGAGTCTTTCAGAGGCCTTCTGTGATAGGCTCCTTTTCTGCTCTCTGTTTTCTCCCTCTTCCGATGTCCGTTTCATTTGCCTTTCTGAATGAAGATTGAACATCTTACCCAGGGTCCTCCTTCTTTCTTAGCTTTCTTAGGTGTACATATTTTGGCATGATTATCCTATACTAAATGAGCAGAGGTTCTAGATTATATCTATGCATGGACCTTGGTTGGAGTATCAGTCTCAGAAAAGACCCCTGGGTACAGAATTTTTTATCTATAGCTCTCTTTGGGGAACTCCTGTCCCCTCCACGTCTTACTATCTTCCCCATTTTTCATAAGATTTCCTGCACTCTGCCCAAAGCTTGGTTATGAATCTCAGCATCTGCTTTGATACACTGCGAGGAAGAGTCTTTCAGAGGCCCTCTGTGGTAGTTTCCTGTCCTGTTTCCTGTTTTTCCCTCTTCCAATTTCTGTTCCATTTGGCTTTCAGAGTGAGGATTGATCATCCTCCCCAGGATCCTTTTTCTTGCTTAGCGTCTTTAGGTGTATAGATTTTAGTATGTTTGTCCTATATTATATGTCTAATATCTACTGTGTCTTTCTGCTTCTGGGATACCTCATTCAGAACGAGCCTTTATAGATCCCATGATTTGCCTGCAAATTTCACGATTTTTTTGTTTTTAATTGCTGAGTAGTATTCCATTGTGTAAATGTACCATAATTTCTGTATGCATTCCTCAGTTGAGGGGTATCTGGGTTGTTTCCAGGTTCTGGCTATTATTAATAAAACTGCTACAAACTTGGCTGAGCAGTGTCCTTGTTGTGTACTTGAGCATCTTTTGGCTATATGCCCAAGAATGTTGCAGCTGGATCTTGAGGAAGCGCTGGTTCTAATTGTCTGAGAAAGCACCAGATCGATTTCCAAGTGGTTGTACAAGTTTACATTCCCACCAGCATACATTGTCACTTGAGTTTTATGATCATCTCTTTCGATTCCAAGAAAGTATTTGACAAAATAAACTCCTATTCATGTTTAAAGTCTGGGAGATATCAGGGATACAAGGTACATACCTAAACATAGTAGAGACAATATACAGCAAGCTTATAGCCAACATCAAACACAGTGAAACTCAAATCAATCCCACTGAAATCAGGGACAAGGCAAGGGTGCTCATTCTCTCCATATCTCTTCAACATAGCACTTGAAATCCTAGCCAGAGCAATAAGACAACTAAAGGAGATCAAGAGATCAAGGAAGAAGTCAAACTATCACTATTTGCAGATGATATGATAGTATATAGAAGTGATCCCAAAAATTCAACCAGAGAACTCTTTCAGCTGATAAACACCTTCAGTAAAGTGGCTTAGTAAAATTAACTAAAAAATCAGCAGCCTTCTTGTATACAAAAGACAAAAGGGCTGAGAAGGACAATAGAGAAACTACATATTCATGCCATTAAAAATAACAGGATTTCATTTCTTTTTCACTGCTGAGTAATATATATATATATATATATATATATATGCTACCTTTTATTTATTAATTCATTTATTCATTCATCTGCTATACAAAGTTTGTGATCTTAGTACTCAGAGGATAAGGAATGATGATTCTTGTGGGCTTGAGTACAGCTGGGGCTACAGAGTGAGTTCCAGGCCATGTGGCTATATAATGAGACCCTGTCTCAATAACTAAATTAAAAACTAATAAGTGACTATATGAAATATATAGGTAATATTCATATATGTAAAATTTAATTACATACTTCTGTATAACAAATTAAATAAAAATTATTTTATAAACGAACCTATAGTATTCCAATTTCCTGGCTATTGTGAGTTGTGCTACACAGTAAATTTTGTTGTGCACATATCTGTATGACTTACCTATTTCAATTCCTGTGGATATTTTTCTATGTGATTGTTCAATTACATGAAGGTTATACACTCTTATCAATAATGTGCAAGACTTTCCTCTTCTGCACATGCTCATCTTACTTGTTATGACTTGTTATGACTTTGCTGACAGTGACTCATACTAGAATAGATATAGCCTCATGATGGTTTAGATTTGAAATTATCTTATTATTGGTGATTCTGTTAATTTTTTCATATAAGGTTGGTCATTTATGTATATTCTTTTGAGAATGTGTATTTGGATATGTAACTTATTTTTACTTTGGTTATTTGTGAGTTTTTAATATTGGTATTTTGGAACTTATTTTTTTCATCTGCATAAATATAATTTTGTTTATTTTTCCTCAAAACTTTACACAAATTAAAACCTTCAACATTACATAAAATTTAGAAAGTGTGAATTGCTTGTTCCTATTCTTAGAAGGACAGTGTTCAGTTATTTATGGTTTAGATATAAAGGCACCTAGGTGACTCTTATTGGACAAGTAATTTTAACATGCTAGCATTTCTTTTTATTTTTGATATTATAATATAATTACATCATTTCTCCCTTCTCTTTAATCTCTCCAATTCCTCCCATGAACCCACTTTGCTCTCTTTAAAAATTTATGGGGTCTTTTTCTTTAGTTGTTTATATGTGTGTGCGCGTGTGCATGTGAATGTCCATGTGCATGTATGTGAGCATATGTGTGTGTGTGAATATTACTAAATATATTAATACACCATGCTCAGTCAAGATATAAATGTTACTTGTACATATATGATTTCAGGGCTGACCACTTAGTATTTAATAACCATTTGGTATTTAATAAATTTTATTAATTTTTAATAAAAAATTTCCCTCAGAACTTTTTCTGAGGGAAGACTATTTCTCCTACTCCCAGCATTTTTTATTTTGAGGCCCCTGGGAGTTTCCTTTCCAATGTTAGAATATTTATTGATTTGTCATTGTCCAGGTGTTGATGAGACTTCATGGTGCAGCTTTTTTTCTTTTTCTTTCTTTCTTTCTTCCTCTCTTTCTTTCTTTCTTTCTTTCTTTCTTTCTTTCTTTCTTTCTTTCTTTCTTTCTTTCTTTCCTAGGAGATAACTCACAATAAGCATCTTGCTATTTTTTATCTTTCTATCTTGTTTCTTCTCATCTTACTATCTTTCTGTCCTCTCTCTTGCTATAATTTCTAAGCTTTAGGTGCTGGAGTTGTGTTGTAGATGTATCAATTGGAACTGTGCCACAAAGTTTCTTTTTCCCTGCATTTTGATTGGTTGTAGCTTCCTGTCACAGTCTCTTTGTAAGAAGTGAGAACTACACTTATCAGTGAATATAAGGATAAATATTGAGAATATAGTTAGGAATTATGCTAGTTTTTCCTCTAAAATCTATGATTTTACTGGGTAGTTACCTGTATTTGCAGTATCAAGTGTGGTTATACTTTCAGTCCAATTAGAATGATGTTGGTTACTGCCAAAGTATGCATGCCACTATTGTATCCCTTAAGGTTAACATGCATTCTACTTATTGTTGTGATAGGTGGCATAGCTGGATAGTAGTACTGATTGTTCACTTCCTTGGAAACATTTTTTTTTAAAGATTTATTTATAAAGTATTCTGCAGGCCAGAAGAGAGCACCAGATCTCATTATAGGTGGTTGTGAGTCACCATGTGGTTCCCGGGAATTGAACTCAGGACCTCTGGAAGAGCAGCCAGTGCCCTTAATCTCTGTGCCACCTCTCCAAGTTCCTTGGAAACTTTTATGGTACCTTCTGCTACCGTAAAGACTAGTCCTTAGAGAGGACGCTTTCAGAGCAGATAGAGCTCATGTCTTCTGATATGGTGCTGATATTTAGTACATGGTGTTTCAAACAATAGGGGCCAAGAGCAACAACAATAATCTGTAGTGTTTTGAGAGTCTTTTAGAAAATCCTGATCAACAACTTCATATGCCTAGTGTTAGGCAGTCTACGGTTCTTGGAGATAGTATTATCAGCCCAGATGAGAAAATTTAATTTAAACCACATATATGAATACACAAACTTATATGTACCATATGTGAATGTAGGTAGATTTATTTTAATCTGATGTGTGACTTTTCAGATATTTATACTGTTATTTTATCTTTATCCCTCTGTCTTTGTATTAATCTCCCTACTCACTCCCAAATAAAAGCATAATTAATCACTAGTAAACCACTAGTCACCTATCTATTGCTATCTATCCCACTGTCCCCTTTTACTAGGTTATATGGTAGATTTATTTATAGATTTTTTTATAGTGATTCACTTAGTTTCCAGAATGGCGGGAGCAGTTTGCAACCACACCAAAAGTGAATGAAGGTTCCCCTTTCCCAAAATCCTCACCAGTGTTTGTTGTCAGTTGTTTTGTTGATCTTTGTCATTCTGACTGGAATAAGATAAAATCTCAAAGTTGTTTGAAATTCTATTTCCTTAATTTAGAGACCAACCATTTAAAGTATATCTATATATCTACAAATATATATATATACAAACAGACACACGCACTAGTATTTAAAAAATGCTTCCTTTCCCTCTCATCCATCACTTCTGGTGTCTATCCTGTTTGTCATTCTGAATGAAATTTAAGCATATTCCCTAGGGTCCAGGATAGGAGCTTAACATAGAGGGTCCTCTGAAAGGCTCCACCTAACAGGGGCTCAAAGCAGATGCTGAGACTCATGGCCAAACTTTTGGCAGAACACAAGGACTCTTACAAAAGAAGGGGGGGGAGCAGATAGAAGGACACAGAGGGGATAGGAGTTCCACAAGGAGACAAATAAAGCTAAAAACATCTGAGCCCAGCAGGTCCTGTGGAGACTGATGCTACAACCAAGGACCATGCATGGAGAAGACCTAAACCCCCTGCTCAGGTGTATATTGGAGGCAGCTCAGTCTCTATGTGGATTCTTGAGTAAGGGGAGCAGGGACTGCCTCTGTCATGAACTTGGTTGTCTGCTTCTTGCTCACTTGCCCCTGGTGATGCTGCCTTGCCAGGCCACAGAGGAAGAGAATACAGGCAGTCTTGATACGCTATGGACAGATTCCAGGGGAGGAGAACACCCCCTTTCAATGGACTAGGAGAAGGGAATAGTAGGAAGAGAGAGGGAGAATGGTATTTGGAGCAATTGAAGGAGGGGGCTACAATTGGGATATACAATGAGTAAGTTGAACTCAGTATTAGTTTAGCTCATAATAAACTATGAATAAAGAATTTGATGAGAGGGACAAGATGGCGGCGCCAGAACACTGCGTCTGAGGAGCAGGACAACATTTTCCATATAGCGACCAAGAGACTGAATTCTGGGCCCTAAAACAACAGTGATTGTGTTTCCCAGGTGAGAAGAAATCTCCACGGCATGGGAATCAGTCAGATCCACTCTCAGGTCACCCAGCCAGAACTTGGAAGAGATCCTGGGTTGTGCAAGCACTAGATCGTCAGACCAGAGCCACATGACTGCGTGTCCTGATCACCTTCCCAGGCTGAATGGTGGGCACAAAACCACCAGAGACTGGAAGTCCCAGTCATGAGAAAAACCCACAGGGAAGTAAGGAAATGGGACTGGCCATGGGTCACCCAGTCTTTCCCTGGAAAAGGTCTTGAAGAATGGCCAGTGTGACCCACCATCACTGAACTGGGCTCCAGCTGCAAGCACAGAGACTTGCTGCTTGCCCAACTCTCTGGCAGAGACAGAGATGTGCGTCCCAGGACAACAGAGACTGGGAGTCCCTGTCGGGAGTAAACCCCATAGGGTAGGAAAGAAATGGAGACCAAATTAGGTCATCCAGTATATCCCTGGAAAAGGTCCCACAGAACGGCAGGCACCCATGCATGCTGCCAGCCCAGACCTGCTCTGCACCAACCATTCCTCACAGACAGAACTGTGCACCCCAGGACACAAGAGACTTAGAGTCCCTATCAGGAGAAATACCCATAGGGAATGAAGCAAACAGAGATGGACTTAGTCCACCCAGTATATCCCTGGAAAAGGTCCTGCAGAACACCCCAACCCAGGGGCCTGCTGTGCAACAGCTAGCCTGCTGCTACTAGGAAAGCGGTACTCACCTGCCACAGATTAACCGCTTGGGTACTGGGGCACAGAGCTCCAACCTCAGACCTACAGAAGCCTGGGATCCCCGAGATCAGCCCCCAGACACTGCTCCAAGGAGCAACCAGTTATCCCTAACAAAACTGACTAAACCATGGGACACCCAGGTTATAGCAGCAGCTCACTAAATTACAGCAAGAAACCCAGAAGCAGGGCAGCTGTCTCCAGGACTATTCTCTGGGTGAGAGGAGAGCCCTCTTACCTAACAAGGAGCACAGTTACCACTCAAGTCTCTACACCTTAGGTGAGCTGTGGCAACTCCTGAAAACACTGGCCATACAGTGACCATACCCAAAAAGCTGAGGAAGCTTCCTCCAAGAAAAACCATCTTCCTGCCAAGGGGATTCTCTCCACCAAAGAACCACCAGAAACTACACACAACACCTAAGATAGCCTAATTGGTAGAGGCCAGCGTAAAAGCTCAACCAACAAAAGACAGAGCAGTATCACATCTCCAGAACCCAGTTATCCAGCCCTGGACGCCCCAGCATAATTGAAATTCAAGAAGATGACCTAACATCTATGCTCATGAAGAGGATAACAGAGGAAACAAATAAAGTGTGTAAAGACTTGGAGAAGATAAAAACAAACAGATAATTGCCATCTGTAAAGAAATAGAAGAAGATAAAGAAAAACAGATTATGGCCATCCATAAAGAAATACAGGAAGTTGCAGCCAAACAGTTTGTGGCCTTTAGAGAAGAAATACTTAAATCACTGAAATAAATAAAAGAAACAGAGAATTGTTCAAACAAACAGCTGAAGAAATTGAAAGAAAAACAGGAAAATACAGTCAGACAGGTGAAGGAAATCAACAAAATGGCTCAAGATCTGAAGATAGAGTTAGAAAAATTAAAGAAAACACAAATGGAGGAAATTGTAGAGAGAAAGAACTTAGGGAAGAAAACAGGAACTACAGAGGTAAGCATAACCAATAAACTACAAGAGATGGAAGAAAGAATCTCAGGTGTGGAAGATACAATGGAAGAAAGCGATGTATCTGTCAAAGAAAATGTTAAATCTAAAAAATTCCTGACACATACCATCCAAGAAATCCAAGACAACATAAAAAGACAAAACCTAAGAATAATAGGATTAGAGGAAAAAGAAGATTCTCTCCTCCAAGGCCCAGAAAATATTTTCAACAAAATCACTGAAGAAAATTTCCCCAACTTAAAGGAGAAGCCTATATGCACACAAGAGACCTACAGAACACCCTGTAAATTAGACCACAAAAGAAAAATTCCTCCTGTTACATAATAATCAAAACAGTAAGTATACAGAGCAAATAAAAAAATACTAAAAGTTGCAAGGGAAAAAGGCCAAGTAACATATAATGGCAAACCCATCAGAATCATACCTGACTTCTCAACAGAGACTCTGAAAGCCAGAAGGGCCTGGACAGATATCATGCAGGCCCTAAGAGATACAGATGTCAGCCCAGGCCACTATACCTAACAAAACTCTCAGTCCTCATAGACAGAGAAAACAAGATATTTAACGACAAAAACAAATTTCAACAATACTTACACACAAATCCAACATTACAGCAGACACTAGAAGGAAAAATACAACCAAAGAAAACTAGCTACTTTCAAGAAAACACAGGAAATAATTAACCTCACTACAAAAAACAAAAAGCAATTAACCTCACTACAGTAAAACAAGCACACAAACTAATGACCACAGCCAACATCAAAATCAAAGGATCTAACAGCCACTGGTCATTAATCTCTCTCAACATCAATGGACTCAATTCTCCAGTAAAAATACAGAGACTAACAGAGTGGATGCTTAGACAAGACCCAGCAATCTGTTGCATACAAGAAACACACCTTTTTCTCAGAGGCGGGACCTGGGGCATCAACCCGCATGCGGGTCTGATGCTCTTTGGGTGGATGACACCTAAATGAACATCTGTACAAAGTCCCAATTTATTTCTAATATCAGAGATCAGACCTCTACTCTTGCCTGATGCGTCTAAAACAAAAAGGGGGAACTGTAGAGAGCTGCGGAATGCTATGCCTTAAAGATGGAGCTGGTTTCCGCCTTCCACCTTCCCGATGGTGAGTGCTCTCTGTCACGAACAACTCCACATTTTGCTAAGGCCGAGGATCTGGCTTGCTTCCATGTATGTGGACCTATCTGCATTGCCCCGTGGCACGCCTGGGTTGGCTACCCAGAGGCTATTTAAGCTGTGGGGTCCGAGGATTGTTCAAGGTTCCTGAATAAACTGCATTGAAAAAAAAAAAAGACTGTAAAAAAAAAAAAGCAATAAAAAAAAAAAAAGAAACACACCTAAGTCACAAAGATAGACATTACCTGAAGGTAAAGGGCTGGAGAAGGTTTTCCAAACAAATGGACAAAAGAAGTAAGCAGGAATAGCCATTCTAATATCTGATAAAGTAGACTTTCAACCAAAATTAATCAAAAGAGATAGGGAAGGACACTGCAAGGGAAAATTCCTCAAGGAAGACATCATAATCCTGAATATCTATGCCACAAATACAAGGGCACCCACATTTGTAAAAGAAACATTGATAGAACTTAAACCACACATAGATCCCCACACATTAATAGTGGGAGACTTCAACACCCCACTCTCGACAAAGGACAGGTCAACAAAAAAAGAAATTAACAAAGAAACAATGTCTCTAACAGAGGTCATGAATCAAATTGACCTGACAGACATTTACAGAACCTTACACCCAAACACAAAAGAATTTACCTTCTTCTCTGCACCTCATGGAACCTTCTCCAAAATAGACCACATAGTTGGTCACCAAGCAAACCTCAACAGATACAATCCTCTCTGATCACCATGGAATAAAGCTGGACCTCAACAAGAACAGAAATAGCAAAAAGGCTACACACACATGGAAACTGAACAACTTGCTACTAAATAACTGTTGGATCAGGGAAGAAATAAAGAAAGAAATTAAAGTCTTCCTAGAATTCAAAGAAAATGAAGGCACAACATACCCAAACTTGTGGAACACAATGAAAGAAGTGCTAAAAGGAAAGTTCATAGCACTAACTCCCTCCAAGAAGAAACTCATTCAACCAACTTAATGACTCACCTAAAAACCCTAGAAAAAGAAGAAGCAGACACACCAAAAAGGAGTAGACACCTGGAAATAATCAAACTCAGGGCAGAAATTAATCAATTAGAAACAAATAAAACAATTCAAAGAATCAATGAAACAAAAAGCTGGTTCTTTGAGAAAATCAACAAGATAGACAAACCCTTAGCCAAGCTAACTAAAAGGCACAGAGACACCATCCAAATCAACAAAATCAGAAATGAAAGGGGAGACATAACTACAGAAACTGAGGAAATCCAAACAAATCATTAGGACTTACTTCAAAAGTTTATATGCCACAAAATTTGAAAATCTAAATGAAATGGACAATTTTCTGGATTGATTCCACTTACCAAAGCTGAATCAAGAGCAGGTAAATCAATTAAATAGTCCTATATCCCCTCAGGAAATACAAGCAGTCATCAAAAGTCTTGCATCCAAAAAAAGCCCAGGACCAGATGGTTTCAGCACAGAATTCTACGAGACCTTCAAAGGAGAGCTAACTCCAGTTCTCTTCAAACTGTTCCACAAAATAGAAACAGAAGGAACACAACCAAATTCATTCCTTGGTATCTAAACTTCACAAAGACCAACAAAGAAAGAGAATTTCAGGCCAATCTCCCTTATGAGCATTGATGCAAAAATACTCAACAAAATGCTTGCAAACCGAATACAAGAACACATCAAAGATATCATCCACCATGACCAAGTAGGCTTCATCCCAGGTATGCAGGGGTGGTTCAGTAGATGAAAATTCATCAATGTGATCCAACATATTAACAAACTGAAAGAAAAAAACCACATGATAATCTCCTTAGATGATGAAAAAGCATTTGACAAAATCCAACATCCATTCATGTTTAAAGTATTGGAGAGATCAGAGATAGAAGTTATGTATCTAAACATAGTAAAGGCAATATACAGCAAGCCTATAGCCAACACCAAACTAAATGGAGAGAAACTTAAAGCAATCCCACTGAAATCAGGGACAAGGCAAGCCTGCCCACTCTCTCCATATCTCTTCAACATAGTTCTGGAAGTCCTTGCTAGAGCAATAAGACAGTTGAAGGAGATCAAGTGGATACAAATTAGAAAGGAAGAAGTCAAATTATCACTATTTGCAGATGATATGATAGTATACCTGAATGACCCCAAAAATTCTACCAGGGAACTCCTACAGCTGATAAACACCTTCAGCAAAGTGGCCGGATACAAAATTAACTCAAAAAAATCAGTAGCCCACCTGTATACAAAAGACAAAAGGGCTGAGAAAGAAAATAGGGAAACAATACCCTTCACAGTAGCCACAAAGGACATAAAGTACCTTGGTGTAACTCTAACCAAGCAAGTCAAAGACTTGTATGAAAAAAAATTTCCAGTCTCTGAAGAAAGAATTAGAAGACAATATCAGAAGATGGAAAGATCTCCCATGCTCATGGCTTGGCCATCTTACCAAAAGCAATCTACAGATTCAATGCAATTTCTATCAAATTACCAACACAATTCTTTACAGACATGGAAAGAAAAATTCTCAACTTCATATGGAATAACAAGAAACCTAGAATTGCTAAAATAATCCTTTATAATAAAAGATCTTCTGGAGATATCTTCATCCCTGATCTTAAGCTGTACTATAAAGCAACAGTAATAAAAACTGCATAGTACTGGCATAGAAACAGAATGTTGGATCAATGGAACTGAACAGAAGACCTAGAAATAAACCCATTTACTTATGGACATTTTATCTTTCACAAAGATGCCAAAATCATTCAATGGAAAAAAAAAGACAGCATCTTCAACAAATGGTGCTGGTCTAACTGGCTGCCTACATGTAGAAAAATGCAAATAGATCCATACTTATCACCCTGCAGAAAACTAAAGTCCAAGTGGATCAAAGACCTCAATATAAAACCAGACACATTAAATAGGTTAGAAGAAAAAGTGGGGAAGACCCTCGAACTCTTTGGTACAGCGGTCAACTTCCTAAACAGAACACCAACAGCACAGGCTTTAAGAGCAACAATCAATAAACGGGACTTCACAAAAGTGAAAAGCTTCTGTAAAGCAAAGGTCACTGCCATCAAAAGAAGACAAATGCCTACAGATTGGGAAAGAATCTTCAACAACCGTTTTTCTGACAGAGGGCTAATATCCAGTATATATAAAGAACTCAAGTAGCTGAGAAGCAACAAACCAAGTAATGCATTAAAAATCAGGGAACAGAGCTAAACAGAGAATTCTCTGTAGAGGAATATAGAATGGCAGAGAAACACTTAAAGAAATGCTCAATGTCATTAGCCATCAGGGAAATGCAAATTAAAACGACCCTAAGATTTCACCTTACAACCATCAGAAAGACCAAGATGAAAAACTCGAGTGACAACACATGCTGGAGAGCCTGTGGGGAAAAGGGAACCCTCCTTTACTGCTGGTGGGAATGTAAACTTGTACAACCACTCTGGAAATCAATCTGGCGCTTTCTCAGACAACTAGGAATAGTACTTCCTCAAGATCCAGTCATACCACTCCTAGGCATATATCCAAAAGAGGCTCAAGTACCCAATAAGAACATTTGCTCAACCATGTTTGTAGCAGCTTTATTTGTAATAGCCAGAAGCTGGAAACAGCCCAGATGCCCCTCGGTTGAGGAATGGATACAGAAATTGTGGTGAATCTACACCATGGAATATTACTCAGCAATGAAAAATAAGGAAATCATGAAATTTGCAGGTAAATGGTGAGACCTGGAAAGGATCATCCTGAGTGAGCTGTCCCAGAAGCAGAAAGACACACACGGTATATACTCACTCATTGAGACATATAACATAGGATACACCTACTAAAATCTGTACACCTAAAGAAACTAATCAAGAGTGAGGACTCTGATTAAAATGATAAATCCCCATCCTGAAAGGTAAAAAGGATGGATATCAGAAGAAGAACACAGGAAACAAGTTAGGAACCTGCCAGAGAGCGCCTCTGAAAGGCTCTGCCCTGCAGATTATCAAAGCAGATGCTGAGACTTATGGCCAACTGTTGGGTAGAGTGCATTAAATCTTATGAAAGAAGTGGGAAATAGTAAGATCTGGGATAGGAACTCCACAAGGAGAGCAAGAGAACCAGAAAATTTGAACACAGGGGTCATTCCAGAGTCTCATAATCCAACCAAGTACCATGCATGGAGATAACCTAGAACCCCTGCACAGATGTAGCCCATGTCAGTTCAGTGTCCAAGTGGCTTCCATAGTAATGGGAAGAGGGACTGCCTCTGACATGAACTAATTGCCCTCTTCTTTGATCACCTCCCCCTGAGGGGTGAGCAGTCTTACCAGGCCACAGAAGATAGCAATGCAGCCACTCCTGATGAGATCCGATAGACTAAGATCAGGAGAGGGGGACCTCCCCTATTAGTAGACTACTTGGGGAAGTGCATGTGTGAAGAAGGGGGAGGGAAGGTGAGTTTTGGGAGGGGAGAAAGGAAGAGTTTATGGGTGGATACAAAGTGAATAAAGTGTAATTAATAAAAGTTAAAAAAAAGATTTTGATGATAAAAATTTTAAAGTGCCCTTCCACTTTGCATCAATCATCATATCTTTCAAAAAAGAAAAAAAGAAAACAAAGAAACCCAATCATTGTTCTAAAATTATAGTGAAAACCAATTTTCTAGTAGACAGAATTAAATTTTTTTTTCATTTTTTCCTATTCCTCTCTTATTTTAAATATATATTCATGACCTATTTGGATCTTTCTTCAACATTCATATTAAAAAATATATTGCAGGTCACATAAGTGTGAGACTCATTGCCATTACAAAGGGCAATTCACTTATTTTTTTAAATATAGCCTCATGCAGAAAGGCAAAGGGGATGGACATTGGAAGAGGGAGAAAACAGGCAACAGGACAGATGCCTACCATAGAGGGCCTCTGAAATACTCTACCCCAGCAAGATGTAGAAGCAGATGCTGAGACTCATAGCCAAACTTTGGGCAGAGTACAGGGAATCCTATGAAAGAAAGGGGAAATTGTAAGACCTGGAGGGGACAGTAGCTCCACAAGGAGAGCAACAGATCAAAAAATTCTTTGCACAGAGGTCGTTCCTGAGACTGATACTCCAACCAAGGACCATGAATAGAGATAACCTAGAACCCCTAGAACCCCTGTGCAGATGTACCGAATGGTAGCTCAGTCTCCAAGTGGGTTTCCTAGTAATGGGAACAGGAACTGCCTCTGACAGGAATTCAGTGGCTGGCCCTTTAATCACCTCCCCCTGATTGGGGAGCAGCCTTACCAGGCCACAGAGGAAACCAATGCATCCAGTCCTGATGAGACTTGATAGGCTAGGTCAGAGGGAAGGGAAGGAGGACCTCCCCTATCAGTGAATTTGGGAAAGGGCATAGGAGGAGATGAGGGAGGGAGGGTGGGATTGTGAAGGGATGAGGGAGGGCGCTACAGTGGGGATCCAAAGTGAATGAATTCTAATTTATAAAAATATAAACAAATTTTTAAAAAGTGAAAAATATATTTATTTATTACAATTTACTCACTTTGTATGCCAGCTATAGCCCCCTTCCTCCTCTCTTCCCAGTCCTCCCACCCTTCCTCTTCTTCCCCTATGCCTTTTCCCTAGTCCACTGATAGAGAAGGACCTCCTCCTCTTCTATCTGACCCTAGGAAATCTCATCAGGGAAGGCTGCATCATCTTCCTCTGTGGCCTGTCAAGGCTGCATTTTCAGGGGTAGATGATCAAAGAGCCTGTTACTGAGATCATCTCAGAGATAGCCCTTTCCTCCCTTACAAGGGAACCCACTTGGAAACTGAACAGCCTATGGGCTTCCTTTGAGCAGGCTGTCTAGGTCCTCTTCCTTAGTTGGAATATCGATCTCCGTAGGTCTCCCTGGGCCCAGGTTTTTTGGCTCTGTTGGTTTCCTTGTGGAGTTACTGTTCCTTCCAGGTCTTTCTATCTTCATCTTCTTCCATAAGGTTTCCTGAACTCTGCCCAAATTTTGGCTATGAGTCTCAGTATCTCCTTCAATACTCTGATGGGTAGAGTCTTTCAGAGCCCCCCCTATGTTCATAGTCCCATGATTCATGTTAGCCAGAATCTGGAAACAACCTAGATGTCCCTCAACTGAAATATGGATACAGAAATTGTGGTACATTTACATAATGGAATACTACTCAGCAGTTAAAAACAAAGGAATAAAAAAATTTTCAGGCAAATGGTGGGAACTAAAAAAGATCATCTTGAGTGAGGTAACCCAGAAGCAGAAAGACACACACATGTTATATACTCACTTATAAGTGGATATTAATCATATAACATGAGATAAACGTTCTAAAATCTCTAATCCTGAAGAAGCTAAACAACAAGGAGGACCTTAGGAAAGGACCCTAGAAAAATCTATTTTATTAATTCATTTAAAAGACGTCATATATTAAGTTTTATAATTTTTATTTTTATTTATTCATTTTACATCCCAGTGGTAGGTATTACATCCTTCCTCTTATCTTCCCAGTCCCAACTCCCTCCCTATTTCCCCTATCCCTCCTCCCCTACTCCTCAGAGAAGGGGAGCTACTACCTACCCACCCAAACCAGCATACCAAATTGTATCAGAGCTGAGTGCATCTGCTTCCCCTGTGGCTTGGCAAGGTAACCCCACCAAGAGAAAGTGATCGAAAAACATCAGAATCCATGTCACAGTCAGCCTCCATTCCTCTTATTAGGGAGTCTATATGAATACCAAGCTCCCCATTGGCTACATCTGTGTATGGGGCCTAGGTCTAGTCCATGCATGGTCCTTGGTTGGTGCTTCAATCTCCCTCCTCCCCCTGGGCCCTTGTTATATGGCTGTTTCAGACTTTCTGTGGCACTACTGTACCCTCTGGTTCTTTCTATCCTTTTCCCCCAGTCTCACACAGGACTACCTGCTCTCCACTCAATGTTTGGTTGTGGGACTTTCCATCAGCTGCTGGGTGGAGCCACTCAAAGGGTGGTTACACTAGGCTCTTGTCTGAAAGCATAACAGAGTATCATTAATCATATCAGAGGTTGGCTCTCTCCTAAAGAATTTGGGGAAGTCGTTAGTTCCATCAAACTCTGCTTTATTTTGTCCCTGAATATCTTGTAGGCAGGATAAATTTGTGTTAAAGATTTGTGGGTGGGTTGGTGTTTCCCTTCTTCCACTAGGAGTCCTGTCTAGTTAGAGGGTAGCCTCTTCAGTCTCCATGACCCCTGGTACTAAGAGTCTCAGCTAGACTCACCTTCATATCTACCCAGGAGCCTATGCTGTCATATGTCTCCAGTTTGTCACAGAGAAGTCCTCATACAAGGTTTGTCTTCTGTCTGTAAGTCCTCTGTCTTCTGACCTCTCATCTCCCCAAGTCTAATATAGGCCCTCATTTCTCTTCATGGTCCCACTCTTACTCTGTTCCCTTTCATCAACAACTTCTGGGAATTAAGCATCCTACTTTGGGTCCTCCTTGTTACTTATCTTCTTTGGGTCTATGAGTTGTAGTATGGTTATCCTGTACTATATGGCAAAATTCTAAAATCCACTTATAGTGAGTACATACCATGTGTGTCTTGCTCATGCTGGGTGACCTCACTCATGATGATTTTTTCTAGTTCCAACATTTGCGTGCCAATTTTATGACTTCTTTATTTTTAATAGCTGAGTACTATTCCATTGAGTAAATGCACCACAATTTCTTTATCTATTCTACAGTTCTATTCTACTATTCTACAGTTAAGGAATATCTAGGTTGTTTCCAGATTCTGGCTATTACAATAAAGCTGCTATGAACCTAACTGATAAAGTGTCCTTGTTATAGGGTAGAGCATCTTTTAGGTATATACACAGGAGTGGTATAGTTGGGTCTTGAAGTAGAACTATTCTCAATTTTCTGAGAAAGCACCAGATTGATTTTCAGAGTGGTTGCACCCACCAGTGATGGAGGAGTCTTTACATCCTCATCAGCATGTGTTTTCACATGGGTTTTTGATCCTAGCCATTTTGAAGTGTGAGATGGAATTTTGGAGTTGTTTTAATTTACATTTCCCCTGATGAGCATTTCTTTAAGTGTTTCTCTGTCATTCAAGATTCCTCTGTCGAGAATTTTCTGTTTAGCTTTGTACCCCATTTTTTAATTATTTTATTTGGTTTGTTGGTGTTTAATTTCTTGAATTCTTTATATATTTTAGATATTACCCTTTTGTCAGATGTATGGTTGGTGAATATATTTTCCCAATATGTTGGTTGCTGTTTCACTTTACTGACAGTGTCCTTTGCCCCACAGAAGTTTTTCAATTTGATGAGATCCCATTTATTAATTGTTGATCTTCGAGCCTGAGCTGCTGTTGTTCTGTCCAAGAAGTTGTCTCCTGTACCAATGAGTTGATTTCCCACTTTCTCTTTTAGTAGATTCTAGTGTTTCTGGTTTTATGTTGAGGTTTTTATTCACCTTGACTTGAGCTTTGTGCAGGGTGATAAGTATGGATCTATTTGCATTTTTCTACATGTAGACATCTAGTTAGATCAGCACCATTTGTTGAAGATTCTTTCCTTTTTCTATTATATGGTTTTGGCTTCTTTGTCAAATATCAAGTGTCTGTAGGCATGTGGGTTTATTTCTGGGTGTTCAATTTGATTCAGTTAATCAGCCAGTCAGTTTCTATGCTAGTACCACGAGTTTTTTATTACTATTGCTCTGTAGTACAGACTGAAATGAGGTATGGAGATACCTCCAGAAGTTCTTTCATTATACAGTATTGCTGTAGCTATTCTGAGTTTTTTGTTTTTTTCTCTGTGAAGTTGACCTATATTCATAAGAACTAAATGTTTATTTGTCAAAATATGCATCATCCCATTTCTGTTTCTACCCATTGGTATTCAGGCTCATTGTTCACTGAGTTGGACTGGAGGAAGGGGAGCTTAGCCCAGGTGAGTGGGTGTAATGCAGAATCTCAGTTCTTCAGTGAATGTGTGAGAAACTGTCTTCTCAGGAAACAACTTCAATAGCTTAATTTGGGGGAACAAAGTTTATTTAAACTTTTGAGGAGAGGCGAGAGGACTTGGGGTGATTGTACATCATTGGCTGGAGCCAAAGGTGCTGGGAGTGCTTTATTTGCAGGAAGAAGAATTCCAGATGTTTGTTATACATCACCCTATAAGGCAAGAGCAACTTAACTTGTAACCCGGCCACGAGGAGGCTACATGACCACTTCAAGGGTAGCAGAAGTGGGTGTATATATGCTATAGGAAATGCAGGAGAGAACAGACCTACTCCTGCCTGTCTCAAGATGAAGTTTTCGGGGTTTAGACACCCCTCAACTTCACTGTTGCTACATGCTGTCGCCCCCAGTTGCATGGTTCCCTGGCCACAAAATATGTGATTTACTACTATTGTGTATTCTGTCTGACTTAAATCAATTTAAGTGAAGTTGTTTAAAATAATACCATTTAATATTCTGTCTCCTTAGTTTATTACTGAGAGAGGAGGTAGTAAGATAAACAAATATCATTACAGATTTGTCTGTTTCTTCTCTTGAATCTAATTTCTTGATTAGTTTTGGATCATGTGTTTTGTTATTTATTAGATATATACATGCTGATATATGATGACGACACTATTCCTGAACATGTGAACAAACATCTACTAAAGTCAAAGAGACGCTAGCCAACCCATGAATGGCAAAGAAGACTCATGCCCTTATCCTCTATTCCCTCTGCCTTGGTAAAAATAATTAGATTTTATTCCCAAAGCTGTCCACCAGGGTCTATTCCCTTACTTTATCCTGAGGGTGACTACCAAGGTCTAATTATCAAAGTATTGAAGCTCACCTAATTAGCATGCCCACTTAAAACTAAACATCTCATTCAAACACGGGGTTCCTTTTTTACCTTTACGAACTGCTTAACAGATTAGTTACATGGGATTGGGTGATGAATTAAATACTTAAGCAGTTTTTGTTTAGATTTGGAGATATAGGAAAAACTATTAGGAAGTGTAAATAGAGGTGCTCTAAATTTTATTAAGCAAGCCCTACTATTCCCCACAATTAGAAAATCCCACTCATTTTGTCAATACACAGATGTGTGGGACAGAGACTATTTGAATAATATATGTATATTATAAATATGTATTATATTATTATATTAATTACCTTATATATATTTAATGTAAATCACATTAGCCAATTGCATCCTTCATCAGTTACTCATTCCCAGAGATAATTTTCAACATTCTCTACCAAATTGGCAGCTAACCTTATAATGCATCAACTACATCACCAAAAATTATCAACCTATAGGTTAAAGAATATATTATTTTGAAGACTGAACCCTTAATTCAATTTTTTTTTTGTTTGCATGGTGTAAGAAAAAATAAAGGCCGCATATGTTGTCAAACTTAATGGCAAATGGTATACAGAATTAGCTAATTAAAGAAGTGGATTCTTTTTTTTTTTTTTCTGTCAGGTCCCATTTAATTTCTTCTAGTTGTAAAACTTAGCACAAAGCGTTGGAATCTAAAAATGATTCCTAACATTTTTTTATTTTTTTATATTATTTTAATTATGAATTTTTGTTTTATTTTCATCCACTGCATTTTTTTTCAATGCAATTTATTCAGGAACCTTGAACAATCATCGGACCCTGGAGAAAGCCAGCCCACAGCTTAAATAGACCCTGGGTAGCCAACTCCAGCGTGCCACGTGGGCAATGCAGATAGGTCCACATACATGGAAGCAAGCCAGATCCTCAGCCTTAGCCAAATGTGGAATTGTTCGTGACAGAGAGCACTCACCATCGGGAAGGTGGAAGGCGGAAACCACCTCCATCTTTAAGGCATTACACAGCTCTCTACAGTTCCCCCTTTTTGTTTTAGATGCATCAGGCAAGAGTAGAGGTCTGATCTCTGATATTAGAAATAAACTGGGACTTTGTACTGATGTTCATTGAGGTGTCATCCACCCAAAGAGCATCAGACCCATCCGATACCTTTTTCTCAGAGGAGGGACCTGGGTCATCAACCCGCATGCAATCAGACATGCTCTTCTCTGGGTCCAAAGCCGCTGACCCTGAGTGCAGTGCTTAGCCTCGCATCCTGAGCGTAACATTTTAGCTTTTTATGGTAGCCAAACATGCTTGGGGAGACTGTCCTGCTTCAATGGCTGTAAAGGCCTGAATGATCATGGCTGCATTACCCTGTTGTGAGACTCTAATCTTGCATATATACCACAGGCAAACCAAGGAGACCAACACCAGAAGGCCTGCTAATGCTCCCATGCCCGCCCATTCCTTCAGATGATTCATGGCTGCAGCAATCCATGATGATAATCCTGTGGCTAGTCCTGTGTCCACTCTGGTAGAATTTACTGTGACAATGGCCACTCTCAGCTGCTCCATCGTAGTATTGAATTCTCCAGTCCAATTACCTACAATGTAGCTCGACAATTGTTTAGACAGATTTGCAGCACAGGAAAAATTCTCATGTTATATGCTAGTGACTCAAAGTCCAGCATATTTTCATTGACAGCCAAGTTGAGCAATTTGCCATAGGGTATCAATTTGCTCCTGCACGAGGTCAACCTCTGATTGAACACCATCAAGCTTCCTTTTAGTTGATCATTAATTCCTTTTTGTACAACTAAGGCATGAGCTACATTGGCTAAATGATTATTCAGGATCTGAGCAGTCTGCCCAGTATGACTCATGGCTAATGCCCCAGTGGTAGCTCCAACAGCCGCCAATGAGATGGCAGTAACAATGGTGGCTGTAGTTCCAAGATCCCTTTTCTGTCTGAAGAGAGTCATAGCGTGAGGGGCATCAATGGGCACAGGCACCCAGTGAGGCATGCGAGTAACCAGGGCATACCTAAATTTACTAGCATTCCAGCATTGGGCAAAAAAGCAAGTATCAATACCACAATTACTTGGCTCTATCTGGCTAATAATGAATAAAAATGGGGGATATAAACAAACAAGTGTGGGCTTATAGGAAATATTATGAGAAGCCTTAACCCCCTCGTTGGAATATCCTGCATCAGTTTTAGAAATAGCAGTGGTGGTGTCCGAGGTCTGAGTAGGTTCAGGAGACCATTGCCCCCAGGGGCGAGACATGCTCTATGCCAATTGACTAACGCCATGTTTTCCTCCACTATTGAAAGTCATTTAAGGTTCTTAAATTATTTTTTCACTTTTTTTAAAAATTTTTCATCAATTACACTTTATTCATTCTGCATCCCCCCATAAGCCCCTCCCTCCTCCCCTCCAAACCCCACCCTCCCTCCTCCCTCTGCTTGCATGCCATTCCCCAAGTCCACTGATAGGGGAGGTTCTCCTCTCCTTTCTGATCTTAGTCTATCAGTTCACATCAAAAGTGGCTGCATTGTCCTCTACTGTGGCCTGGTAAGACTGCTACCCCCCAGGGGGAGGTGATCAAAGAGCAGGCCAATCAGGTTATGTCAGAGGCAGTCCCTCTTCACATTACTATGTAACCCAATTGGACTCTGAACTGCCCTGGGCTACATCTGTGCAGGGGTTCTGGGTTATCTCCATGAATAGTCCTTGGTTGGAGTATGAGTCTCTGGGAAGTTCCCTGTGTTCAAATTTTCTTGTTCTGTTGCTCTCCTTGTGGAGACCCTGTCCTCTCCAGCTCTTATTGTTTCCCAGTTCTTACCTAAAATTCCATTCACTCTGCCCAACAGTTGCCCATCAGGCTCAGCATCTGCTTTGATAGTCTGAAGGGCAGAGGCTTTCAGAGGCCCTCTGTGGTAGGTTCCTAGGTTGTTTCCTGTTTTCTTCTTCTTCTGATGTCCATCCTCTTTGCCTTTCCAGAAGGGGATTGGACATTTTAGTTAGGGTCCTCTCTCTTGCTTAGTTTCTTTAGATGCACAGGTTTTAGTGAGTTTAGCCTATGTTATATGTCTATATGAGTGAGTATATACCATGTGCATCTTTCTGCTTCTGGGACAGCTCACTCAGGATGATCCTTTCCAGGTCCCACCACTTACCTGCAAATTTCATGATTTCCTTATTTTTCATTGCTGAGTAATATTCCATTGTGTAGATGTACCACAATTTCTGCATCCATTCTTCAGTTGAGGGGCATCTGGGTTGTTTCCAGCTTCTGGCTATTACAAATAAAGCTGCTACAAACATGGTTGAGCAAATGTCCTTTTTGTGTACTTGAGCCTCTTTTGGATATATGGCCAGTAGTGGTATGGCTGGATCTTGAGGAAGCGCTATTCCTAGTTGTCTGAGAAAGCACCAGATTGATTTCCAGAGTGGTTGTACAAGTTTACATTCCCACCAGCAGTGGGGAAGGGTTCCCCTTTCTCCACAACCTCTCCAGCATGTGTTGTCACTTGAGTTTTTGATCTTGGCCATTCTCATGGGTGTAAGGTGAAATCTCAGGGTTGTTTTGATTTGCATTTCCCTAATGGCTAGTGAAGTTGAGCATTTCTTTAAGTGCTTTTCTGCCGTTCGGTATTCCTCTACAGAGAATTCTCTTGTTTAGCTCTGTTCCCTATTTTCTAAGTGGATTACTTGGTTTGCTGCTTTTCAGCTTCTTTAGTTCTTTATATATACTGGATATGAGTCCTCTGTCAGATAAAGGGTTGGTGAAGATTCTTTCCCAATCTGTAGATGGTCGCTTTGTTTTGATGACAGTGTCCTTTGCTTTACAGAAGCTTTTCAGTTTCATGAGGTCCCATTTGTTAATTGTTGCCTGTGCTGTTGGTGTTCTGTTCAAGAAGTTTTCCCCTGTACCAATGAGTTCTAGGGTATTTCCCACTTTTTTTTCAAGCTGATTTAATGTGTCTGGTTTTATGTTGAGGTCTTTGATCCACTTGGACTTCAGTTTTGTGCAGGGTGACAAGTATGGATCTATTTTCATTTTTCTACATGTAGACATCCAGTTAGACCAGCACCATTTGTTGAAGATGCTATCTTTTTTCCATTGTATGGTTTTGTCATCTTTGTCAAAGATCAGGTGTCCATAAGTGTGTGGGTTTATTTCTGGGTCCTCTGTTCGGTTCCATTGATCCACCATTCTGTTTCTATGCCAGTACCATGCAGTTTTTAAAACTGTTGCTGTATAGTACAGCTTAAGATCAGGGATGGAGATACCTCCGGAAGATCTTTTATTGTAGAGGATTGTTTTAGCAATTCTGGGTTTCTTGTTATTCCATATGAAGTTGAGAATTTTTCTTTCCAGGTCTGTAAAGAATTGTGTTGGTAATTTGATGGGCATTGCATTGAATCTGTAGATTGCTTTTGGTAAGATGGCGATTTTTACTATGTTAATCTTGCCAAGCCATGAGCATGGGAAATCTTTCCATCTTCTCATATCTTCTTCTAATTCTTTCTTCAGAGATTTGAAATTTTTTTCATACAAGTCTTTGACTTCCTTGGTTAGGGTTACTCCGAGGTACCTTATGTCATTTGTGGCTATTGTGAAGGGTGTTGCTTCCCTAATTTCTTTCTCAGCCCTTTTGTCTTTTGTATACAGGAGGGCTACTGATATTTTTAGTTAATTTTGTATCCGGCCACTTTGCTGAAGGTGTTTATCAGCTGTAGGAGTCCCCTGGTAGAGTTTTTGGGGTCACTCACGTATACTATCATATCTTCTGCAAATAGTGATAATTTGACTTCTTCCTTTCTAATTTGTATCCCCTTGATCTCCTTCAACTGTCTTATTGCTCTAGCAAGGACTTCCAACACTATGTTGAAGAGATATGGAGAGAGTGGGCAGCCTTGTCTTGTCCCTGATTTCAGTGGGATTGCTTTAAGTTTCTCTCCGTTCAGTTTGATGTTGGCTATAGGCTTGCTGTATATCGCTTTTACTATGTTTAGATATATGCCTTGTATCCCTGATCTCTCCAATACTTTGAACATGAATGGATGTTGGATTCTGTCAAAGGCTTTTTCAGCATCTAGGGAGATTATCATGTGTTTTTTTTTTCTTTCAGTTTGTTAATATAGTGGATCACATTGATGGATTTCCTTATATTGAACCACCCCTGCATACCTGGGATGAAGCCTACTTGGTCATAGTGGATAATATCTTTGATGTGTTCTTGGATTCGGTTTGCAAGTATTTTATTAAGTATTTTTGCATCAATGTTCATGAGGGAGATTGGCCGGAAATTCTCTTTCTTTGTTGAGTCTTTGTGAGGTTTAGGTACCAAGGTGACTGTGGCTTCATAGAATGAGTTTGGTAATGTTCCTTCTGTTTCTATTTTGTGGAATAGTTTGAAGAGAATTGGTGTTAGCTCTTCTTTGAAGGTCTGGTAGAATTCTGCGCTGAAGCCATCTGGTCCTGGGCTTTTGTTGGATGGGAGACTTTTGATGACCGCTTCTATTTCTTTGGAGGATATAGGTGTATTTAGTTGATTTACCTGGTCCTGATTCAGCTTTGGTAAGTCAAAACGATCAAGAAAATTGTCCATTTCATTTAGATTTTCAAATTTTGTGGCATATAGACTTTTGAAGTAAGTCCTAATGATTGTTTGGATTTCCTCAGTGTCTGTAGTTATATCCCCCTTTTCATTTCTGATTTTATTGATTTGGGTGGTGTCTCTCTGCCTTTTAGTTAGCCTGGCTAAGGGTTTGTCTATCTTGTTGATTTTCTCAAAGAACCAGCTCTTGGTTTCATTGATTCTTTGAATTGTTTTATTTGTTTCCAATTGATTGATTTCAGTCCTGAGTTTGATTATTTCCAGCCGTCTACTCCTTCTTGGTATGTCTGCTTCTTCTTTTTCTAGGGTTTTTAAGTGAGCCATTAGGGTGCTTGAATGAGCTGTCTCGAATTTCTTCTTGAAGGCACTTAGTGCTATGAACTTTCCTCTTAGCACTGCTTTCATTGTGTCTCACAAGTTCAGGTATGTTGTGTCTTCATTTTCATTGATTTCTAGAAAGACTTTAATTTCTTTCTTTATTTCTTCCCTGACCCAGCTGTCATTTAGTAACAAGTTGTTCAGTTGCTATTTGTGTGTAGGCTTTTTGTTATTTCTGTTATTGTTGAGATCCAGCTTTATTCCATGGTGATCAGACAAGATACATGGGATTATTTCAATCTTCTTGTATCTGTTGAGGCTTGCTTTGTGACCAACTCTATGGACTGTTTTGAAGAGGGTTCCATGAGGTGCTGAGAAGAAGGTAAATTCTTTTGTGTTTGGGTGTAAGGTTCTGTAAATGTCTGTCAGGTCCATTTGACTCATGACCTCTGTCAGAGACATTGTTTCTTTGTTTAATTTCTGTTTTGTTGACCTGTCCTTTGTTGAGAGTGGGGTGTTGAAGTCTCCCACTATTAATGTGTGGGGATCTATATGTGCTTTAAATTTTATCAATGTTTCTTTCACAAATGTGGGTGCCCTTGTATTTGGGGCATAGATGTTCAGGATTGTGATGTCTTCCTGGTGGAATTTTCCCTTGATGAGTATGAAGTGTCCTTCCCCATCTCTTTTTATTAATTTTGGTTGAAAGTCTATTTTATCAGATATTAGAATGGCTACTCCTGCTTGCTTCTTGGCTCCGTTTGCTTGGAAAGTCGTCTTCCAACCCTTTACCCTCAGGTAATGTCTATCTTTGTGTCTTAGGTGTGTTTCTTGTATGCAACAGATTGCTGGATTTTGTTTATGTATCCATTCTGTTAATCTGTGTCTTTTTATTGAAGAGTTGAGTCCATTGATGTTGAGAGAGATTAATGACCAGTGGCTGTTAGATATCTTGATTTTGATGTTGGCTGTGGTCATCAGGTTGTGTGCTTGGTTGCTTTTTGTTTTACTGAAGTGAGGTTATTTTTTTCCTGTGTTTTCTTGAATGTAGCTAGCTTTCTTGGGTTGTATTTTCCCTTCCAGTGTCTTCTGTAATGCTGGATTTGTTTGTAGGTATTGTTGAAATTTGTTTTTGTCATTGAATATCTTGTTTTCTCCATCTATGAGGACTTAGAGTTTTGCGGGGTATAGTAGTCTGGGCTGACATCTGTGTTCTCTTAGGGTCTGCATGATATCCGTCCAGGCTCTTCTGGCTTTCATAGTCTCTGTTGAAAAGTCAGGTGTGATTCTAATGGGTTTGCCATTATATGTTACTTGGCCTTTTTCCCTTGCAGCTTTTAGTATTTTCTCTTTGTTCTGTATACTTACTGTTTTGATTATTATGCGGCGGGAGGATTTTCTTTTCTGGTCAAATTTGTTGGGTGTTCTGTAGGCCTCATGTATTCTAATTGGCCTCTCCTTTAGCTTGGGGAAATTTTCTTCAATGATTTTGTTGAAAATATTTCTGGGCCTTGGAGAAGGGAGTCTTCTTTTTCCTCTATACCTATTATTCTTAGGTTTTGTCTTTTCATATTGTCTTGCATTTCTTGGATAGTCTGTGTCAGGAGTTTTTCGGATTTAACATTTTCTTTGACAGATACATCGATTTCTTCCATTGTACCTTCTACACCTGATTCTTTCTTCCATCTCTTGTAGTCTGTTGGTTATGCTTACCTCTGTAGTTCCTGTTTTCTTCCCTAGATTCTTCCTTTCCATTATTTCTTCCATTTGTGTTTTCTTTAATTTTTCCAATTCTATCTTCAGGTCTTGAGTTGTTTTGTTTACTTCCTTCACCTGTCTGATTGTACTTTCCTGTTTTTCTTTTAGTTCCTTCAACTCTGTTTCTTTCATTTCATTCAGTGTTTTAAGCATTTCCTTTCTAAAGGCCATAAACTGTTTGGCTGCAGCTTCCTCTATTTCTTTATGGATGGCAATATTCTGTTTGAGTTTATCTTCCTCTATGTCTTTACGAATCTTATTTGTTTCCTCTGTTATCATCTTCATGAGCATAGTTGTTAGGTCATCTTCTTGGATTTCAGTTATGCTAGGGTGTCCAGGGCTACTTGCCCCTGGGTAACTAGGTTCTGGAGATGCCATATTGCTCTGTCTTTTGTTGCTTGAGCTTTTATGATGGCCTCTACCCATTGTGCTATCTTAGGTGTTTGGGGTTATTTTCTGGTGGTTCCTGGGGATCCTGTGGTGGAGAGAATCCCCTTTGCAGAAAGCTGGTTTTTCCTGAAGGATGTCTTCTCAGCTTCTTGGGTATAGTCCCTGGATGGCTGGTGTTTTTTCAGGAGTTGCTCACCTCAGCGATATAGACCTGAGTGGTAACTGTGGTCTTTGTTAGTCAAGAGGGTTCTCCTCTCACCCAGGGAAGACCTGAGGGCAGCTGCCCTGTTTCTGGGTTTCTTGTTTTAAATTTAATGATCAGCTGCTGTGACCCAGTTGGACATCAGGCACGCCTCAACTGTTTGTGCCTGTGTCTGGAGCACAGCTGAGTGCTGGCGCCTCGGCCCCACTAGTCTGCTAGACTTTTTCTAGGGAAGGATTGGGTGATTTAGGTCAGTACAGTTTCCTTCCTTCCCTGTGGACTCTCTGGAGACATGGACTCCCAGTGCGTTTTTTTGCCCTGGTGCACACTGCTCAGTGTCCGCCAGCTGGCTGGCTGCAGAAACTGCCTGTGCCTGGAGCACAGCTGTGTGATGGCGGCTCAGTCTCTGCCAGCTGTCTGGTGCACAGAAACTGCCTGTGTCTGCCTTTGCGGCCTTTGGGAACCTGGGTGCCTCCCTAAGCTGAGTAATTTTCCGGGGACCTTTTCAGGTTGGGGGTGTCGGCTGAGTGCTCTGAGATCAGACCAGCCGTTTCCCTCCCTGAGTGTTTGCACTGGACAGTGAAACTCATTTGCTGGTGCCCTGGTGCCCACAGTTTTATCTCAGGCGGCGAGTCAAGCGCGCAGGCAGGCAGGGCTCTGTGCTGGAGCCTGGGTTCCTGGCTCTGGCTCCGGGCTGGCTCCTGGGGTGCCCGTGGACCCCGAGTCTTTTCCAGGGGATGTCTGGGTGACCTAAGGCCGGTCCCAGTCATTTCCTGTACCCTGGGGTTATCTCTCGACTGAAAATTCCAGTCTCTGATAGTGTGGTGTGCAGGGTTCAGTCTGGGACCGTGACCAGAGACACTGGCTTGTGGCTCTGGGCTGGGGCTGGGGCTGGGGCTGGTGGCCGGCAGCAAAGCGTCTGGTGGAACCGGGATCTCTTCCGCAGTTTAGCCGGGTGAGTTAAAAGCTAATTGAATCCCCCACCGTGGGGTATGCTCTCACCTGGGAAACACAATGACTGTGTTTTGTGGCCGCGAGTTCTGATTACTGGTCCCTGTGCTGATCCTGCTGCTGCTGCTCAGAATGAGAGTCCTCCCGGCGCCGCCATCTTGCCCCTCCTCAAAGAAGTGGATTCTTGTCTGAGATCCAAGATGGTGGCGCCGGGAGGTGCCATGGACTGACCCAGCGGGGGTCCCACACCCGTGGGAAATCAGAGGTTTGGATATCAGGAAAGCACAGGTTAGGAGGTTTGACAGACAGAGGCCTCACCAAGGAGTGTTTTGAATCTGCTGCGATTTACTGAAGTCAAGCTAACACATATAGTGATTACATAAAGAAGCACCTTGAAGTTGACATACTTCCCCGACATTCAGACTTTTACCAACAATACAAAGTTTACATTTTAACTGAAAGGGCAACTTGTTATAAAGCAGTGTCTACAAAAAATCTTGGCCTAAAAGCTTTTAATCAAAACAAACAAAGGACATAAAACTTTAAACTCGTGGCTATTTACGCAGTTTTATTGCTACTAATTAGTGAGGGGAAGGCCAGGGACTGTTATGGCCCTCCGAGCCAAATCAGCTAAAGATTTACTATCCTCCTTAGAGATAAGGCAACAAGGGGGACGTGCTCGAGCCAGTCTGTCCATAAAACTCATAGTATAATATAAAACCTTCTGACCTCCTATGTTTACCTATCTTCTTTCTGCCTCATCATAAACACATGTGTTTGGTAATGGTTTTGTGCCACGAACCAGCCCAGTCGGGCTCCAGGCGTCCAGGGGGGAACAAGGCTTTGGACAGGAAGACACGGATTCGGCGAATTGACAGACAGACCAGTGAGGCTTTGGAATCTGCTGCAATTTTACTGAAGTCAAGCTAGTATTTTTATAGTGATCTCACAAGGAAGCACCTTAAAATTGGCATGCTTTCCAGAACATTCAGACTTTTACCAAGGATACAAAGTTTATGTTTTAACATAGAGCAGTGCCCACAAGAAATCTTTGCCTAGAAACTTTCTGATCAACGCAAACAAGAAACAAAAACCTCAAACTGTGGTTTCATTATCACTGACTAGTGAAGAGGAAAGTCAGGAGCTGTAATAGTCCTCCGAGGCAAGTCGAATACCTGCCAAAGTCTAAACACACCTTTGTCAACCATCCTCCCATATGTCCTGCTAAAGATTTATGATCTTCCCTAGAAACAAGGCACTGAAGGGAGGGAAAACTCCTGCAAGCTGCACTTCTTATGCTACTTTTTCTTAAGAAGGAACCCATTATTTTGTCACTATTCTTAATACCTATTAATACTAAATCTAATTCATTACTTTTCTTAAACTTATTCCTTTTACATATTATTTTTATTAAAGCTTTTAATAATCTAATAGTAATTCTTTATAAAATTAGTTGTGCTGTTTCAGGAGTCACAGAGAAAGATCAAAGAATTCAAAATTCCATTCCCAAGACCGCGCCCAAAAAACACAGAATATGTCTCTTTGCCAGGTGGGATGAGTCTGCCAGGGTCATTCCAGGGAGCGAATTTCTGAAGAAAGCGTGTCTCCTGCCCTATAGCACACTCTATTGACATGCTACTTTGGTGACACTGGAGTGGGTGTGGCAGTTTTGTAGTAGTTTTACTGCAGTGGGAATATCCAGAACATTTATCTTGACAGATCCTGATTAAATATTTTCTTTAGAAAGACTTAAACTCTTGACCCTTTATTACCTACAATGTCTGGTTTTTCCACAAGCAATTCCTGATGCTGAATCTGATTTATTACCTCTCCTAAAATTTTATTTTCCTTCCACTCTTTTTTGTTAAAGCTTTTAGTAATCTATCAGAAATGTGTTTTTTTTAAATAGTTAATTGTGCTATTCCAAGAATCATAGAGAAACAGCAAAAAAGCTCATTAATCCAACCCTGCAACCGAGGAAGCATGGGACTCTCAGAATATGTCTTTTTGGCTTAGAGGGCACATTGCCAGGGACCTCCACGGAGCCTATTCCCGAGGGAAATGTATCTCCCGTCTAATAGCACAATCTATTGATATGTTACACTGGAGAGGGTGTAGCAGGGAGGACACTCTTTCTGACCAACAGCACAGCAGGATCTGCACAGTGACTAGCAGACAGAACTCTGGGTCCTAAAACACCAAGGACTATGTTTACCAGGTGAGAGGAAACACCACGGTGTGGGATTCAATTGGCTTCAGGTCACCCAGATAAACTGTGGAAGAGTTCCCAGGTCCTGTCAGGCACTCTGTTGCCAGCCCAGAGCTACATGCCTGTGTACTCTGATCACCTTCCCAGACTGAACTGTGGACCCCACAACACCAGAGACTGGAACTTCCAGTCAAGAGAAAACACCACAGTGCAGGAAGTGATCAAGACCTACCTTCGATCACCCAGACAATCCCTGGAAAAGGACCTGGGTCCAGCAAGCACCCAGCAGCCAGCGCAGAGTGGGGTGCTCAGTCACCTGCACAGAGTCCTGCCTTGGCACCTGACTCACCATCCTAGGCAGAACTGAGGGCCCCAGGGCAGCAGAAACTCAGTTTCTTTGTCAGGTGGAAACCCACAGTGTAGGGGAACAGCAGGTCTGACATCAGAGCACTCAGCTGACACCCCACCCCAAAAAAGTTCTTGGGAAAAGTTCCCGGGTTCCTACAGATACCCAGGAGCCCAGTCACCAGCAAGGCAGAGCCACAGGACTGTGTCTGAGTGCTCTACTTACCATACCAGAAAGAACTGCAGACCTTAAAAATACCACAGACTCCGGGAAAACATCAAATCCAATACTCAGGACACCAATTTCCAAAAAAGTTTTTGGGTTCCTACAGGCTCTAGGCTCTGGCCTTCTCCTGCATGCATGAGTTCTGTGCTCATCTGCCATTGATTATGCCTACAGTACTGGGGTACACAGCTCCAACCTCAGACCTACAAAAGCCTGAGAGCCACTGGAGCAGCCCTCAGTTACTGCTCCAAGGTGCAACCAGTTATCCCTAGCCTAAACTGACTAAACCGCAGGACTCCGTGGTTCTGTGCCCAGCAAATACAGCTTAAGAGCAAAGGCAGCAATTCACTAAATTCAGAGCAAGAAACCCAGCATCAGGGCAGCCATCTCCAGGACTTCTCCTGATGAGAGGAGAGCCTTCCTGAACACCACAGTTACCACACAGGTCCAGTGTGTGAGGTGAACTGAGGTGAACTGTGACAATTCCTGAGAAGCAACACCATTCATTGACCATACCACAAAAGCTGATGAAATCTCCTGAACCCTACCAAGGGGATTCTCCCCTCCCCAGGACTTGAGCAGTCACCAGAAATTAACAGATAATACCTGAGAGAGCCAAGTGGGTAGAAGCCAGCATCAAAGCACAACCAACAAAAGGCAAAGCAATATATCATCCCCAGAACCCAGTTATCCAGGGGCATGTAGCCCTGGAACCCTAACATAAGTGAAATTCAAGAAGATGACCTTAATCTATGCTTATGAAGAGGTTAATGGGGGAAACAAATAAAATGGGTAAAGAATAAGAGGAAGATAAAGTTAAACAGATTATGGCCATCTATAAAGAAATAAAGGAAGATGCAGCCAAACAGAGAGGAAATGATTAAATCACTGAAAGAAATAAAAGAAACAGGCAAATGTTCAAACAAATAGCTGAAGGAATTGAAGGAAAAACAAGAAAATGCAGTCAGACAGGTGAAGGAAATCAACAAAAAGGTTCAAGATTTGAAGATAGAATTGGAAAAATTAAAGACAACACAAACAGAGGAAATCATAGGGAGGAAGAACTTAGGAAACAAAACAGGAACTACAGACGTAAGCATAACCAATAGACTACTGAGGGACCACCTGGGAATGAGAAAAAACAACTGTGATTCTTTGAATTGAAGCCAGGTGCAGAGAGCTCTTGAAGGGTGGGGTGAACTCTTCTGAGAAACAACCAGCTGTAAACTATCTACAACCAGCTGTAAAGTATAGAGCAAAAGTGATCCAATTTTCAGGTATAAAAACTCTGTGCTTTGCATGTTCGGGGTTGTCTCCTGTCTTTGGAAGGGTGACCCTAACGTAATAGCAATAAAACCTCTTGCTTTTGCATTGAGCTGTGGTCTGTGAGAGTTCCTGGGAAGGGTGCGACCCTGCACAGTGAGACTCCAGGTCTTACACTACAAGAGATGGAAGAAAGAATCTCAGGTGTGGAAGATACAATGGAAGAAATAGATGTATCTGTCAAAGAAAATAATAAATCTAAAAAATTCCTGGCACAAAAGATCCAAGAAATCCAAGACAACATAAAAAGACAAAACCTAAGAATAATAGGATTAGAGGAAAAAGAAGATTCCCTCCTCCAAGGCACAGAAAATATTTTCAACAAAATCATAGAAAAACTTTTTCCCAATTTAAAGGAGAGGCCTATAAGCACACAAAAGACCTACAGAACACCTAATAAATTAGACCAGAAAAGAAAATCCTATCACCACATAATCAAAATAGTAAGTATACAGAACAAAGAAAAAAATACTAAAACTTGCAAGGGAAAAAGGCCAAGTAACATAAAATGGCAAACCAATCAGAATCACACCTGAGTTCTCAACAGAGGCTATGAAAGCTGTAATGGCCTGGACCGCTATCATGCAGACCCTAAGAGACACAGATGTCAGCCCAGGCTACTACAGCCAGCAAAAGTCTCAGTCACAGATGGACAAAACAAGATATTAAATGACAAAAATTAATTTAAACAATACCTACACACAAATACAGCATTACAGAAGATACTAGAAGGAAAAATACAACCCAAGAAAACCAACTACTTTCAAAAAAACACAGGAAATAAATAACCTCACTACAGCAAAACAAAAAGTGGCCAAGCACAAATATACTTCCATAGCCAACATAAAAATCAAAGGATCTAACAGCCACTGGTCATTAATCTCTTTCAACATCAATGGACTCAATTCTCCAATAAAAAGACACAGATTAATAGAATGCATGCATAAACAAGACCCAACAATCTGTTGCACACAAGAAACACACCTATGTCACAAAGATAAACAGTACTTGAGAGTAAAGGGCTGGAAGACGGTTTTCCAAGCAAATGGACCCAAGAAGCAAGCAGGAGTAGCCATTCTAAAATCTAATAAAATAGACTTTCAACCAAAAGTAATCAAGAGATAGAGAAGGATACTTCATACTCATCAAGGGAAAATTCCACCAGGAAGACATCACAATCCTGAATATCTATGCCACTAATACAAGGGCACCCACATTTGTAAAAAAAAACATTAATAAAACTGAAACCACACATAGATCCCCACACATTAATAGTGGGAGACTTCAACACCCCACTCTCAACAAAGGACAGGTAAACAAAACAGAAATTAAGCAAACAAACAATGACTCTAACAGAGGTCATGAATCAAATGGACCTAATAGACATCTACAGAACCTTTCACCAAACATAAAAGAATTTACCGAAGATGGCGACTAGCACACACAGTTTCTGAGCAGTGGGATACCTGATCTTCTGAGTTGGAGAAGGGAAGGACCCCCAACCCAGGAAAACCACGGTGAGGCTTTCTGAACAACAGGGAACATCGCAGGAGGTGAAAACTTTGGTCTCCGGTCACCCGGAGACTTGCTTGGGGAAGGAGAGAAATGATCCTTTGTTCTTGCGGCACTCCCTTCCCCCAGACCTCCTTCCTTCTCGGCACAGTGGCACAGCGATCTCATCTTTCTCAGCACAGACCTAACTGCCTGGGGTATACAGCCTCTGAGACAGAGCCCCAAGCACTTTAGCGGCAGACAAAAGCCAGCAGTACGTGTCCCAGAGTCCCAGATTTGCACAGCCGCTGCACGATCCTCCCAGGGCGCAAATCTGCCAGACACCATACTAGCTCCTCAGGATCGCCATCACTGACCATACCGCCCGCCCAATCCCACAGTGACAGAGAATACACTATATACTCATCAAAACCAGGCAGAAATGTCATACAACCTGGACACACCAGGCGCTGGGCCTCCCAAGCTTGGAGAGCACAACGAAGAGACCCCAGGACTTCCCAGAAAGTAGCGGGACTAGCGACCCAGTCTCCAGTTACAGCAGGATGTGGCGGCGGAGCAGCACTGAACTGGCAGGGCACCACAGCCCTCCAGTTTAAGACTAACCAGGGCCAAACCAGAGAACAGAGAGCCTGGTTACCCATTCCCTGCTGAAGTGACCACCCTGAAATCTCCAGCTCCAGCAAGACCTCAGACCCTGGCAGTGACAGCAGCACAGAACTGGCAGAGCACATCAAAGAAGCAGGGCCAAACCAGAGAGCAGAGAGCCCCAGATACCACGATCTCTGCCAAGAGACCTGCCTGTAAGTGAGTGCACCCTTGAGAATCTGCAGTTCCCCAGATCCTGGGTCCTTCTAAATCAGAAGCCAAACATTGAACCCCCCTCCCACCATATACCCACTTTGGGAAACAGAGGGGCACTAGGGACATTGAAGTTCCTGCCCTGTGGGCCTGATTGAGGAGTTAAGACAGTTAATGCCAGAAATTGCGCTGTGATCATCATTAGCGCCTGCGACATATACAGTGCAGAGCCCCTCCCACACACTCAAGAGTTCAACATTAGCCATCACTCTCTCCCTCGAGAAACTCGTCCACACACACTTACACACACAGACACACACACGCGCGCACACACATGCTTGCATTTGCCCTGTTTGCGCCTGCGTGCTTTCCTCCCACAGGTACAGCTAGTCCTCAGCACATGATGAGCGTGCTCAGCTTCCTGAAGAACTCTCCAGATACCAGAGAGAGACAGCACCAGTCTGATCTGCAGAATCCAAAAACAAACAGGGAAGGTTTCAGATAAGCCAATGGCCAGGGGTAGGCGAAAGAACACTTCCAACATAAATCAAGACATCATGACTTCAACAGCAAACCCCAAAATCGATGGATACTCCAATTCAGCAGAAGCACAGGAAAATGATTTTAAAGCCATGCTTGCCCAATTATTTGAGGCTCATAAGGAGGAAATGAACAAGTCTTTCAAAGAGATGGCCAGTCAATTGGAGGCAAAGAAAGAAGAAATAGACAATATCCTTAAAGAAACACAGGCAAACATAGCCAAACAGATACACAAGTAGAGGAAAAATTAGTGGCATATAAGAAGGAAATGAAAAAAGAAATAGAGGCCATCGTAGAGAGACAGGAATCCAAATTCAAACACATGAAAGAAATGGTGCAAGGCATGAAAACAGAATTAGAATCAATAAAGAAAACACAAAATGAGAAAACCCTTGAGCTGGAGAACTTGGAGAAAAGATCAGGAACCACAAAAGTAAGCATCACCAACAGAATACAAGAGATGGAAGAGAGAATCTCTGGAGCTGAAGACACACATGCAGAAATGGATACTTCTCTCAAAGAAAAAGTAAAACCATAAAAGTTCCAATCACAAAATATCCAAGAAATCAAGGATGCTATGAAAAGACAAAATCTAAGAATAATAGGAATTCACGAAAAAGAAGACTCCAGACTCCAAGGTCCAGAAAATATTTTCAAGAAGATCAGAGAAGAAAATTTTCCCAACTTAAAGAAAGAGATGTCCATAAATATACAAGAGGCCTACAGAACTCCAAATAGACTAGACCAGAAAAGAAACACATCACGTCACATCATAGTCAAAACACTAAATCTACAGAACAAAGAAAAGATATTAAAAGCAGCAAGGGAAAAAGGCCAAGTAACATATGAAGGTAGACCTATCAGAATCACACCGGATTTCTCATCAGAAACTATGAAAGCCAGAAGGGCCTGGGCAAGTATCATGGAGACTCTAAGAGATCACAAATGTCAACCCAGACTACTATACCCTGCAAAGCTTTCAATCAACATAGATGGAGAAAACAAAATATTCCATGACAAAACTAAATTTACACAATATCTACACAGCAAACCATCCCTAAAGGAAAACTCCAATCCAATGAAAACAAATTCACCCAAGAAAACAGGGCATACAGATAATGTCCCAACAAAAATGAAAAGAAAACAAGCAATGAAACAGGGTTAGATCACCGACTCCATTACAAAAGGAACTAACATGCATTGGTCACTATTATTTATCAATATCAATGGACTCAACTCACCAATAAAAAGACACAGGCTAACAGAATGGTTAAGGAAACAGGATCCAACATTCTGTTGCATCCAAGAAACACACCTATGCAACAAAGATAAATACTACCTCAGAGTAAAGGGCTGGAAAAATGTTTTTCAAGCAAATGGTTCCAGAAAACAAGCTGGAGTAGCCATCCTAATATCTAATAAAATAGACTTTCAACCCAAGTTAATCAAGAAAGATAAGGAGGGCCAGTATATTCTCATCAAAGGAAAAATCCACCAAGAGGACATCACAATCTTGAATATCTATGCCCCAAATACAAGAGCACCGACATTCGTAAATGAAACACTATTAAAGCTTAAATCATATATCGATCCTAATACCTTAATAGTGGGAGACTTCAACACTCCACTCTCACCAAGGGACAGATCAACTAGACAGACACCAAATAGGGAAATAAAAGCACTCACAGAATCCCTAAATCAAATGGACCTAATAGACGTCTACAGATCATTTCACCCAAACTCAAAAGACTACACCTTCTTTTCAGCACCGCATGGAACCTTCTCCAAAATAGACCATATAGTGGGTCACAAAGCAAGCCTCAACAGATACAAAAGGATTGAAATAATCCCTTGTATACTATCTGACCACCATGGACTAAAGCTAGACATCAACAACAACAGAAACAACAAAAAGCCGACACGCACATGGAAACTGAACAACTTACTACTCAATGACAGCTGGGTTAAGGAAGAAATAAAAAAAGAAATTAAATACTTCCTAGAATTCAATGAAAAGGAAGGCACAACATACCCAAATTTATGGGACACATTGAAAGCAGTGCTCAGAGGAAAATTTATAGCACTAAGTGCCTGCAAGAAGAAATTTGTAACATCACATACAAACAACTTAATGGCCCAACTGAAAACCCTAGAAAAAAAAGAAGCAGATACACCCAAGAGGAGCAGACAGCTGGAAATAATCAAACTAAGGGCTGAAATCAATCAACTAGAAACAAATAAAACTATCCAAAGAATCAATGAAACAAAAAGCTGGTTCTTTGAGAAAATCAACAAGATAGACAAACCCTTAGCCAAACTAACTAAAAAGCAGAGAGAAACTATCCAGATCAGCAAAATCAGAAATGAAAATGGGGACATAACCACAGACACTGAGGAAATCCAAACAATTATTAGGTCATACTAAAAGCCTATATGCCACAAAATTTGAAAATCTAAATGAAATGGATAATTTTCTTGAAAGACTCCATCTATCAAAACTAAGTCAAGATCAGGTAGAAAGACTGAATAGCCCTATATCTCCCAAGGAAATCGAAGCAGTCATTAACAGTCTCCCCTCCAAAAAAAGCCCTGGACCAGATGGCTTCAGCGCAGAATTCTACAAGACCTTCAAAGAAGTGCTAACTCCAATTCTCCTCAAGCTATTCCACAAAATAGAAACAGAAGGAACCCTACCAAACTCATTCTATGAAGCCACAGTCACCTTAATACCTAAACCACACAAAGACCCAACAAAAAAAGAGAACTTCAGGCCTATCTCTCTTATGAACATTGACGCAAAAATACTCCATAAAATACTTGCATCCCGAATCCAAGAACATATCAAAGATATCATCCACCATGATCAAGTAGGCTTCATCCCAGGCATGCAAGGGTGGTTCAACATATGGAAATCCATCAATGTAATCCACTACATAAACAAACTGAAGGAGAAAAACCACATGATCATCTCCTTAGATGCCGAAAAAGCATTTGACAAAGTCCAACACCCATTCATGTTTAAAGTCTTGGAGAGATCAGGGATACAAGGCACATACCTAAACATAGTAAAGGCAATATACAGCAAGCCTATAGCTAACATCAAACTCAATGGAGATAAACTTAAATCAATCCCACTGAAATCAGGGACAAGACAAGGCTGTCCATTGTCCCCATATCTCTTCAACATAGTACTTGAAGTCCTAGCCAGAGCAATAAGACAACTAAAGGAGATCATGGGGATACAAATCAGAAAGGAAGAGGTCAAAGTGTCACTATTTGCAGATGATATGCTAGTATACATGAGCGACCCCAAAAATTCAACCAGAGAACTCCTTCAGGTGATAAACACCTTCAGCAAAGTGGCAGGATACAAAATCAACTCAAAAAAATCAGAAGCCCTCCTATATACCAAAGACAAAAAGGCTGAGAAAGAAATTAAGGAAACAACACCCTTCACAATAGCCACTAATAACATAAAGTACCTTGTTGTGACTCTAACCGAGCAAGTGAAAGACCTGTTTGAGAAAAACTTCAAGTCTCTGAAGAAAGAAATCGAAGAAGATATCAGAAGATGGAAAGATCTCCCATGCTCATGGATTGGTAGGATTAACATTGTGAAAATGGCCATACCACCAAAAGCAATCTACACATTCAATGCAATTCCCATCAAAATACCAACTCAATTCTTTACAGACCTTGAAAAAAAGATTCTCAGCTTCATATGGAGAAACAAAAAACCCAGAATCTCCTAAACGATCCTGTACAACAACAGATCATCTGGAGGTATCTACATTCCTGATCTCAAGCTGTACTACAGGGCAACAGTAATAAAAACTGCATGGTATTGGCATAGAAACAGAAAGGAGGATCAATGGAACCGCATAGAAGACCCAGAAATAAATCCACACACCTACGAATACTCGATATTTGACAAAGAAGTCAAATCCATTCAATGGAAAAAAGACAGCATCTTCAACAAATGGTGCTGGACCAACTGGATGTCTACATGCAGAAAAATGAAAATAGATCCATATTTATCACCCTGCACAAAACTAAAGTCAAAGTGGATGAAGGACCTCAACATAAAACCATATACCCTAAATCAATTGGAAAAAAAAGTGGGGAACAGCCTAGAACTCATTGGCACAGGAGACAACTTCCTGAACAGAACACCAACAGCACAGGCTCTAAGAGCAACAATCAATAAATGGGACCTCATGAAACTGAAAAGTTTCTGTAAAGCAAAGGACACTGTCATCAAAACAAAACGACTGCCTACAGATTGGGAAAGAATCTTCACTAACCCTTTATCTGACAGAGGACTAATATCCAGTATATACAAAGAACTAAAGAAGCTGAAAAGCAGCAAACCAAGTAATCCAATTAAAAAATGGGGAACAGAGCTAAACAGAGATTTCTTGAAAGAGGAATATCGAATGGCAGAAAAACACTTAAAGAAATGCTCATCCTCATTAGCTATCAGGGAAATGCAAATCAAAATGACCCTGAGATATCACCTTACACCCATCAGAATGGCCAAGATGAAAAACTCAAGCGATAACACATGCTGGAGAGGTTGTGGAGAAAGAGGAACCCTCCTCCACTTCTGGTGGGGATGTAAACTGGTACAACCACTCTGGAAAGCTATCTGGCACTTTCTAAGACAAATAGGAATAGTGCTTCCTCAAGACCCAGCTATACTACTGCTAGGTATATACCCAAAGTTTGTTCAAGTACACAAAAGGGATACTTGCTCAACCATGTTTATAGCAGCTCTATTTGTAATAGCCAGAACCTGCAAACAACCCAGATGTCCATCAACAGTGGAATGGGTACAGAAATTGTGGTATTTTTATACAATGGAATACTACTCAGCAATCAAAAAGGAGGAAATCATGAAATTTGCAGGGAAATGGTGGGATCTAGAAAAGATCATTCTGTGTGAAATATCCCAGAAGGAGAAAGACAAACATGGGATATACTCACTTATATAGACCTATAAGATATGATAAACATAATGAAATCTATACACCTAAAAAAGATAATCAATAGAGCGGACATGGGTAAGATGATCAATCCTCGTTGAGAAAGACAGATGGGATGTGCATTGAACATATGACAGGAGTTTACTGAGCGCTTCTGAAAGACTGTAACTAGCAGTTTTTTCAAAGCAAAGACTCATGACCAAACCTTTGGCAGAGTACAGGGAATCATAAGAAAGAAGGGGAGTTAGTATGATGGGGAAAGGATAGGAGCTCCACAAGGACCAAATATATCTGGGCACAGGGTCTTTTCTGAGACTGACATTCAACCAAGGACCATGTATGGATATAACCTAGAACCTCCACTCAGATGTAGCCTGTGGTAGCTCAGTAACCAATTGGTTTCCCAAAGTGAGGGGAACAGGGACTATTTCTAACAGGAACTCAATGACTGGCTCTTTGGTCTCCCCACCCCCGAAGGGAGGAACAGTCCTGTTAGGCCACAGAGGAGGGCTTTGCAGCCAGTCCTGAAGATACCTGATAAAACAGGATCAGATGAATGAGGAGGAGGTCCCCCCATCAGTGGACTTGGAAAGGGGCACAGTGGAGATGAGGGAGGGAGGGAGGGACTGGGAGGGAATGAGGGATCGGGACACTGCTGGGATACAGAGTTAATAAAATGTAACTGACAAAAAAAATAATAAAATAAAAAAACCATTTTACACCAGATTAAAAAAAATGTATTCAGTAGCCATCAGTAACATGTTCTGTAAATATCTTATTAGATCAATTTTTCCGTATTATAGTTTAATTCCTCTGTTTCTTTGATTTTTTTTTCCTGTCTGGATCCTCTATCCACTGACAAAATAAAGTACTCGGGCATAACTGGGAAAAAAAAAGACTACATATGAGTTAGAGATATCAATGTAATATGTCAGTATAATAAATATACTTTAGTAACGTATAGTCTATCTTCCTGTTATATATGTTATTTCTCAATTACAGAGCTTTTGGAAATGTGTGATCCTTTAAAATAAATAATTGTATTAGAAAAAAAAAAGAATTTACCTTCTTCTCAGCACCTCATGGAACCTTCTCCAAAATAGACCACATAGTTTGTCACCAAGCAAGCCTCAACAAATACAGGAAGATTTAAATAATCCCCTGTATTCTATCTGACCACCATGGACAAAATCTGGACCTCAAGAACAATGGAAATTACAAAAGGCCTACACACACATGGAAACTGAACAACTCCCTACTCAGTGACAGCTGGGTTAGGGAAGAAATAAAAAAAGAAATTAAAGACTTCTTAGAATTCAATGAAAATGAAGGCACAACACAAGCAAACTTGTGGGACATAATGAAAGGAGTGCGAAGAGGAAAGTTCATAGCACTAAGTACCTTCAAGAAGAAATTTGAAACATCTCATTCAAGCAACTTAATGGCTCACCTAAAAACCCTAGGGAAAAAAAAAGAAGCAGACACACCAAAGAGGAGTAAATAGCTGGAAATAATCAAAATTAGGGCTGAAATCAATGGATTAGAGTCAAAGAAAACAATTCAAATCAATGAAACCAAGAGCTGGTTCTTTGAAAAAATCAAAAAGATAGACAAACCCTTAGCCAAATTAACTAAAGGCACAGAGACACTATCCAAATCAAGAAAATCAGAAATGAAAAGGGGGACCTAAACACAGACACTGAGGAAATCCAAACAATCATTAAGTCTTACTTCAAAAGCCTATATGCCACAAAATTTGAAAATTTAAATAAAATGGACAATTTTCTGGATTGAGTCCACTTACCAAAGCTGAATCGAGAGCAGGTAAATCAATTAAATAGTCCTATATCCCTAAGGAAATAGAAGCTATCATCAAAAATCTCCCATCCAAAATAAGCCTAGTGCCAGATCTTTTCAGCACAGAATTCTACCAGACCTTCAAAGAAGAGCTAATTCCAGTTCTCTTCAAACTATTCCACAAAATAGACGACACAGAAGGAACACTACCAAACTCATTCTATGAAGCCACAGTCACCTTGGTACATAAACTCCATGAAGAGCCAACAAAGAAAGAGAATTGTAGGCCAATCTCTCTTATGAACATTGATGCAAAAATACTCAATAAAATACTTGCAAACCGAATACAAGAACACATCAAAGATATCCACCATGACCAAATAGGTTTCATCCCGGTCATTCAAGGGTGGTTCAATATATGGAAATCCATCAATACAATCTACCATATAAACAAACTGAAAGATAAAAACCACATGACCATCTCCTTAGATGCCGAAAAAGCATTTGACAAATTTCAACATCCATTCATTTTTAAAGTCTTGGAGAGATCAGGGATACAAGGTACTTACCTAAACATAGCAAACACAATGTACAACAAGCCTATGGCAACATCAAACTAAAGGAAGAGAAACTTAAGTCAATCCCACTGAAATTTGGAACAAGGCAAGACTGGCCACTCTCCCCATATCTCTTCAAGATAGTTCTTAAAGTCCTTGCTAGATCAATAAGACAATTAAAGGAGTTTAAGGGGCTACAATTTGGAAAGGAAGAAGTCAAAGTATCACTATTTGCAGATGATATGACAGTATAACTGAGTGACCACAAAAATTCAACCAGAGAACTCCTTCAGCTAATAAACAACTTCAGCCAAGTGGCTGGATACAAAATCAGCTCAAAAAAATCAGTAGCCCTCCTTTATACAAAAGACAAAAGGCCTAAGAAAGAAATTAGGGAAACAATACCCTTCAAAATAGCCAAAAAGGAAATAAAGTACCTTGGTGTGACCCTAACCAAGCAAGTCAAAGACCTGTATGAAAAACATTTCCAGCCTCTGAAGAAATAATTAGAAGAATATACCAGAAAATGGAACGATCTCCCATGCTCATGGCTTGGCAGAATTAACATAGTAAAATGGCCATCTTACCAAAAGCAATCTACAGATTCAATGCAATTTCCAGGAAATTACCAACACAATTCTGGTGGGAAAGTAAACTTGTGCAACCACTTTGGAAATTAATCTGTTGCTTTCTCAGACAATTAGGATAGTGCTACCTCAAGATCCAGCTATACCACTCCTAGCCATATATCCAAAAGAGGCTCAAGTATACAACCAGGACATTTGCTCAATCATATTCATAGCAGCTTTATTTGTAGTAGCCAGAAGCTGGAAACAACCCATATTTCCCTCAGATACAGAAATTGTAGTATATTTATGCAATGGAATATTATTCATCAGTAAGAAAACAAGAAAATAATGAAATTTGCAGGCAAATGGTAGGAACTGGAAAAGATCATCCTGAGTGAGATATCCCAGAAACAGAAATACACACAGGGCATATACCCACTCATAAGTGGATATTAGATATATAATATAGGATAAACCTACTAAAATCTGTACACCTAAAGAAACTAATCAAGAAGGAGGACTCTGGCTAAGATGCTCAATTTCCATTCAGAAAGGCATAGAAGATGGACATCAGAAGAGAGAGAAAACAGAGAACAGGACAGGATCCTAACACAGAGAGCCACTGAAAGGCTCTACCCTGCAGGGTATCAAAGCAGATGCTGAGACTTATAGCCAAACTTTGGACAGAGTTTAGGAAATCTTATGAATGAAAGGGGAAATAGTAAGACCTGGAGAGGACAGCAGCTCCAAAAGGAGAGCAACAGAACCAAAAAATCTGGACACAGGGCTCTTTTCTGAGATTGATACTCCATCTAAGGACCATTCATGGAGATAACCTAGATCCCCTGCACAGTTGTAGCCCATGGCAGTTCAGTGTCCAAATGGGTTCCATAGTAATGGGAACAGGGACTGTATCTGACCTGAACTGATTGGCCTTCTCTTTAATCACTTCCCTCTGAGGCTGGAAAAGCCTTATCAGGCCAAAGAGGAATACAATGCAGTGACTCCTCATGAGACCTGATAGACTAAGATCAGAAGGAAGGGCAGGAAGACCTCCCCTATCAATGGACTGTGGCAGGGCAAGAGTGGAGAAGGGGTGGCAGGGTGGGATTGGGAGCTGAGGAGGGAAGGAAATACAGGGGGGATACAAAGTGAATAAACTATAATTAATAAAAATAAAAATAAAAAAGAGAAAAATCTATTTTTCATAAAAGAAAAAATAGAGTGCTTAATCTGGATTCATAAAAACTAAAAGGAAATGGAGAAGATAATAATATGATATTATGTCCATAAATGTTCTCAACATAGAAGGAGATACTGATGGGGACTGGGAAGGAGGCATGTAAGTTAACTCTGACATTAAGAGTTTTCAATATATGGAAGTGATAAACTATTTTCAGGGCTCACCATTTATTGTCAAACCTCAGTGAAGTGTATTATTGGTAATCAGTGAAAATATTTTCAATAAATTTTTGATTTGTACCATAAGTACACTAAGAAAGTGAATATGCAGAGAAACTTTATATTCATGGAGTTCTTCTGATTAGTTTTAGTTATGCTTTGTTCCAATAAAAGACATTCCTGTTGTCACCTTCTCTACTTTGCTGCAGATTCCTCTGAGCAGCTCTGATGTAAAAGAGCCTGGTAGACATGTTATAAGTTTATGTATTCCCAACACACTGATATAGGAACTTAGACAATGCAAGTATTGTTGTCTCTTTTAATCTGTAGGCGATATTTGCAAGACCTCAGTAAATTCCTGAAACCCTGAGTATACTCTGTTTGTTTTTCTTTTCTAAAACATGTATTCATGATACAGTTAAATTATACATTAGGAAAAAAGAAATTAACAATATTAATAAACTAGAAGAATTAGTACAATGCCTTGGAGCAATTTTTTTAATATCACTACTCTTGCAGTTGTCGATGTTTTTTTAAGTGTTTAAATTGAGTTACTTGAACATTAGCATTTTGAAACTGTAACAGTTTATCTAAATACTGAAACTGCTCTGAAGTGACTAACAACCAGGTAGCATAATACAATGTATGTGTATACAGGATAAATGAATGATTGAGGTTTTAGTTGAAACATTGCAAAATGGTGAGAAGTGTCACTGAATTATTGAGAGTGGAGTGCAATTCTAAACAGTATTGTATATTTTTGGAGGGTTTTTTGTTTGTTTGTTTGTTTGTTTGTTTTGCATTTTTGGGTCATACTTGAGTAATAGTTAGCTAAATGGTAGAAAGTGAAACTAAAAATAAGAGATGACTATGTAGTGTCTTAGAATCCCTTAAACTGTGTTGAGTCACAGAGATAATACAATAAAAACTAAATGGTTTGACTTATATAATTTGAGGAAACACTATAACTGTATAAGGGTTAGTTCTTGAGACACAAAACTATAAATAGTGAAGTTCTTTATTTTAAGAGTTTCACTTCACTATTCCAAGTAGCTGTCTCCTCATTAGCAAGCATATTATTCAGTTTTCTGTCACTGTGGCAAATAGCTGAACACATCCAATAGAACACTTCCTCCAACTATGGATATCTCTGAATTTCTACCCTTTCCCAATAATGCCATTGTACTCATGAATCTATCATGGAATTAATCTACCTATTAGGTCAGAGCCCTCAAGATCCAGTCACTTTCCAAAAGCCTGTCAGCTGGCATCCAATCCATTAACACATGAGGTTTTGAAGGATTCTGTATACTAAAACCATAACAGCAAGGATTCAAGAAGGCAGCGTGCAAATGAAAATGTCACTTTGAATTTAGAGATGATTGTCTTTGAAGGCCCTGTCCTCTGAGGACCTGTATATGGTGACGTCTGATAAGGCCATCCAACCTTCATTTTAAGAATGAAGGACTATTGTATCTGGAGACTTGGGATATAATTCAGATGCTATTTACTTTTCTAATATCAAGCACCAATACAGAAAGTGATACCAAAAGTATACTTGTATACTACATCTGGTACAATTAATCATAGAGAACACAGTTTGATGCTGAGATTCATGGCACTTAAAGAACAGGGGCAATTGTCACAGAATATATTATAGAGTCAAGTACAAGGGTTGAAGAAATTACAGTACTAAGAATGTAAGAAAGAAGCACAAGTTGTCCATTGAAGTATCTTTGTCTGTAGCCTAAGGTACACAATTTTGCATTCTCCAAATCACTTTGTATGACCCAATATTTAACATAATTTAAACACTTTTACCAAACACTAAGTTTAGATATTTTGTTTTATGATTCTCTTAAAAGTATTAAAAAATTCAGCTCATTAAAAGGTGTCGTAGAAAGAAATACATGTAAGAGTGGAGAATAGAATCATTATAAGAAGCAAATGCATCAGTTTAAAAATATAAGTCAATGTCTACAACTTTACTTAAACCCTAGGAAATGAAAGAGGAAAATAATAAATTGAATTTAAAGCTTGAAATAGCAGTTCTTCAATATAATAAAGGGACTGTGTGAAAAAACCCTCTCAGCAACTATAGAATTTTTATTTACAGAAAATGTAATCTTACATATAAGAAGCCACCAAAACCACAAAAGCTACCACAAATAAAAAAAAGCACTAGTTTCTGATGGCAAGAATAATGTATTCTGAAACAATGAGCATCTACAACTATCAAAACCATCATGATCAAAGAGGAGTTTAACAATTCATTCAATAACTTGATTAAGTATGTGTGTTATACAACTTATTGAGACTATACTTGTTTGTATATATATTGACCATTCATATAATTTAATAATGTGGTTAGTCCTAAAGATGCTTAAATTCAAGATAACAATCATGTCACAATAAGAGATTTTAGTGTAGGTTGATTTGAAATGACTAAAAATGTTATGAACTTGAAAATCAAGGCATATACTCATATATTCTTCTGAAGGAAAATAAAACCAACATAAGTACTGAGAATTCTGTTCAAAGTAAGAAAAGAAGATATCAAAACCAATGGTGCACAGTAAAAGAAGCCCACACTGAAAACATTTTAGCCTTAAATGGTTTAATTATCATTAATTTAAATTTTCTAATTTACTTGTCTGTGTGCATATACATGTGAGTGCCTGTGGAGGTCAGAAGAGAGTATCAGATTACCTGGAGCTGGAGTTACAGGCAGTTGTGAATTACCTGATGTGGGTGTCTGAAAATTGAATGTGGGTCCTCTATATGAGCAACTGAGCAACAAGGGCTTTTAACCTCTAAGCTATTGCTCTGGCTACAAATGGCTTAATTATTAAGGCAGAAAAAATAAAACAGTGGAAAACACTGTTCATCATAAAATAGTAGCAGTTTCTAGAGGTAGTAATAAGAAAAAAAATGACTTTAAGCAATGCAAATTGATAAAAACAAAATTAACGGAAGAATAACAAATCCAAAAGCTCGTCTCTTTTGGAAGAATACATGTGCCCATTCAAGACATCTAGGAGAGATTAAAATGATGAGCATAAGTTTTCTTTTTAAATTTATTATTATTACGATTATTATTTACAATTTATTCTTTTGTGTCCCAATTGTAACTCCTTCCCTCAAGTCCTCCTGGTCTCACCCTCCCTTTTTCTTCCTCCCTTACCCTTCTTTCTAGTCCACTCATTTCGGAAGTCCCCCGCCCTAACTGTTTGACCCTAGCGTATCAGGTCCCATTAGGTCCCATCAGCCAAACTTTGTATCCTCTTCTTCTGTGGGCTGCCTATTTCACCCCACCAGGAAAAGTGATCAAGAAGCAGTCAATTGAGTTTATGTCAGAGATTGTCTCTTCTCCCCTTACTAGAGAACTCATACGGAGACTGAACTGTCTATGGGCTACATCTGAGCAGCGGGTCTAGGTCTTCTCTATGTATAGTCTTTGGTTGATGCATCAGTCTCTACAGAGCCCCCTGGGCCCTGCATTTTATTTGTTTGTTTGTCTGTTTGTTTGTTTGGCTTTGCTGGTCTCCTTGTGTGGCTCATGTCACCTCCTGGTCTTTTTATATCTCCCTTCTTCCATAAAACTCCCTGAGCTCTGTTCAAAGTTTGGCTCTGCGTCTCTGCATCTGCTTCGATTCCCTGCATCACACAGTTTGAAATACACTATATTATGTTCTTATATTTGCCAAGATTGTTTTAAAGAGAGAAGAAAAGACAGTAAAATCCTGATCTTAAAATGAGGATTACTTACTTATTAAATTACTTATGCCATTTTAAAAAATGAAGAGAATATGTGCCTTTCTATTTCCACAAACTTGAAATTCTAGAAATTATCTATCAACTTATTGGCTATCTTAAGTTCACCTGTCTACTTATCTATCATCTACTTCAACCTATCTACCCATTTATGTATACAGTATTTTACAATCTAGTTATATGAGGCTTCAGGCTTCTCTATTATTATCTAAGGCACTTAAAAAAATCAAATTGGAGTAATTATAAGCTCTTCAACAAAATGGTGTACTATCTCCCTGGCCATACATTGGGCTCAGTGTTGTGCCATGCAGGGCCAGCCTCGCAGAAAACAGCTTCATGTAGCTTTCATGGGGCCTTGTAGTAAGAAGGGCTTGAGATTTAATGTTTTATGGCCAATGTCTCACTAATCTTATTTTTCCCCCTCTGAACGCATATTTTAGATTTGAAGACCAATAAGTTAATGGAATTAGGAAGGGAAAAGGTAGCAATGTGGTCTGGAGTCACATGCACATCCTGCCCACCAGTGTCTTCTTCACCTCTCTGCTTTCTGGGATGAATTCTTAGCTGCCTGTCTTCCCACTCTAAGTTCTATCTCATCTGCACAGAACACCACAACTTGCAGCTTCCTATCTAGCCTGTATTCAAACCCAAGAAAAGAACCAGAGCTAGGTATCTAGAAAAACCTCATAAAATGTGGCAGAGCCTTGAGGCACAATGATATTTGCATAGTTGTTACGCTTGTAGCAAACCTTTCATGTACCTTCATTCAATGTCAAGTGAAGTTTGGCACTGGAACCTGGGAAGAGTTGCATAATTTTGGAGCTCAACCTTCTGCATTTTAGAACCTTAATGTAAAAAAAAATAATAATAATTTGCTTGATTTTTCTGCTCCTGTATTTCTGGCTGCCCCACGGACACCTGGTAGCTCATGGTGTACAAAATTGGTTAAATCTTAAACAAAAGTTCTTGGGTACCTGTAATAATAATCCTTGCTGCCCAAAAATATTACTGTGATGCACACTTTAAAGAACAAATTTAAAAACATCAAAAAAGTGGCGGTGAAAAAGTGTATTGTATTTTAGTACTTTTCATAGAACAGTTTTCTTTTCTTTTGAATAAGCAGTCTGAATTTTCATATTGTATTCAGCCCCACAAATTTTTAGCTGACCCTGGTATTGAGAATCAGAATATAGAGGTGGTGAAGATCTTTTCCCAGTCTGTAGGCTGTCATTTTGTTCTGATGACAGTGTTAATCTGATAACAGATTTAGAGTGTCTGATTTTATATTGAGGTCTATGATCCAGCTGAACTTTCCTTTTGTGCAGGGTGATACATATGGGTTTATTTGCATTTTTCTACATGTAGACATCCAATTAGACCAGCACCATTTGTTGAAGATACTATCTTTTTCCATTATAGAGTTTTAGCTACTTTGTGAAAATATTAACTTTCTGTAGGTGTGTGGGTTTATTTCTGGGTCTTTGATTTGACTCCATTGATCCAAAGCAAGTAATCCAATTTAAAAAATTATGTATAGAGCTAAATAGAAAATTCTCAACAGAGGAATAACAAATGGCAGAGAAACACTTAAAGAAATGCACAACATCCTTAGTTATCATGTGAGATTCTGCCTCAACAATCAGAATAGCTAAGATCAAAAACTCAAGGGATGATCTTCTTTAGTTCTCACCATTAGCCTGCAAATTTCATGCTTTTCTTGTTTTTAAATTGCTGAGTAATATCCAATTGTGTAAATGTACAACAATTTCTGTATCTGTTCCTCAAATGAGGGACATCTGGGTTGTTTCAGATTCTGGCTATAGTGAATAAAGCATAGTTGAGTGCAGGAGCCTGCTGGCAGAGTTGAATGGTTCTAGAGTCGGGAGTGAAGATTTAAGTTAATAAACCAACACACAACACATGAGATCTTTATGAGAGGCTCTAGTGAAAGCTAGATACCTTGTTTTATACCAGACTCCTTTTTAAACCAGAGCAAAAGCACCTCATCACAATGAATGAATTCACAAAGAAGTCAAGCAAAGGGTGTGACTTTGACAAGATATCCCACCTGCTGTCTCAAACAAAAGGAGATAGACTTGGTGACTTATCACTGACTCTAGTGAAGGCCACCATGAAAGCAGTCTTTCTTCTGAGATCTAAATATCAAAGCAATCTGGCAGACCAGCAGCTCCCAACAGCTTAACAAATGTTCTTGTTGTATACTTCAGTATCTTTTGGATATATGGAGTAATATAGCTGGATCTTAGGGTAGCACTAATCCTAATTGTCTGAGAAAGCACCAGATTGATTTCCAAAGTGGGTGTAAAAGTTTACATTCCCACCAGCAATGGAGAAGGATTACCCTTTCCCCACATCCTCTCCAGCATGTGTTATCACTTGAAGTTTTGATTTTAGCCATTTTGATAAGTGTCAGGTGAAATCTCAGGGTCCTGTTGATTTGCATTTCCATGATGACTGAGGAAGTTGAGCATTTCTTTATGTATTTTTCTGCCATTCGATATTCCTTTATTGAGAATTCTCTGTTTAGCTCTGTACCCAATTTTTAAATTGGATTACTTGGGTTTTTGGTGTTAAAGTTCTTGAGTTCTGTCTATATTCTGGATATTAGCCCTCTGTTAGATACAGGGTTGGTGAAGATCCTTTCCCAACCCATAGACTGTCATTTTGTTCTGATTACAATATCCTTTGCTTTACAGAAACTTTTCAGTTTCATGAGGTCTCATTTATTGATTGTTAATCTTAAAGACTGTGCTGCTGGTGTTCTGTTCAGGAAGTTGTCTCCTGTTCCAATGAGGTCAAGGCTGTTCCCAAATTTTCTTCTAATAGATTTAGCGTGTTTGGTTTTATGTCCTGAGTGAGCTATCCCAGAAAGATACACATGGTATATACTCAATTATAAGTGGATATTAGATATATAATATCGGGTAATCATACTAAAATCTGTATACCTAAAGAAGCTAAGCAAGAAGAAGGACCCTGGGTAAGATGCTTAATCTTCATTCAGAAAGGCAAATGGGAAAGATATTAGAAGAAGGAGAAAACTAGGAACAAGACAGGAGCCTACTACAGAGAGCCTCTGAAAGACGCTACCCAGTACGGTATTTAAGCGGATGAGACTCATAGCCAAACTTTGGGCAGAGTACTTATGAAAGAAGGAGGAGATAGAAAGATCTGGAAAGGTCTGGAGCTCCACAAGGAGGGCAACAGAACGAGAAAATCTGGTTCTATTCTGAGGAGTCTTTTCTTAGACTGATAGTTCAACCAAGGACCATGCATGGAAATAACCTAGAACCCCTGCACAGAGGTAGCCCATGGCAGCTCAGTCTCCAAATAGGCATCCTAGTAAGGAGAACAGGGGCTGTCTCCGATATGAACTTTGATAACCTTCTCCTGAGGGTGAAGCAGCCTTACCAGGCCACAGAAGAAGACTATGAAAGACAGTCCAGATGAGACCTGATAAGCAGATGAAAAGGGGAGGAGGTCCTCTACTATTGGTGGACTTAGGAAGGCACATGAGAGGAGATGAGGGAGGGAGGGACTGAGAGAGGGAGAGAGGAAGGGATTGGGAGGGGATGAGATGGGGCTATACCTGGGATACAAAGTGAATAAACTGTAAAAAAATTATATAAAAAAGAAAAAAAAAGAAACTGAAAAAAAAAAAAAAACCCTCAAGGGATGACACACGCTGGAGAGGATGTGGAAAAAGGGGAACCCTCCTCCATTGCTGGTGGGAGTGTAAAGTTATACACACACTTTGGAAATCAGTCTGGCACTTTCTCAGACAATTAGGAATAGTACTACCTCAAAGGCCAGCTCTACAACTCATAGTCATATATCTAAGAGACGCTCAAGTGTATAACATGGATATTTGCTCAACCATGTTCATAGCAGCTTTATTCATAATAACCAGAATCTGGTAACAACTCAGATGTCCCTCAATTGAGCAATGGATACAGAAATTGTGGTACATTTACGCAATGGAATACTCAGCAATTAAAAACAAGAAAATCATGAAATTTCCAGGTAAATGGTGGAAACTAGAAGAGATCATCCTGAATGAAGTTACTCAGAAGCAGAAAGACACACACAGTATATACTCACTTATGAGTATATACTATGAATATATACTATGAGTAAATTAGCCATATAATATAGGATAAACATACTAAAATCTATAGTCCTAAAGAAGCTAAACAACAAAGAGGACCTAGAGAAAAGGCTGAAACTTCACTCAGAAAGGCAAACAGTATAGACATCAGAAATAGGAGAAGACAAGGAACAGGTCAAGAACTTTGCACAGGGGGTCTCTGAAAGACTCTAAGCATCAGGGTATTGAAGGAGATACTGACACTCATAGCCAAACTTTAGGCAGAGAGCCAGAATCCTTATGGAAGAAGAGGGAGAACAAATGACCTGGAGGGGACAGGAACTCCACAAGTAGACCAACAGAACCAAAAAACCTGGGAGAAAGGTTCCTGCAGTGACCAATACTCCAACCAAGGACCAAGCATAGAGAGAACCTAGACTCCCTGCTCAGTTTCCAAATTTGTTCCCTAGTAACGGGTGCTGGGCCTGTGTCTGACATGAACTCAGTGGTTGGCTCTTTGATCACCTCCCCCTGGGGGGTGCAGCCTTGCCAAGCCACAGAGGAAGATGAAGCAACTAGCTGTGATAAGACTTGATAGGTTGTATCAGATAGAAGAGTTCCCATCAGTGGATAGTCCCTATCAGCGGACTAGGGAAAGGGCATAGGAGAAGAAGAGGGAGTGTGGGCAGGACTGGGAGAACATGAAGAAGGGGCTACAGCCAGGATACGAAGTGAATAACTTGTAATAAATAAATAAATAAATATTTTAAAAATAATTAGATTTCAGGCCTGGTGGTGGTGCTGTGCTCCTTCAATCCCAGCACCCAGGAGACAGAGGCAGATGTATCTCTGATTTGAGGCTAGCCTGGTCTCCAGAGTGATTTCAAAATGCCAGCCAACACAGAGAAACCGTCTCTCATAAAACAAACAAAATACAAGCAAAAAGAATGAGAACATAAAGGCTCTGTAATTTATGATAACAATTAAAGTTTATTTTATTTGGGACACTTATTTTAGCCTGACAACAAAGCTCTTTTCTCAAGTTCATGGACTTGTTAGATGTTTGTATCTTTTTTCCAGGAAAGTTAGAGGCTCTTTAAGCAGTACTACATTCAATACAACTACAAATATGTTTATATTTTTAATTGCATGGAATTGCTTCTTCCTTTTCCTTTTCCATATCAAATTGTGAGTTTTAGCTCCCTACCAGTTACAAGTGAACATAGGTTTTTTTTAATTAAATTTTAATTTTTACATTAATTATATTTTATTTGCTTTCTATCTCAACTATAACCCCCTCACTCACTTTCTCCCAATCCCACCCTCCCTCCCTCATCTCCTCCCATGCCCCTCTCCAAGTCCACTGCTAGGGGAGATCTTCCTCCCCTTCCATCTGACCCTAGCTTATCAGGTCTCATCAGGACTGGCTGCATTGTCCCCCTCTGTGGCCTGGCAAGGCTACCCTTCCCTCAGGGGGCGGGTGTGTGTGTCAAAGAGCCAGCCACTGAGTTCATGTCAGAGACCGTCCCTATTCCTCTTGGACCCACTTGGACACTGAGCTACCATGGGCTACATCTGAACAGGGGTTATAGGTCATCTCCTTGCATGGCCCGTGATTGGAGTGTTAGTCTCAGAAAAGCCCCCTGTGCCCAGATATTTTAGTTCTACTCCTCTCCTTGTGAAGCTCCTGTCCTCTCCAGGTATTACTAACTCCCACCTCTTTCATAAGATTCCCTGCACTCTGCCCAAAGTTTGGTTATGAGTCTCAGCATCTCCTTTGATACACTGCTGGGTAGAGCCTTTCAAAGGCCCTCTGTGATAGGCTCCTGTCCTGTTTCCTGTTTTCTTCTTCTTCCAGTGTCCATCTAGTTTGTCTTTCTAATTGAGGATTGATCATCGTACCCAGGGTCCTCCTTCTTGTTTAGCTTCTTTAGGTGTACAAATTTTAATATGTTTATCCTATATTATAGGACTAGTATCCACTTATAAGTGAATATATACTGTGTGTGTCTTTCTGCTCCTGGGATACTGTATTCAGAATGGTCTTTTCTAGGTCCCACCATTTTCCTGCAAATTTCATGATTTCCTTGTTTTTAATTACTGAGTAGTATTCCATTATGTAAATGTACCACAATCTGTATCCATTCCTACATTGAGGGACATCTGGGTTGTTTTCAGGTTCTGGCTATTAAGAATGAAGCTGTTATGAACATGGTTGAACAAATGTCCTTGTGTACTTGAGCAGCTTTTGGATATATGCCTAGGAGTGGTACAGCTGGGTCTTGAGGAAGCAATATTCCTAATTGTCTGAGAAAGCACCAGATTTATTTCCAAAGTGGTGTACAAGTTTACATTCCCACCAGCAATGAAGGAGGGTTCCCTTTTCTCAACATCCTGTGTTCTTACTTGAGTTTTTGATCTTAGCCTTTCTGGTGGGTAGAAGGTGAAATCTCAGGGTCATTTTGATTTGCATCTCCTTGATGGCTAAGGACACTGAATGTTTCTTTAAGTGTTTCTCTGTCATTTTATATACCCCTAGAGAAAATTCTCTGTTTAGCTCCATATCCCATTTTTTAATTGGATTACTTGATTCATTGCTTTTTAACTTCTTTATTTCTTTATATATTCTGGATATTGACCCTCTGTCAGATATAGGATTGATGAAGATCCTTTCCCAGTCTGTAGGCTGTCGTTTTTTCTGACCACAGTGTCTATTGCTTTACAGAAGCTTTTCAGTTTCATGAAATCCCATTTATTGCTTGTTGATCATAGAGCTTGTACTGTTGGTGTTCTGTTCTGGAAGTTGTCTCCTGTGCCAACGAGGTCAAGGCTCTTTCACACTTTTTCTCCTAACCAATTTAGTGTGTCTGGTTTTATGTTGAGGTCTTTGATCCACTTGGACTTTAGTTTTGTCAAGGGTGATAAATATGGATCTATTTTCATTTTTCTGCATGTAGTCATCCAGTTGGACCAGCACCATTTGTTGAAGATGTTATCTTTTTTCCATTGTATGGTTTTGGCTTCTCCAAAAATCTTTTCTCTAAGTTCTCCAGCTCCAGGGTTTTCTCTGTTTGTTTGTTCTTTGTTTATTCTAGCTCTATTTTCATGCCTTTCATCATTTCCTTCATCTGTTTAAATGTAGAATTCTCTCTCTATGATGGTCTTTTGTATTTTTTTGTTTGTTTACTCTCTATATGGCACTAATTGTGCCTCTACTTGTGCCTCTGTTTGTTTGGCTATATTTGCCTATATTTCTTTGAGAGCTTTATTCATTTCCTCTTTATTTGCCTCCATTTTTGTGACTCTTTCTTTGAGAAAGTTGTTCATTTCCTCTATATGTGCCTCTAATTACTGGATAAGCATAGCTTTAAAGTAATTTTCCTGTGTTTCTGATGAATTGGAGTATCCATTGATTTGGAAGGTTGCTGGAGAAGCTATGATATCCTGATTTTTGTTGGATGTGTTCTTAATCCGACCGCTGGCCATTTGTTTATCTGTAACCTTCACTGTTTCTTTCTGGATTCTGTAGTACAGACTGGGACCTTAGCCTATCAGGTCTCACCAGGACTGGCTGCATTGTCTTCCTCTGTGAGCTGGCAAGGCTGCACTCCCCAGAAGGAGGTGATCAGAGAGTCAGCCACTGAGTTCATGTCAGAGTCAGCCCCTGTACCTCTTATTAGGGAATCTTCTTGATGACTGTCTAAGGGCTACTTCTGGGCAATGTTTTTAAGGTCCTCTCCATGCATTGTCCTTAGTTGGAGTAGTAGTCTCTGCCAGCTCCCCAGGGCTCTGTTTTATTTATTTTAATAATTTATTTTTATTTTTTTTGTGGTTCTGTTGGTCTCCTTGTGCAACTTCTGTACACTCCAAGTCTTTCTATCCTTCACTTCTTTCATAAAATTCCATGCATTTTGCCCAAAGTTTGGCTATGAGTCTCAGCCTCTGCTTCAATACCTCAATCAGTGGAGTCTTTCAGAGGCTATCTGTGGTAGGTTCCTGGCTTGTGCCCTATCTTCTCCTGCTTTCAATATCTATCTTGTTTGTCCTTCTGAATGAGGCTTGAACATATTCCCTACAATCTTCCTTGTTATTTAGTTAGGAGCATATATTTAATATGTTCATCCTATATTATATGTCTAATATCCACTTATAAGTGCGTATATACCATGTGTGTCTTTCTGTTTCTGGGTTAACTTACTCAAGATGATCTTTTCTAGTTCCCACCACTTGCTTGAAAATTTCATAATTTCCTTGTTTTAAATAGCTGAGTAGTATTTTGTTGTGTAAATCCACCAAAATGTCTGTGTCCATTCCTTAGTCAAGGGACATCTGGGTTGTTTCAGATTCTGGCTATTATGAATAAAGCTGCTAAAGACATAGTTGAGCAAATATTCTTGTTGTATACTTGAGCATATTTTGTATATATGCCCAGGAGTGGTATAGCTGGATCTTGAGATAGCAGTATTCCTAATTTTCTGAGAAAGCACCAAATTGATTTTCAAAGTGGTTGTACAAGTTTATATTCCCATCAGCAATGGAGGAGGGGTCCTCTTTCTCCACATCCTCTCCAGCATTTGCTCATGGATCGGTAGGATTAACATAGTGAATATGGCCATCCTACCAAAAGCAATCTACAAATTCAATGTAATTCCCATCACAATATTAACACAATTCTTTACAGAACTTGAAATAACAATTCTCGATTTCATATGGAAAAACAAAAAACGCAGAATTGCTAAAACAATCCTGTACAACAGCAGATCTTCTGGAGGTACCTCCATCCCTGATCTCAAGCTGTACTATAGAGCAACAGTAATAAAAACAGCATGGTATTGGCATTGAAACTGAAAGGAGGATCAATGGAACTGAATAGAAGACCCAGAAATAAACCCACACACCTACATTTACTTGAGTTTTTACGAAGAAGTCAAAACCATACAATGGAAAAAAGATTGCATCGTCAACACATGGTGCTGGTCTAACTGGAAGTCTACATGTAGAAAAATGCAAATAGATCCATAATTTTCATCCTGCACTAAACTAATGTCCAAGTGGATCAAAGACCTCAAGTTAAAACCAAACACACTAAACCTGTTAGAAGAAAAAGTGTGGAAGAGCCTTGAACTCTTGGCACAGGAGACAATGTCCTGAACAGAACACCAACATCACAGGCTCTAAGAGCAACAATCTACAAATGGGACCTCATGAAACTGAAAAGCTTCTATAAAGCAAAGGACACTGTCATCAGAACAAAACGACAGCCTACATACAGATTGGGAAAGGATCTTCACCAACCCTATGTCTTACAAAAGGTTAATATCCAGAATATATAAAGAACTTAAGGAGTTACACGCCAACAAACCAAGTAATCCAATTAAAAAATGGGGTATAGAGCTAAACAGAGAATTCTCAATACAGGAATATAGAATTGCAGTGAAATACCTCAAAAATGTTCAAAATCTTTAGTCATCAGGAAAATGCAAATCAAAACAACCCTGAGATTTCACCTTACACCCTTCAGAATATCTAAGGTCAAAATATTTTCTTAAAAATGTAAGAAAATAGACATCAATAAATCAAACAATCTAATTAAAACCGGGTATAGATCTAAACAGATAATTTCCAATAAAGGAATCCCAAATGTCTGAGAAACTCTGAAGGAAATATTCAATAGCCATCAGGGAAATGCAAATCAAAACTATTTTGAGATTTCATCTTTCACCTGTCAGAATGGCTAAGGTCAAAAACACAAGTGTCAACTCATGCTGGTGAGGATTTGGAGCAAATGGGACACTCCTCCACTGCTCCTGGGTATGCAAACTTGTACAGCTACAATGGAAATATAGAGATTCCTCAGAAATATGGGAATTTATCCACCTCAAAACCAGCTATATTTCTATTCTGTGTATATTTAAAATATGCTTCATTCTATCACAAGGACATTTGCTCAACTGTTCATAGACACTTTATTCATAATAGCCAGAAACTGTAAACATCCTAGATGTTCCTCAACTGAAGAATGGATAAAGAAAATGTAGTACATTTACACAATTGAGTATTATTCAGTTGTTAAAAAATGACATTTAAATCTAAAAAACTCCTGGCACAGAACATCCAATAAATCTGAGACACTATGAAAAAACCAAACCTAAGAATAATAGGAATAGAAGAAGTCGTCTTCCAGTTCCCAGGCCCAGAAAATATTTTCAACAAAATCATAGAAGAAAACTTCCCCAACCTAAAGAAAGAGAGGCCTATAAACATACAAAAAGCTTATAGAACACGAAATAGATTGGACCAGAAAAGAAAATCATCGTGCCACATAGTAAAGAAAACACTAAATATACAGAACAAAGAGAGAATATTAAAAGCTGTAAGGGAAAAAGGCCAAGTCACATATAAAGGCAAACTTTTCACAATTAACACTGGAATTCTCATCAGAAACTCAAAAAGCTAGAAGGGCCAGGACAGATGTCATGCAGACCCTAAGTGAACAGAGATGTTGGCCCTAACTACTATACCCAGCAAAACTTTTAATCCCCATAGAGGGAGAAAACAAGATATTCTACGGAAAAAACAAAACAAAACAAAAAAACCTTAAACAGCACCTATCCTCAAATCTAGCCCTACAGAAGATACTAGAAGGAAAACTCCAACCCAAGAAGGCCAACTATACCCATTAAACACAGGTAACAAATACCCTTACATCAGCAAAACTGAAAGAGGGAATTACACCTCCCCCCCACCACGAGCACCACCAATATCAAAATAACAGGAAGTAACAACCACTGGTGATTAATCTCTCTCAACATCAATGGCCTCAACTCCCCAATAAAAAGACATAGTTTAATAGAATGAATGTGGAAAAAGGACCCATATTCTGCTGGATATGGGAGACACATCTCAGCAATAAAGAGTAAACCATTGGAAAATGGTTTCCTAAACAAATGGACCCATGAAGCAAGCTGGAATAGCCATTCTAGTATTTCATAAAATAGATCTCCAACCAAAATTAATCAAAAGAGATGGGGAAGGACACTTCATACTTATCAAAGAAAAGTTGACATCTCAGTTCTGAAATGTATGCCCCAAATACAAGGGCACCTACATTTATAAAAGAAACATTACTACAGCTTAAATAACATGAATCCCACACATTAATATTGTGAGATTTCAACAACCCACCCACTCCCAATGGACATATCATAAAGACAGAAACTAAAGGGACAAATAATAAAACTAATAGGCATCATGAATCAAATGAACCTAGCAGAAATCTAGAAAACACTTCCCCCAAACACCAAGAGAATATACCTTCTTCTTAGCATCTCACAGAACCTTTTTTAAAAATTGACCATATGCTCTTTCACAAAGCAAGTCTCAACAGATATAAGAAGATTGAAACAACCCCCCTGCATCTTATCAGACCTCCATGGATTAAAGCTGGAATGCAGCAACAATAGAAAGTCTGAAAACTCATGGAAAATGAAAAACTCCCTACACAATGACCACTGGGTCAGAGAAGAAACAAAGAAAGAAATTAAAGACTTTCTAGTATTCAATGAAAATGGAGGCAAAACATTCCCAAACTTATGGGACACAAGGTAAGCAATGCCAAAGGGAAAGCTCATACCACTAAGCACTTTCATAAAGTAATTGGACCAATCCCATACTACTAACCTAGCAGCACATCTGTAAGCCATTGAACAGATTGAACAGAAGAAAGCAAACATTCCAAAGAGGAGTAGAGAACAGGAAATAATCAAACTGAGATCTGAAATCAATAAATTGGAAACAAAGAGAACAATACAAAAAAAAATCAATGATACCAAGATCTGGTTCTTTGAGAAAATCAACAAGATAGACAAACCCTTAGCCAAACTAACTAAAAGGCAGAGGGAGAGTACCCAAATTAATAGAAACAGAAATGACAAGGGAGTCACAACCAAAGACCTTCTCTATGGGAGAGTGCCAAGCCCTGACACTATGAATGATACTCTGCTAAGCTTGCAGAGAGGAGACTGACAGGTTTGTCCTCTGAGAGTCTCTACGCAGCCACACCTCAAAACAGATGCTGAGACTCATAGCCAGACACTGGGCAATTCTTAAGGAGTCTTGTAGAAAGTGGAAGGAAAGAGAAAAGGACCTGGAGGTGATAAGGACATCATAAGAAGATCAACATGGCCAACTAACCCAATCCCAGAGGGGCTTGCTGAGACTGAAGCATCAGCATAGGACCAGGCATGAACTGGACCTAGGCCCCCTACAAAGATGTAGCAGATGGAGAGCTTAGGCTTCATGTGGGTTCTCTAGTAAGGAAAGTGGGTACTGCATCAGATACAGACTCACTTGTCAGGTTTTTGATTGCTTCTCCCCAGTGGGACTGCCTTACCCACAAGGGAAGAGGACATGCTCAGTCCTGATGCAACTTGATGAGATGTGGTGGATGAGAAAGGGAGCTCCCATTTTCTCAGAAAGAGCAAGGATGGAACAGGGAAGGAAGGAAGGTGAAACAGGGATGGGAAGCAGGGCTACAGCTAGGATGTAAAGTGAATAAAAATAAACTAATGAATTTTTAAAAATGATATCATGAAACTTGAAGGTAAATGGATGGAACTAGAAAATCTCATCCTGAGTGAATTAACCCAGATTCAGAAAGACACATATGGTTTGTACTCCCTTACAAGTGGATATGGGCCATTAAGTAAATTGCAGTCGTACACTGTCCACAGATCCCAGAGTGGCTAAGTAAGAAAATTTCTGTGGGGAACAAATGTATATCTCTGGGAAGACAGATTTTTGTCGGTGAGTATGTGGCAAAGGGGAATAGGAAGGGTCAAGTTTTGGGGTGAGTATGGGTAGAAAGACTAGAATTGGAGGGCTTTTGCAGTGGAAACTCTCTGGAATATAGGAGGATGGCAATAGAGATTACTTCTTGTAATGGACGACTTGGAGCCTGAACTGGCCATCTTCTGTAACAAGTCAAGTTCCAGTGGTGGGACTGGGACACCAACTCAGCCACTAAACTCTCAAATTGCAATCTACTGTGCTGGCAACATGTGCTGGGGCAATGGTGCCATGGAACTTGTGGGAGTAAACTTGTGGAAGTGACAATCCAATGTCTGGTCTAACTTGAGGTTCACATTCTGAGAGAGAAAGAGAGAGAGAGAGAGAGAGAGAGAGAGAGAGAGAGAGAGAGAGAGAGAGAGAGAGAGCTTATGCCTGACACTGCCTAGATGACCAGGAACAGGAGGCTGGATAGGCCAGAGACCTAGAGTAGAAACAAAACTGGCAAAATGGAAAAAGGAAAGAAGGAAGAAAGGAAGGAAGGGAGGAAGGAAGGGAGGAAGGAAGGAAGGAAGGAAGGAAGGAAGGAAGGAAGGAAGGAAGGAAGGAAGGAAAAAAGAAAAGAAAAAAATATCAATTAAATGTTTCATAATGATGCTGTGCTATACTCCTAGATCAGGGCCAACTCCAGTCATCATCAGAGAGGCTGCCTCCAGCAGCTGATGGGTTCAGTTGCAGACACCTACAACCAACCTTTAGGTGGAGCTTGGGGTACACTGCAGAAGGGGGAGGAAAGTATTGTAAGAGCCAAGGGGGTCAAGGACACTAGGACAACCTGGCCCAAAGAATTAACTAATCAGGGTGCATAGAGGCTCACAGAGACTGAATTGGCAACCATGGAGACTTTATGGGTGGGTTTGTGCTAGGTCTTCTGCATATATGTTATGGTTGTTGGCTTGGTGTTTTGTGGAGAGCTCCTGACAGTGGATGTGGGTATGTCTCTGACACTTTTGCTTGTTCTTGGGCCATTCTTCTCCTAGTCGGATCCTTGGTTGGAGAAACAGTCTCATGAAAGACACTTATGTCCTGATATATTTGGTTCTTGTGGAGCTCCTGTCCTCTCCAGGTCTTATTAACTCCCCATTCTTTCATATGATTCCCTGTACTCAGCCAAGGTTTGGTTATGAGTCTTAATGTCTGCTTTGATATGCTGCTAGGTAGAGTCTTTCAGAGGTCCTCTGAGGTAGGCTCCTGTCCCGTTACCTGTTTTCTCCTACCTTCAATGTCCATCTCATTTGTCTTTCTAAGTAAGGATTGATCATCTTACCCCAGGTCCTCTTTCTTGTTTCATGAGACTGTTTCTTCAACCAAGGATCTTGTACGGATATAACCTAGAACCCCTGCCTGGGGTAGCTAGCCCATGGTAGCTCAGTATCGAAGTGAGTTCCTAGTAAGGGGAACAGGGACTATTTTTGACATGAACTCAATGGCAAGCTCTTCGACCCCTTCCCCCCTCTGAGGGAGAAGTAGCCTTGCTAGGTTATAGAGGAGGACATTGCAGCCAGTCCTGAAGAGACCTGATAAGCTAGGGTCAGATGGAAGGGGAGGAGGTCCTCCCCTATCAGTGGACTTAGAAAGTGACAGGGAGGAGATGAGGGAGGGAGGGTGGTATTGGGAGGGAATGAGAGAGGGGGCTATGGCTGGGATACAAAGTAAATAACCTGTGATTAATATAAAAAAATAAAAAGAGAAAAAAAAAAGACAGAGACTAACAGCATGGATGCAAAAACAGGGTCCATCCTTCTGCTGCATCAAAGAAATATATCTCATCAACTAAGATAGACATTATCACAATAAAGGATTGGTAAAAGTTATTCCAAGCAAATGGACCTAAGAACCAAGCTGGTATAGCCATTTTATTATCTAACGTTGTAGACTTCAATACAAAATGGATCAGAAGAAATAGAGGAGGACACTTCATACTCATCAAAGAAAAAAAAAACTTCCAAGATGACAGTGCAATTCTTTAAATCTATGCCCCAAACACAAGGGCACCCACATTTGTAAAAGAAACACTACTACAGCCGAGAACTCATATTGACCCTCACACATTGGTAGTGGGAGACTTCAATACCTCACTTTTACCAATAGACAGGCCATCCAGATAAAAAATAAACTGAAAAGTGCTGGCTCTAATGGACATTATGAACTGAATGGACTGGTCGTGTATTTACCGAACATTCTACCCAAACACAAAAGAGTATACCTTATTTTCTGTACCTCATGGAACTCTTTCCAAAATTGATCACATATTTGTAAACAAAGCAAATCTCAACAGATATCTTATTAGATCACCTCAGAATAAAGCTGAGTAGCAACGATGACAAAACAACAGAGAGTTTACAAATTTATGGAAATTTAAAAAACTCTCTATTGAATAAAAATAGATAAAGATAGAAATAAAGAAATTAGAGACATTCTAGAATTCAATGAAAACAAATATTCAGCATATACAAACTTATGGGACACAATGAAAGAACTCTAAGAGGCAAGTTCATAAAAACAATACAACAAGAAAAACCTCACAATAGCAACTTAATAGCTCCCCTGAAAGCTCTAGAACAAAAAGAAGTCACAACCAAATGAATTAATGTGAAGAATTTATCAAACACCATGCTGAAAGAAATAAATAGAAACAAGGAGAAAAATACAAATAATCAGTGAAACAATGAGTTGTTTTTTTGAAAAAAAAATCTGAATTAACTAAAATGTTGTGAAAGAATAATGAAATTAAAAAAAATCAGATACAAAACATAACAACAACACTGAGGAAAAAATGAATGAGCCATAAGAACATTAAAAAAAATCTGTAATGTACAGGTTTGTTTTAGCTATTCTGTTTTTTGTTTGTTTGTTTGTTTGTTTATTCCATATGAAATTGCGAAATGTTCTTTCAAGGTCTCAAGGTCTGTAAAGAATTGTGTTGGTATTTTGATGGGAACTGCATTAAATCTGTAGATCGCTTTTGGTAGGATGGCTATTTTCACTTTGTTAATCCTACCAATCCATGACCATGGGAGATCTGTCCATCTTCTGACATCTTTTTCAACTTCTCTTTCTTTCTTTCTTTCTTTCTTTCTTTCTTTCTTTCTTTCTTTCTTTCTTTCTTTCTTTCTTTCTTTCTTTCTTTCTTTCTCCTTCATTCTTTCTTCCTTTCTTTTAATATTAGTTATAGTTTATTAACTTTGTATCTTAGCTGTATCCCTCTCCCTCATTCCCTCCCAATCCCACTCTCCCTCCCTCATCTCCTCCCTGCCGCTTTCCAAGTCCACTGATAGGGGAGGACCTCCTCCCCTTTCATCTGACTCTGGTTTATCAGGTATCTTCAGAACTGGCTGCAAAGTCCTCCTCTGTAGTCTAGTAGGGCTGCTCTTCCCTCTGAGGGGGGAAGGCCAAACAGCCCACCATTTAGTTCATGTCAGAAATAGTCCCTGTTCCCCTTACTAGGGTACCCACTTGTATACTGAGCTACCATGGGTTACATCCAAAAGATGCTCAAGTACACAACAAGGACATTTGCTTAACCATCTTTGTAGCCGCTTTATTCATAATAGCCAGAAGCTGGATTAAAAACAACCCAGATGTCCCTTAGTTGAGGAATGGATACAGAAATTGTGGTGCTTTTACACAAGGGAATACTACTCCACAATTAAAAACAAGGAAATAATGAAATTTGCAGGCAAATGGTGGAACCTTGAGTGAGGTATCCCAAAAGCAGAAAGACACACATGATATATACTCACTTATATAGACCTATAAGATAGGATAAACATACTGAAATCTATACACCTATAGAAGATAAACAAGAAAGAGGACCCTGGGTAAGATGATCAGTCCTCACTTAGAAAGGCAAGTGGGATGGACTTTTTCAATTTCTTTCTTCAGAGACTTGAAGTTTGTTTCACTTACTTGGCTAGCGTCTCATCAAAGTACCTGTGGCTATTGTGAAGAGTGTTGTTTCCTTAATTTCTTTCTCAGCCTGTTTGTCTTTTGTATACAGGAGAGCTTCAGTTTTTTTTTTTTAAGTTAATTTTGTATCCAGCCATTTTGCTAAAAGTGTTTATCAAAGTGTTTATCAGCTGAAGGAGTTCTGTGGTAGAATTTTTGGGGTCACTTATATATACTGTCATATCATCTGCGATTAGTGTTCTTTTTTTACTTCTTCCTTTCAGATTTGTATTCCCTTGATTTCCTTTAGTTATCTTAGTGCTCTAGCTAGGACTTCAAGTACTATGTTAAAGAGATAAGGAATAAATGGGCAGCCTTGCATTGTTCCTGATTTCAGTGGGATTGATTATATTTCTCTTCCATTTAGTTTGATGTTGGCTATAGGCTTGCTGTATATTGCCTGTGCTATGTTTAGGTATGTGCCTTGTATCCCTGATCTCTCCAAGACCTTAAACATGAATGGATGTTGGATTTTATCAAATGCTTTTTGGCATCTAAGGAGATTATCATGTGGTTTTATTCTTTCAGATTGTTTATGTGGTGGATTACATTGATGGACTTTCGTATGTTGAACCACTCCTGCATGCCTAGGATGAAGCCTACTTCGTCATGGTGGATGATATCCTTAATGAGTTCTTGGATTTGGTTTGGGAGTATTTTATTTAGTATTTTTTTGCGTCAATGTTCATAAGCGAGATTAGTCTGAAGTTCTCTTTCTTTGTTGGGTCTTTGTGTTGTTTAGGTATCAAAATAGACCTTGGCCTCATATAATGAGGTTGGTAATGTTCTTTTTGTTTCTATTTTGTGGAATAGTTTGAAGAGTGTTGGTGTTATCTCTTCATTGAAGGTCTGGTAGAATTCTGCACTGAAACCAAGGACCAGCATGGAGAGGACCTAGACCCTCTGTTCAGATACAGCCCCTGGGAAGCCCAGTCTCTATGTGAGTGCCCTAGTAAGGGAAGCAGGTGCTGTCTTTGATATGGACTCAGTGGCCTGCTCTTTTGTCAGTTTCCTCTGGTGAGGTGGCCTAACTAGGACACAGAGAAAGAGGATCCAGACAACTCTGATGAAACCTGATAGGCTAGGGTCAGATAGTAGGGGAAGAGGTACTAAGGGAGGGAAATAAGGGAGGAAGTGGGAGAGAGGGTGGGAGCTACAGCTAGGATAAAAAGTGAATAAATTATAATAAATAATAATAGTAAAGAAAAAATTTAAAAATTCAATAAAAAACATTCATCCATCAGTAGGATTAAATTAATGAAAATGGCCATTTTATAAGAAGCAGTGTACAGATCCAATGCAATCCCCATCAAAATTCCAACACAATTCTTCACAGATCTTGAGCGGACAATTCGCAACTTCATATTAAAACACAAATGAACCCAGAATAGCCCAAACAATCTTGGAAAGTAAAGAGCTGCTGGAGTTCTCACTACTCCCAATTTTAACTTGTAGTACAGAGCTGTAGTAATAAAAACAACACATTGATCAATGCAATTAAATTGAAAACTAAGACATAAATTCACACACCTATGGACACCTGTTTTTTTATAAAGAAGCCAAAAATTACAGTGGAAAAATACAGTGTCTTCAACAAATGGCGCTCGTCAAACTAGATAACCACAAATTGAATAATGTAAATAGATCCATACTTATAACCCTGCACAAAACTCAAGTCCAAATGAACCAAAGACCTCAACATAAAACTGGACACACTGAACAGGAAGTGAGGAATACCAGTAAGGGCATTGGCACAGGAGAAGACTTTCTAAACAACACTGTAAGCACACCACTAATATCAACAATTAATAAATAGGACCTCTTGAAACTGAAAAGCTTCTGTAAGGCAAAGGATACTTTCATTTGAACAAAACAACTTACATAGTGGGAAGAGATTCTTACAAATGTCTCATCTTGAGAGGGTTAATATTAAAAATATATAAAGAACTCACAAAACAAGATATCAAACCCAAATTATCCAATTAAAAATGAGATACAAATATAAACAGAAAATTCTCCAAAGAGAAAACTCAAGTGGCTGAGAAATGCTTAAAGAAATGTTCAACATTCTTAGCCAATAGGGAGAATCAAATAAAAACCACTTTGAGATTGCATCTTACACCTGTCAGAATGGCTAAAATAAAAAACAGTGACAACTCATACTGTTGAGGATGTGGAATAAAGGTGGACATGCAAACTTGTACAGCCACAGTGGAAATCATTATGGTGGTTCCCCAGAAAGAAGAGCATAAATCTACCTCAACACCAAGCTATATCGCTCTTTGGCATATACTCAAAGAATGCTTCATTCTACCACAAGAGAAATTGTTCATTCATATTCATTGCTACTTTATTCATAGTAGTGAAAAAACAAAACAAAACAGAAACAACAGAGATGCTCCTCAGCAGAAGAATGGATAAAGAAAGAGAAACATTTACATAATGGAGTATTTCTCAATTGTTAAAAAAAAAATGACATAATGAATTTTGAAAGCAAATGACTTATATTATAAACAAAACAAAACAAAAACACCTGGAGAGATGTAAGCCATATCTAGAAAGATCAAAGTGGTATGCATTCACTTATAAGTGAATATTAGCTGTTAAGCAAGAGATATCCAAGATATAATCTGTCGACCCACACTGGTTACATAGAAAGAGGCATTTCTTGGGAGGATGCATGGATCTTCTGTGAGGGGGAAATAGAATAAATTTTAAGGGTGGAGTGAGGATAGGTAGTAAGTGATGATGGGACATCAAGTTGGGGGGATGGAGAGGAGGAAATTTGGAGAGAAATACTTAGAATTGGGGAGTATTTGGGACTGGACTGGAAACCTAATACAGTTGACTCTTCCTGGAAGAAATGAAGGTGATCTTAATGAGGACTCCTAGTAATGGGAGATATGAACTCTCAACTGACCATCTCTTGTAGCCAGGTAAGGCTTCCAGAGGTGGGACTGGGTTGTATTCAGTTGAGTTTTTGGCCAAGGGGGTCCCATGGAAATACCAAACAACTCTTTAGCAATTGCCAGTTTACCAAACAGTTTAGCAATATTGCTAAAGAGTTGCTCTCTGCAAACTTAGAGCAAGGTCCCATTGTTGAGAATAACAGCCACACAACTCATTGAACATGAAGAAATTCAGCTGGTTACTTGAAGCCTTTACACCTATGTTCTAGTGCTTTTGGTATGGGAAGGTACCCTACAATCTACCAAAAGAAAAACATAAACACCAAACCAGTTACAAAATCATTGACCTACGATCTGTCCCGCATGCAAAATATGCTAGGGCAATGTTGGCATAAAGCTTGTGGGAATAACTAACCAATGTCTGATATGCCTTAAGGTTCATCGCATGAGATTGGATACATACCTGACACTGCTTGGGTGACAAAAGAACCAGAGAGTAGAGAGTCCAGAGACCTAGGGTAAAGCTAAATATTACTGGCCTAAAAAAAATAACAATAAAATAAATCCTAATGACATTTTGCTGTACTAATTGGTCAGTGACCAATTCAGCCATGATCAGAGATGGAAACAAATACAGACAATCAAAACCAGATATTACACCCCTCCCACACACATCCATCTTGGAGCACGCATCTCCAAAAGAGTCCTCTTCATCAAGTTTCACCCATCAGAGCTCAGGAACCCCACAGAAGAGGAGGCACAAAGATTGGAAGAGCCAGAAGAGATGGAGGACATCAGGAGAACAAGGCTCTCTCACAGAACACAGGGCCAGCATGAGTCTGCATCAGGTTATTTGCATATATATTAAAGTTCTCAGCATTTTTATGGAACTCCCGTGTGTGAACAAGTAAGTCTCAGATTCTTGTGCCTGCTCTTGGGCTATTCTTTGTTTTTCCTTTTTTTTTTTTAATTGTCTTGTCCAATTTAAATATTTTTGTTTAAGCTTATATTTCATTTTGTTATGATTTGTTGTTACCACTTAGAAGCCAGTTCTTTTTTTTTAAATGAGATACAGAAAGAGGGTAGATCTGGATGGAAGGGAAGACAAGAAGGAAATGGAAGCAGTAGAAGGAAGGGAATCTGCAAATCAGGATATAATGTACAAGAAAAAAAAAGAATCTATTTTTCCAGCTTCTGGCTATCACAAATAAAGCTGCTAAGAATCTGGTTGAGCAAATGTCCTTGTTGTATAATTGAGCATCTTTTGGATATATGCTTAGGAGTGGTATAGCTGGATATTGAGGTAGCACTATTCCTAATTATCTGAGAAAGCACCAGATTAATTTCCAAAGTGGCTGTATAAGTTTATATTCCCACCAGCAACGGAATAGGGCTCCTATATCCACATCCTCTCTATCATGTGTTGTCCCTTTAGTTTTTGCTCTTAGCCAGTCTGATGGGTATAAGGTGAAACCTCAGGGTTGTTTTGATTTGCATTTTTCCCTGATGACTAAGGATGTTGAACATTTCTTTCAATGTTTCTCTGCCATTTGATGTTCCTCTATTGAGAATTCTCTGTTTACTCTGCACTCCATTTTTTTATTTTTATTTTTACTCACTACAGTTTATTCACTTTTATCCCTCCCTCCATCCCTCCCAACCCCACCCTCTCTCCCCCTTCTCCAGGTCTTCCTCTCCTTCCTTTTGATCCTAGTCTATCAGGTCTCATGAGGAGTCACTGCATTGTCTTTCTCTGTGGACTTGTAAGGCTTCTCCTCCCTAAGGGGGAGGTGATCAAAGAGCAGGCCAATCAGTTCATGTCAGAGACAGTCCCTGTCCCCATTAACATGGAACCCACTTGAACACTGAACTGCATGGGCTATATGTGTGCAGGGGATCTAGGTTATCTCCATGAATGGTCCTTAGTTGGAGTATCAGTCTCAGAAAAGAGCCCTGTGTCCAGAATTTTTGGTTCTGTCGCTCTCCTTATGGAGCTCCTGTCCTCTCTAAGTCTTACTGTCTCCCCCTTCTTTCCTAAGATTCCCTGTACTCTATCCAAAGTTTGACTACAAGTCTCAACATCTGTTTTGATACCTTGCAGGGTAGAGCCTCTCAGTGGCCCTCTGTGGTAGGCTCCTGTCCTGTTTCCTCTTTTCTCATTCTTCTGATGTCCATCCTCTTTGCCTTTCTGAATGCGGATTGAGCACCTTAGCCAGAGTCCTCCTTCTTGATTATTTTCTTTAGATATACAGATTTTAGTATGCTTATCCTATATTATATATAGGATATCCACTTATGAGGTAGTATATGCCCTGTGTGTCTTTCCGCTTCTGGGATACATCACTCAGAACGAGCTTTTCCAGTTTCCATCATTTGCCTGCAAATTTCATTATTTCCTTGTTTTTTTTATTGCTGAGTAATATTCCATTGCGTAGATGTACCACAATTTCTGTATCCGTTCCTCAACTGAGGGGCATCTGGGCTGTTTCCAGCTTCTGGCTATTACAAATAAAGCTGCTACAAACATGGTTGAGCAAATGTCCTTATTGTGTACTTGAGCATATTTTGGATATATGCTTAGGAGTGGTATAGCTGGATCCTAATTGTCTGTGAAAGCACCAGATTGATTTTCAAAGTGGTTTTACAAATTTACATTCTCACCAGCAGGGGAGGAGGAGGATTCCCCTTTCTCCACAACCTCTCCAGCATGTGTTGTCACTTGAGTTCTTCATCTTAGCCATTCTGATGGGTGAAATCTCAGGATCGTTTTGATTTGTATTTCCCTGATGACTAAGGACATGAGCACTTCTTTAAGTGTTTTTCTGCCATTTGATATTCCTCTACTGAGAATTCCGTTTATCTCTGCACCCCCTTTTTAATTGGATTACTTGATTTGTTGCTGTTTAACTTCTTGAGTTCTTTATATATTCTGGATAGTAGCCCTCTGTCAAATATAGTGTTGGTGAAGATCCTTTCCCAATATGTAAGCAGTCTTTTTGTTTTGACAATAGTGTCCTTTGCTTTACAGGATCGTTTCAGTTTCATGAGGTCCCATTTATTGATTGTTGCTCTTAAAGCCTGTGCTGTTGGTGTACTGTTCAGGAAGTTGTCTCCTGTGCCAATGAGTTCAAAGCTCTTCCCCACTTTTTCTTCTAACAGGTTTAGTATGTCTGGTTTTATGTTGAGGTCTATGATCCACTTGGACTTTAGTTTTTTGCAGGGTGATATGTATGAATCTATTTACATTTTTCTACATGTAGACATCCAGTTAGACTAGCACCATTTGTTGAAGATGCGGTCTTTCCCCCCCATTTTTAAATTGGATTACTTGATTTGTTGCTGTTTAACTTCTTAAGTTCTTTATATAGTCTGGATATTAGCCCTTTGTCAGATATAGGGGTGATGAAAATTTTTCCCAATATGTAGGCTATTGTTTGGTTCTGATGATAGTGTCCTTTGCTTTAAAGAAGCTTTTCAATTTCATGAGGTCCCATTTATTGATTGTTTTTCTTAACGATATCCCTCAGTTGATGAATGGAAAAAGATTATGGTACATTTACACAATGGAATACTACTCAACTATTAAAAAAATAATAAAATTTGCAGGCAAATGGATGGAACTAGAAAAGATCCTCCTGAGTGAGGTAACTCAGACCCAGAAAGACACACATGGCATGTACTCACTTATAAGTGAATTTTAACCATATAGTAAAGGATAAGCATACTACAAGGCAGAGACTAAAAGAAGTTAAGTAACACAGAGGATCCAAGGGAGGACCCATAAATCTCACTCTGCAGGAGTGATAGACTCGACAGAGGCAATGGCTGAAGAGAGGAAAAAATGTAAGAAAGATGCAGAGAATTAAGAGGGTAGAGAACATACCTGGGGGAGTAAGGGAAAGAGGGCAGAAGGCCAGTAGATAAAAGAGAAACTGAGGGTGAGGATATCTCTGTGATAAGCTGAAGACCTAAGTCAGGATAGAATCCTGGGAGGATAAAAGAGGTACTAAAGCAGGGATTCTTAGTAGCAGAGACCATCCACTAACCAGACTAGTCTCCTAGCAAAGGGAGGGAAACACCAATCCACACATAAAAACTTCAAATCAAATTTACCCTGCCAACAAGATGTACAGGGATAAAGATAGAGCAGTTAGAGCAGAGACTGAGGGAATGCCCAACCAATGCCTGGTCAAAGCAAATATCTACCTTATGAGAGAGTGGCAACCTTTGACACTATGAAAGATGCTCTGCTAAACTTGAAGGAAGTAAAGAGTCTGACAGAGTTGTCCTCTGAGAGGCTCTACCCAGCAGTGCCTCAAAACAGATGTGGAAACTCACAGCCAGACATTGGGTGATGTGTGGGGATTCTTGTGGGAAAGTGTGAGGAAAGATAAAAGGACCTGGAGGTGACAGGAGCTCCACAAAAAAGATGAACAGAGCCAACTAGCCAGGGCCCAGAGGGGCTTGCTGAGACTGAAGCATCAACCAAGGACCATGTCAAACTGGACCTAAGTTTCCTATAAAGATGTAGCAGATGGGCAGCTTAGGCCTCACATGGGTCCTCTAGCAAAGGAAGTGGGGGCTGCATAGGACAGAGAGTCATTTGTCATGTTTTGTTTTTTATCACTTTCCCCTGGCAGGACTGCCTTGCCAGGCCACAGGGGAAGAGGACAAGCTTAATCTTGATGCAACTTGATGAGCTGGGGTGGCTGGGAACGGGATCCCCTCTTTTCTGAAGAAGTGGGAAGGGGGAATGGAGAGAAAGAAAGGTGGGTGGGGTTGAGAGGGGAGGAGGAATGGAGCTACAGCAAGGATGTTAAGTCCATAAAAATTTAAAAAATTATTTATTAGTAAAACCACAGAAATTGAACCTACTTTATGTAAAAGAAAGCCAAATAATGTACTAACAGATTATAACCTTTTTTTTTTTTTTTGAAAGAGTTTAACAAACTCTATTGCTGGCTGGGATTCAGGGGATAATTTGTTCTTAGTGTAGTAAAAAATCTAAATTATTTTGAGAGAAGCTGCGTCAGTATGTATTTAACTGAATTCACACTGGACACCAAATCCTGTATTACTCTGTGTCAGGGACATAAAAATGGTTTGAGGAGATGGGTGGTGGCATACTCCTGTAATCCTGGCACTCAGGGAGGCAGAAGCAGACAGATCTCTGTGAGTTTGAGACCAGCCTGATCTACAAAGTGAGTCCAGGACAGCCAAGGTGAATCCTGTCTTGAAAACATCCAAACCAAACCAAACCAAACCAAATCAAAATGCTCTGATTGATGTTTGTGTCATTCCCATAAGTATATAAAACACACATATACACATTATATATGTATACAGAGACAAGTATTTATTGAAAGGCCAGTATTTAAATACTTATTTCTTTATGTAGTTCTGAGCCAATTTTTAAACATTGTCTTTTCTAAAATTTGAAAGGTAACATTTTTTGGAAAACATGGTAAGAATTTAAACAATATGGATATGAAGGAGTTGATATATATATCTGTAGCTGTTAAGAGTTTGGTGGTACATTCTTCCAGAATATTTTACAGAAACACACATTTGTTTGCTTTTCTTTAATAGGCAGCATCTTATTCTTTGTAATCAATATTTAAATAGCATAATCTTTCTTCCAATACATCAGTAAGTCATAGGCATTATTCCCATTATAATACCCCTATATCTTCCTTGTTACCAAAAGAGTGTGTCTAGACTTTTGTTACATATTAAGCTGGTTTATAGGTTATATTTAGTAATATAAGTGGATGTACATAACATGCATAGAAAAACAGTGCAAAAGGAGGCCATGAACTTAGTTATAAATGCCAAGCCAATACTTGTCTGTCAAGGATGACTTTTCTTTTTCAAAATCAGTTCTACAGAAATTTTCATACAAGTGTCAGGATCAAGGAGTACGTGCATTTTAAAATTTAAAGATATTCCCAAAAGGCTATACTGGTTTCTCACCAACAGGGAGAGTGATGAAAGGAGTGAATGCAAGCCCCAGTGGCAGCTTTCTTCTAATTAATAACATGGATCAGAGCCAATGCATATAGCCCGGATGCTCTTGTTTGTCATTTTTGTAAGGAGAAAGTAAGTGTGGGGAAAACCTAAGGAAAGTCTTTATTATTTATACCTTAATCAAAGCTTTCTATTTTTGTATTTGGACTTGGGTCAGCATGTCACTGAGACATACAAAACTGGAGAAGGCCTCATGTTTTTTTTCATATGCTTCTGTTTTATACTCTTCATGAAAAGGAAGAAAACCTATTATTATAAATAAGCTTTTTGAAACATATCATCCCATTCAAAGCACAACTTTTTGCTATTTTGGGGGAGAAACAGACCTACTGCTTTTACAACTGTCTAACAGTTGGTGACTTCTTATTCATGGTTAGTTATTATTATTATTATTATTATTAATTACAATTTATTCATTTGTATCCCAGCTGTAGCCCCCTCCCTCATCCCCTCCCAACCCCACCCTCCTTCCCTTTTCTCCTCCCATGCCCCTCCCCCAGACCACTGATAGGAGAGTTCCACCCCCCCCCTCCCTCTGACCTTAGCTTATCAGGTCTCATCAGGACTGGCTGCATTGTCTTTCTCTGTGGCCTGGTAAGGCTGTTCCCCTCTCAGGTGGAGGTGATCAAAGAGCCAGCCCATGAGTTAATGTCAGAGATAGTCCCTGTTCCCCTTACTAGGGCACTGAGCTGCCATGGGCTATATCTGTGCAGGGGTTCTAGGTTATCTCCATGCATGGTCCTTGGTTGGAGTATCAGTCTCAGAAAAGACCCCTGTGTCCAGATATTTTGGTTCTACTGCTATCCTTATGGAACTCCGGTCCCCTCTTTTATAAAATTCCCTGCACTCTGCCTAAAGTTTGGCTATGAGTCTCAGCATCTACTTTGATACCCTGCTGATTAGAGTCTTTCAGAGGCCCTCTGTGGTAGGTTCCTGTCCTGTTCCCTGTTTTCTTCCTCTTCTAATTTCCTTTCTATTTACCTTTCTGAATGAGGATTGATCATCTTACCCAGGGTCCTCAGTTTTAATTGATGATCTCTTGCTCAATATTTGACACAGACCATGAAACAAGTGGACAGGCTTATTTCAGGTAGATAAAAAGGGAGAGTGTAAAGACAGTCTTGCAGAGTAGCATATAGAATCATCAAAGTTCTATTATGTATCCCGCAAATATACCGAAGGTAATTCTTCCCTTTATGGAAGTTATTTTGATACACACATGTTGGGAGCCATGACTCCAGCGCCTTGCTTTGATATTTAAATCTCAGCAGAGAGATGGATTTTAGCAGGCCTTTACTAATGGCAGAGAAGAACTTGTAAGTCCATCTCCTTTTGTTTGTGATAGCAGGTGGGATAGCTTGTGAGGGTCACACCTCTTCCTCAGGCTCCTTGTGGAAATTAACCCATTGTTCTGAGATGTTTTACTGGCTAAAAGAAACTCCTCACAAATAAAGAGGTCAGAGGGCTGGAGGCAGAGGAGGAGGCAGAGACTTGAGACTTGCTGCTTGCACTGCTTGCTGCAGCAGCCTGCCTTTTGCTGTGGCTGTTGAGTCTGGACCTTTAAAAAGTTTCCTGTGTGCTGTGTGTTTATTTTATTAATATTAATATTCACTCCCAACTCAAGAACTGTTCGACTCTACTGGCTGGCTCCGGCACACACACATACATATATGCGCATATGTGTGTGTATATAATTTAATACCTTAAATGACATGAAGGGAACTTGTGCTAGTTAGTGTTAACTGCCAATGTGTCAAGACCTAGCACCATCTGGGAAATGAACCTGTGAGAATGCATGTGAGGAATAGTCTGGATGATACTAATTAATGTGAGAAGACCCATTTTAACTGTGGGCAGCACCAATTCTCTGAGGAGGAGATCATGGATTATATTAAATAAGAAAGCAATATGAGCACAAGGGTGTATGTATTCATTCCTCTCTGAGTCCTGACAGTGGATGGGATGTGGCCAGCTGTGTCAGGCTCCTGCTGTTTTGACTTTCCTTCAATGGTGGGCTGTGCTTGAACTCTGAGCCAGAATACTATCCCTTTCCCTTACATTACTTTTGTCAGTGTTTTTATAAAAACAACAGGAAAAAAGTGTAACAGTACATCATTTCCCAAATCATTAGACCATTAACAAAAAGGGAAATTTTTATTAGCCACAGTACCCATGTTTTCCAATCTCTTGTAAAAATGACACCCTAGATAGGAATGAATAGATCATAGTCTGAAAGACATACTAACTATTCTGTGGGCAACATAAGGAATATTATTTTTCTTTATTATCTGATATTCTGTTTTCTTTCATTTCAAACACATTAATAACAGCAAAGTAATTACTGTGATTAAGCATTTCTGAATGTTTAAAAATTAATTTTCCATTCATAATTACTACCTGTCTTCTCTTCCTTTTACTTGATCATTTGTTTTAGTTCTCTTCATAAGATTAATAAGGACCAAAAAAAAATATGTAGTGATGACCATTTATTTAAAGTGCATTCTAAAGACATAGTCCCAAAGCCTGCCTTATTCCTTCTTTATGGTGTTAGTCTTAGAGAACCTTTATTAGAAATAGCTTCTTTCTCCACTCTGGTCCTAATTAATCAGTTAGTTATTTTCATAATCATTTTATTCTAAAACCCAAAATTTTAAGAGAAATAAGTCAAATGGTTTATCACTTTAAATAATTCTATGTTACCACATTAGTTTAAAAGATTGATTATATAAAATATAAAATACAACATTTTTTAGCATTGTAATACTTTGGTGTGTTTAAGGACCAAGTTAATTTGATTTTAGTTAATATACATGCATTCAATTATGGATATTTGCTGTTATTTGTTTGGTTGTTTCACATCCAAGTAATTTTGAATTCACTGCCAGTTCCATAAGGATTATGTTGGTCATGCTTACCTTTGTAGTTCCTGTTTTCTTTCCTAGATTCTCCCTCTCCATGTTTTCCTCCATTTGTGTTTTCTTTACTATTTCCAATTCTCTTTTCAGATCTTGAAACATTTTGTTGATTTCCTTCACCTGTCTGATTGTATTTTCTTGTTTTTCCTCCAATTCCTTTTCAATGTTCTTTGAACATTCTTTTGTTTCTTTTATTTCTTTCAGTGATTTAATTATTTCCTCTCTGAAGACCACAAACTATTTTGCTGCATCTTCCTGTATTTCTTTATGGAAGGCCATAATCTGTTTTATTATATCTTCCCTTAATTCTTACGAATTTTATTTGCTTCCTCCATTAATCTCTTCATACGCATAGATGTAAGGTCATTTTGAATTTCACTTATGTTAGGCTGTCCAGGGTTAACTGCCCCTGGATAACTGGGTTCTTGGGATGCCATATTGCTTTGCCTTTTGATGGTTGTGCTTTTTCGCTGGCCTCTACCCATCTCTCTGTCTCAGGTGTTGTCTGTTAATTTCTGGTGCCTGCTGGGGTGGGGAGAATCCACTTGGCGGGATTCTGAATTTCTCCTCTGCTTTTTGGGTATGGTCAACTGAATGGTGATGCTTCTCAGGAATTGTCACAGTTCACTTCAGGTGTATGGGCATGTGTGGTAACTGTCATGTCCGGGAAGGCTCTCCTTTCATCAGGAGAGGTCCTGGTGATGGCTGCCCTGCTGCTGGGTTTCTTGCTCTGAATTTAGTGAGCTACAGCTGTTGCTTTTAAGGTGTAATTGTTGGGTGCAGCCCTCTTGAAGAACCAGGGATTCCCACAGTTTTGTCAGTTCAGCTAGGGATAACTGGTTGAACCTTGGAGCAGTATCTGAGGGCTGCTGTAATGGCTCTCTGGCTTTTGTAGGTCTGAAGATGCAGCTGTGTGCCCCAGTGCCCTAGCGGTACTCAACAATGGCAGGTGAGCACTGCGCTCATGCCTGCAGTAGAAGGCTAGAGCCTGGAGTCTGTGTGAATCCAGAAAGTCTTTTGGAGCTGGGTGTCCTGAACATTGGACCTGATGACCCCCCCCTGCTGTGGGGTTTCCTTCTGACAGGGACACCCAGTCTTTGCTTTGGGGACAGCAGTTCTGTCTGTGATGGCAAGTAGAACCCATCGGCACAGAGTTATGTGTCTCCACCTTTCTGCCTTTCTGGGTATTGGTGCCTGGGCATTCCCGAAACTGGGTAAAAGGTCTCTTTTCCTGAGACCTTTTCGGAGTGGTGGTATCGGCTGAGTGCTCTGAGATCAGACCAGCCATTCCCCTCCCTGTGGGTTTTCACCCGACAGAGAAAATCAGTCTCTAGTGCCCTGGGGCCCACAGTTCTATCTGGGGCAGTGAGCCAGGTATGCAGGCAGGACTCTGTGCTGGTGCCTGGGTTTCCAGCTCTGGCTCTGGGATGGCTCCTGGACACCTGCGTAACCCTAAGTCTTTTCCAGGGAATGTCTGGGTGACCTAAGGTCGGTTCCAATCGTTTCCTGCACCATGGGGTTATCTCTTGACTGGAAATATCAATATCTGATGTTGTGGTGCCCACAGTTCAGTCTGGGACAGTGATCAGAGCAAGCTAGTGTGAGGCTCTGGGCTGGTGACCAAGTGGCTGGTGGAACTGGGATCTCTTCCTCGGTTTAGCTGGCTGAGTTAAAGCTGATTGAGTCCCCCACCGTGGGGTATCCTCTCACTTGGGAAACACAATCTCTTGTGTTTTATGGCCGTGAGTTCTGACTGCTGGTCACTGTGCCAATCCTGCTGTGCTGCTGGTCAGAATGAGAGTTGTCCAGGCGCTGCCATCTTGCAGAATCCACCCCCATTGTATTTTATATAAATCACCTCGTGGGAGGAAAAGATAAACAACAAAACAAAGTCTTAATGAACTTTTAAACTTGGCAGTTTTTCAAATTAAAAAGACTTTTAAAAATCCTGAATGGCCTTCAAGCCAAATTTTCCTGCCTTAACACTTAATTTGTTTCCTTTGCTCCTAATGGGAAACCACTATGCTACCTTAGTCATATATTTATTTCTTTTCTTTTCTTTTTTTTTTTTTTTTTTCAATGCAGTTTATTCAGGAACATTGAACAATCCTCGGACCCCGGGGAAAGCCAGCCCACAGCTTAAATAGCCTCTGGGTAGCCAACCCAGGCGTGCCACGGGGGCAATGCAGATAGGTCCACATACATGGAAGCAAGCCAGATCCTCGGCCTTAGCCAAATGTGGAGTTGTTCGTGACAGAGAGCACTCACCATCGGGAAGGTGGAAGGCAGAAACCAGCTCCATCTTTAAGGCATGGCATTACGCAGCTCTCTACAGTTCCCCCTTTTTGTTTTAGACGCATCAGGCAAGAGTAGAGGTCTGATCTCTGATATTAAAAATAAATTGGGACTTTGTACAGATGTTCATTTAGGTGTCATCCACCCAAAGAGCATCAGACCCCTCCGATACCTTTTTCTCAGAGGCGGGACCTGGGGCATCAACCCGCATGCAATCAGACATGCTCTTCTCTGGGTCCAAAGCGGCTGACCCTGAGTGCAGTGCTTAGCCTCGCATCCTGAGCGTATCATTTTAGCTTTTTATGGTATCCAACCATGCTTGGGCAGAATGTCCTGCTTCAATGGCTGTAAAGGCCTGAATGATCATGGCTGCATCACACTGTTGTGAGACTCTAATCTTGCATATATACCACAGGCAAACCAAGGAGACCAACACCAGAAGGCCTGCTAACACTCCCATGCCCGCCCATTCCTTCAGATGATTCATGGCTGCAGCAATCCATGTTGATAATCCTGTGGCTAGTCCTGCGTCCACTCTGGTAGAATTTACTGTGACAATGGCCACTCTCAGCTGCTCCATCGTAGTATCGAATTCTCCAGTCCAATTACCTAAAATATAGCTCGACAATTGTTTAGACAGATTTGCAGCACAGGAAAAATTCTCATGTTGTATGCTAGTGACACAAAGTCCAGCATACTTTCATTGACAGCCAGGTTGAGCGATTTGCCATAGGGTATCAATTTGCTCCTGCAAGAGGTCAATCCTCTGATTGAACCCCATCAAGCTTCCTTTTAGTTGAGCATTAATTCCTTTATGTACAACTAAGGCATGAGCTACATTGGCTAAATGATTATTCAGGGTCTGAGCAGTCTGCCCAGTATGACTCATGGCTAATGCCCTGGTGGTAGCTCCAACAGCCGTCAATGAGATAGTAGTAACAATGGTGGCTGTAGTTCCAAGATCCCTTTTCTGTCTGAAGAGAGTCATAGCATGAGGGGCATCAATGGGCACAGGCACCCAGTGAGGCATGCGAGTAACCAGGGCATACCTAAATTTACTAGCATTCCAGCATTGGGCAAAAAAGCAAGTATCATTACCACAATTACTTGGCTCTATCTGGCTAATAATGAATAAAAATGGGGGATATAGACAAACAGGTGTGGGCTTATAGGAAATATTATGAGAAGCCTTAGCCCCTCGTTGGAACATCCTGCGTCAGTTCTAGAACTAGCAGTGGTGGTGTCCGAGGTCTGAGTAGGTTCAGGAGACCATTGCCCCCAGGGGCGAGACGTGCTCCATGCCAATTGACTAACTCCATGTTTTCCTCCAATTTTGAAAGTCATTTAAGGTTCTTAAATTATTTTTTCCCTTTTTTCTTAAATTTTTCAACAATTACACTTTATTCTTTCTGCATCCCCCCATAAGCCCCTCCCTCCTCTCCTCCCAATTCCACCCTCCCTCCTCCCTCTGCTTGCATGCCACTCCCCAAGTCCACTAATAGGGGAGGTTCTCCTCTCCTTTCTGATCTTAGTCTGTCAGTTCACATCAAAAGTGGCTGTATTGTCCTCTACTGTGGCCTGGTAAGGCTGCTCCCCCCACAGAGGGAGGTGATCAAAGAGCAGGCCAATCAGATTATGTCAGAGGCAGTCCTGCAGTTAAAAAAACAAAAGAGCTGTAAGACATACCCATTAAAGTAGGTTGAGTATTTAGAGGTGGAACAAACACAGAGACACAGTGTAGCTTCACTCATTCTCTGGGCTCAGAATGTCACATCTATTTTATGTGCATTTACATCATTTCCCACTTCTTATGCACTGAAGTACTTTCCTTTAAAAAGGGCAGTAGATTTTTTTTTTTTACTTGGATCTTATCCTGATTCTGCTATTAATTTTAGCAGGAGTGACTTTCTAAGAAGGGGTAGATAGGATAAGAAAGAATATTGAGAAAGTAAATATGATCAAAGCACTTTATCCATGTGTGGAAATGTCATAATTAAATCCATTACTTTTTATAATTAAAATATTCTAAAAGAAAATAATAAAAGCAATTAATAAAACCAGCAAAGAAAAAAGCTGGTCAATTTGAAAGACCAATAAAATGATAAATCCTTTTAAAAATGATTGAGAACAAAAAAAGAAAAGGAATAAGTTGCTGATTAGAGTTCTCTCATGACAAACAGGCCATGCCATGGATGGCAGACTTGTAGGCAGTGTGAATACTGCAATTAATTAGACTGTGGGCCTTGACCCAGTGCCTGCTCCTGGTGCCACTAAAAAAAAGGTATCTAAAAAAAGGTAAATTACCAGGTAGCTTGAAGAAGAAAAGGCTTGTAAAAGGCCAAAGAACTAAAACTATATTGCAAGGCTACAAGCTTGCATATGCTTACAAATTAAATTCGATTGAACCAATAAATTTAAATTACAAAATCATGGACAGGTTCATGAATGCCAAATCTCTCCCCACCTTTTTGGTTTTTTGTTTGTTTGTTTGTTTTAGAAACTGATGGCTCAGAGTCCTACCTTTCCTTTAATTTTTATTATTTTTTCACAATTTATTCCTTATATACCACGATTGAAGCCTCCTTCTTTAACCCCCCAGTCCCAATCTCTTCCCCCCATCCCACTCTCTTCTCCCCTATCCCCTTCCCCTAGTACACTGAAACAGGGTGTTCTCCACCATTACCATCTGTCCAAAGCTTGTTAAGCCTCATCAGGACTGCCTGGCTCCTCTTCCTCCATGGCACAGCAAGGCTGCATCAGGAGCAAGTGATCAGATAACAGTCAACTGAGTTCATGATAGAGACAGCCCCTCTTCCCTCACTCAGAAATCCACATGGAGACCGAGCTGCCAATCAGCCACATCTGAGAAGGGGTGTAGACCCTCTGTGTGCATGGTCCTTGGTTGGTACCTCAGTCTCTGCAGGACCTCACCTTTTACGCTTAAACTTCTTTAAGCATAAAACATAAGCATAAACTTCTTTATGCTTAAAGAAGTTTAAGTCACTAAGCTAAGCAACTATTTGGTCCAATACTTGGACATGTGACACTGTGTTATAGAAAACAAGATTGTTCACCAGTGGCTGTGGTGGAACTGTTCCCCTACAAGAGTGTGTGGGTTGGAAGCAGCATTTACTTCAAGGCTAAGTTCATGTTGTTTTTCTTCCTACTCAGAAGGATGTGTTCATCCTATGAGGCCTGTTCTGATATGACTTCTGTATTGCCTCATTTCACAACTTAGGAATTTATTATCCTCTTTTCCTTTGAAATCCCAGAACTCATGTCTTTGCATTGAATGAATGCCAGCATTTTACTTAGCTTTTTAAGATTTATTTTTATTTTTTAAAAGAGTGTTTGTGTGTGTGATAGGAGTATAGGTGCCCATGGAAGCCACAGAGTTACCCTGAAACTGGAGTCACAATTGTGAGCTACCTGATACGGTTGCTGGAACCTGAACTTTGGGTCCTCTGTAAGAACACCTTGCACTCTTTAACAGCAAACCCATCTTCTCAGTCCTGTTTGTTTGTTTTGATTTGGTTTTCTTTGTTTGGTTTCAGTTTTTTGAGACAGGCTTTTTCTGTGTAACAAGGAACTCACAGAGCTACACCTGCCTCTGCCTCCCGAATACTGACAAAGGCATATTTACTCCTGTTCTTAATTACTCATTTCTTAATTTGCATTTTCTGCTTTTTTCACGTGTTCACATTTATATTCATCTTAATGAAAAGAAACATGAAGAGAGGATATGTATTATATACTTGCTCCACACTTCTCCAGACTCCAACTTTAGAGCATCGTACAGATATTATCTAATATTTTTAATTAAAAATCACTAGGTAAGATATGTAAAGAGTTAGAATTTTCATTTTTCACCCTCTGAGTCTTGATTTATTCTTTTATCATGTCTGTTATGGTATGTCTTATGGTATGTCTAAAGGGCTGGCTCATTTTTTCTTATACAAAAGCTGACAGTGTGAAGGGATTAACCATCTGTAAGGGAAATTAACCTCGCTGGGAGGTTGTGAGGAAGCACAGTAGTTCCAAGCTTCAATATGCATTATTTCCCAGTAGGATCTAGTCATCAAAACCTACAATTTAAAGTATACCCACTGTTGCATGGTCTTTTTGTTGGCCATTTTTCCTATCCCTGATAACCTCATTTCCCTTCCTTGAATTATTTTCCCAAATTATTTATTTGCACCAAACCCTTGTCTTAGGCTGCAGTTTTTGAGATAAAATCATGCTTATAGAGCATCTGTCAAGTTTTCACAGAGAATATATTAAAATATTAATGATTTTAAAAGCACTATTTATGACTTAAGACTGTTATACATTCTAAATTATAGCTAGGTTATATACTGGTTTGTTTGTTGTCAATTTGATGCAAACTAGAGTTATAGTTGAGGAATTGTCTCTATTAGATTGGTATGTTGGCAAAGTTTGGGGAATTTTCTTGATTAATGACTAGTGTAAGAGTTCCCATCCCACTGTGGACAATGCTATAGTGTTCAGGTGGTCACAGGTGGTATAAGAAAGCAAACTAAGGAGGCATGAAAGGAAGCTAATAAGAAACATTCCTTTATAGCTTCTGCTTTAGTTCCGCCTTGCCTTCCTTCAGTGATGACTTGGGACCTGACAGCTGTTAGATGAACAAACCATCTCCTCCAAAGTTGCTTTAGCTCATTTTGTCTATCATGGCAACATAAACAAACCAGGGCACTAGGCTAACTGTATCTGCTCTCATGTTTGTCACTTGGCATAACAAGATTATTTTCTTATAACAAACCATTGGAAGCTAGTATTCAATTATGAAAAACTATTTTCTGCCACAATGCTCTTGGCTGACTTTTAGTCTGCTATTCATACATTTGGGTGCAATTCCAGGTAATGATAGAAAATCATTATTTGTAGTTTGACCAATAGTCTAAGAAGTGATATCTTGTCACAGATTATCTAAAAATTTAACCTATATGCTCAGGTCCAAATACATGCATTTATCCATACAAGAATATTTATAAGCAGTTCCTAGATGCTAAATACTGAAGCTTAGCAAAACAGTGATAGCAGTGGTGCTTGCCCTAGACAATTATTGTGAAAGTTCAGTGTTGTTAAGTTAATGTACAAATAACTTATCAAGTGTACAGTAAATTAGTATAGGAGAAACAGGGATAAAAATAAATTGCTATATTCAATAAGTTTAGAGTGTTAGTTTTTTTTAATATTTGCAGTCTTTCTCTTAACTTGGCCTACTCCCAAATAATTGGTACAGGAGAATGTTATTTATTTAATAAGCTTTATGGAAAAATACTGAGCAGTTATTACTCTATTCTTAATCCTCTATGTTAATCTGATGTCCTCTTTGCCACAATTCCTGTGATACTTGCATTTATGACTATTTTTGCTCAGCTGTTCTCTCCTGATGTCTCCTGGACCTCTGCCCTTGGCTGAATCCCCTACTTTTCCCCTCTCCTTCTCCCCTGACTAGCATTCCTACAGGCCCTACTCTTTCCCCTGCTCAGACAATGGGTGTCAAGACTCTTTATTGACATATTAGGGAACAACTGGGGAGTAGTCTTTATACATCATTGAGACAGGAGATTCTCAAAATAAGGATTGCAACCAGATGCTGGGGGGGGGCACAGAAATCAGCATTTGAATCTTTACACAGTACACAATAACATCAGAGACTTTTTATTTTTTTATTTTTTATTTTTTTAGTTTTTGCTTACTTTCCATAGTTTCCAGAATTAATTTAACTGGAATCTCTTGACTAATGCATAACTTTCCTTTTGGGTAACTCCTATGCATTGGATAATCTCTCACTTCCATGTATTTCTAAGATCCTCTTTGTGTGGTTCCCCAAGCTGTTCTGTTCCCATCTGCACACTGCCTCTCTGAGTCTTCTTATCTACTGGGAATCTCTTGTTTCTTGTTCAGTGATAACTTCCCCTTTCCAGTTTCTAAGAATTCTTTGTCCTTGGTTGACTTTTAGTTCATTGATGGTTCATATACACAGTAGATTTTTTTTTAGAAAGAGTTAATAGAAAGTAATTACTTTACATTTTTCAATATATTTATAAGTATGTATTTACTTTACTCAAGTAACTGAGTAATAATATGGCTGAATAAACACTTGATGTGTTTTTCAGGATGTTTTAAAGAATATTGGTTCATTGCTTGTATAAATTTAGTGTTTCTTTTAGGAAGTTTTGTATAATTGTGACTTTTTTGTGGTTCTAGGATTTGAATTTAGGGCTTTGTACACACTAGGTAAATGTTCTATCACAAAGCCCATGATTCTTGATTTTATTCGTGAAACCATTTTCTTATATTAGAGTCTGTGAGGGTTTTTATTTGGCTGGAGAAAGTAATTTTGTGACTATGTGACCCCATCTGTTATTTCTCAGTGTGTGTTCCCAGTGCTTTCCCTGAGGCAAAAATTTTTGCAGGTTTTGTTCTTTATTCACCCTTTTTTTTTCTTGTCATCATGCTTAATCTGTAGGTTTTTATTGTTTTGTTTTGGTTTTTTTTGCTTCTTTATCCTCAAACATCTTATATATTTTTCTTCCACTTTTGTAATATTTGTCAACTCTACAAACTTTTAACTTTTTAACTTTTAACTTTTCTATTTAACAATTTAAAAACTCAAAATAACACTTTCATAGCTATTGCTATTGTGACTATTTCTTTAGGTCTGCTACCTTCTCATCTTTATCCTTTTCCTACTAGATCTGATATCATCTTCCTACTCTCTGAGTGGAAGATTACATTTCCTTCATTGCTTAGGCTAAGTCTTCATTCCTTTCTTCTTCTTTTGTGGGTGCGAACTTTCTCTTTCTCTTCCTCAGGGCCATATGCTTGCTAGTCACAATATTTTCAGTTTTCCTTTTTGTTTATTTAAGCTAAGTTTTCTTCAAATTTCTAAGAATCATTAACTGTCTATTTGGACTCAAAGCAAACACAAATTGCTTGATAGAATACTGGGGTGTATGGACAGCAGTATGAAAATATCAGCATTGTTATATGGTGATTAGACAAAGATGTAGTTGGCTTCAATCGGACTCCCAGCTGTCTGTAATCTACCAGTCTTTTCTCATGGGCTAATCAGTTTTCTGCTGGCTGAGAAATTCTGGACTTTCTGTCTCCCATTTAATTACTAACCATCAGAGTCTGGATCCCAAGGTGGGTAAGTTTCAGGATTTGTCTAAGCTTAGTACTCTCAAGAGCTAAATTTTTAATTCTCATTATTTTCAGACATTAAATCCCATTTTACATCTGTATTAATGGATGAATTCATGTTTGTGTGTATTTGAGCATGTGTAAGCCTCTGGAATACTAGCTTTATCTGTTGTATGTCATTTCTCATTAATCCATCTGCCTGTAGGAGAGAGTTGTTGCAAGTAACTGTGTAAAAGCTTGGACTTAAAAAAAAAAAAGCTTGGACTTGGTGCTAAGAATCTAATCACTCAGCCCATGTGAATAAAAACACCATTCCTGCCTTTATACAGACTTCTTTATACTGGACAAAATAGACAAAGTATGTTAGTAAACAAATCAATTCAGCTGTACTATGAGAAGTATTGAGTGTAAGGTAATTAATGGAAATACCTATAAGTTGATATTAGACATATAGTATAGGATAAACATACTAAAATCTGTATACCTAAAAAAGCTAAGCAAGAAGGAGGACTCTGAGTAAGATATTCAATCCTCATTTAGAAAAGCAAGCAGGATAGACATCAGAAGCAGGAGAAGACACATTCTTCCCACAAAAAGTAGATAATGAAACATTTAATTAAAAAGCACATCCTTCCCCTGCTTGGATGTAGCCAATGGCAACTCAGTATCCAAATGGGTTCCCCAGTAAGGGGAACAGGGACTGTTTCTGGCATGAACTCTGTGGCTAGCTCTTTGACTTCCCCTCCCCCACCCTTGTGGGAGGAACAACCTAGCTAGACCACAAAGGAGCATATTGCAGCCTGTCTTGATGAAACCTGATAAGCTAGGGTCAGATGGAAGGGGAGGAGCACCTCCCCTATCAGAGTACTTAGAGAAGGGCAGGAAGGAGATGAGGGAGGGTAGGTGGGATTGGGAAGGAATGAGGGAGAGGGCTACAACTGGAATACAAAGTAAATAAACTGTAATTAATATAAAAATAAAAATTTAATAAAAAGATATTCAGAGAAAAAAGCACATCATTACTTTTTAAGAGCTATGTGTTCAGGGTTTCAGGACAGACTGATATGTTCAGATTGACTCTGAGATAATTTCTTTTGGGGAGGAGAATGTAATTGATGTGAACTTATGATCTGTTATTATTATCAATACTATTATTTGCAACAAATCCTTCACAGATGCTTGTTTGGGATTAGAGTAAACTGGAATTTCCTTGTGGACTAGCTTGCTTCTGTAGCCCTAACATATATTGGAGAACTCACCTGATACCATAGGCTCCTTTTTTCACCAACTTGTTCAAGATTGTCTGTGAATATCAGTGTTGAATGACTTTAAGTGCTAATAAGCAGTCAATGTTGTCTAAAGCAGGTTAAAAATTGTTAAAAATTGTGTTCAGCAATCATCAGCATGAGATATATTTTCTTCTTTATATGTAAAACCCACAAGAAATTGGCTTTGGTAAATAAGAGGGAGAAGGCTGTAAGTGGTGTGGTCTGACAGTAATTTGTATTAGAGTCTGGACGAGTACATTTGTAATGTCTTGTGGTAGTACATTTATCTCTTGCTGACAGAAGGAATAATTGCTTTAGAGAGCATATCAGTGGCTGTTTAAAAATTTAACTCTTTATTTCTACACTCCTAAAGCCACACAAGTAAGAGGAGACAAACACGGGGACTGTAATACAGGTATAACAGTTATAAAATAGTAATTATAAAATATACATTATATATTTTAAAGAAGTGATGAAAAGGGCTAGAAGGGTAATAAAAATTTAGTTTCATGTGCATGTTTATATTATTCATGACTGGGCATTGTCCTAATGGCTATTGTCATTCTGTCTGTTTTGAAATAGTCTTTGCAGCAAGGTTTACAACATACATGCACCTATGCAAAGTTGATTTGTTCAGGATGAACTGTTAGGTTAGTAGTTAACTAGGATTTGATGTCCAAATGTGACAGCATTAATGGATTATTTACTGTTAATCCCTTTTAATCTACATTTTAATGTGAAATTTGTTTAACTTCTACTCTCTCATTTATCCTGAACCAACTTTTTGATATTCACACCCCACCTGTTTCAAGTGACCTGTCTGAGGTCTAAAAAAGACCTAATGTCTAAAAGTATGACATCATATTTAATCCCAGTAAAGAGAGGGAGGGAGGTTGAGAGCCTGAACACAGAGGCTTACATCATTGTTTTTGTTTAAATTAGTAATTTCTGACCATAGAAGATAGAATAATAATTATGCTAACATAGCAGCTGTAAAAAGTCCCATTCAAGCCAGATTTTATTGTTGTGCTTTCTCAAGGCAGCCAGAATGAAATAACCCTGTAATAACCTAAAGTTAATCATAAGTATGACTTCTTTTTGTTTTAAAAATAGGACTCTAAGAACTATAATACATATTAGTTTGTTGACTTTGTGTTTTATCCGTTTTTATTATCATTTATTATAATTTATTCAATTTGTATCCCAGCTGTTGCCCACTCCCTCATCTCTTCCCAATCACACCCTCCCTTCCTTTTCTCCCCTCTGCCCCTCCTCCAGTCCAGTGATAGTGGCGGTCCTTCTCTCCTTTTATTTGACCCTAGCCTGGTTGCATCATCTTCTTCTGTGGACTGGCAAGGCTTCACCACCCACACACTGGGGGAGGTGATCAGAAGGCTGTCACTGAGTTCGTGCCAGAGAAAGCCCATGCTCCTCTTACTAGGTAACCTATTTGGAGACTGAGTCTATGGGCCACATCTGAGCTGCAGTTTTAGGTTCTCTTCATGCATTGTCTGTGGTTGAGGGTTGAGATATCTTTCTCTTTAGGGGCCCCAGGGCTCAGGATTTTTTGTTGTTGTTATTGTTCTGTTGGTCTCATTTTGGAGTTCCTGTCCCCTCCAGGTCTTTTTATCTCCCATTCTTTCATAAGATTCCTTGCACTCTGCCCAAAGATTGGCTATGAGTCTGAGCCTCTGCTTCAATACCTCAATCACTAGTCTTTCAGAGGCCCTCTGTAGTAGGTTCCTGACCTGTTCTCTATCTTTCTCTGCTTCTTATATTTATCCTGTTTGCTCTTCTGAGTGAGGATTGAACATTTTCCCTAGGGTCTTCCTTATTGTTTAGAATATTTTGGGCTATAGATTTTAATATGTTTATTCAATATTATGTGGCTAATATCCACTTATAAGTGAGTATATACCATGTTTGTCTTTCTGCTTCTGGGTTAACTCACTCAAGATGATCTTTTCTAGTTCCCACGATTTGCCTGCAAATTTCATAATTTCCTTATTTTTACTTGCTGAGTAGTATTCCATTGTGTAAATGTACCACAATTTCTGCATCCATTCCTCAACTGAGGGACATCTAGGTTGTTTCCAGCTTCTGACTATTACAACTAGAGCTGCTATGAACATGGTTGAGCAAATGTTGTTGTTGTATACATTTTGGATATATGCCGAGGAGTGATATAGCTGGATCTTGAGGTAGCACTATTTCTAGTGTTCTGAGAAAGAGGCAGATTCATTTAAAAAGTAGTTGTATAAGTTCACACTCCCACCAGCAATGGAGGAAGGGGCCAGCATGTGTTCTCACTTGAGTTTTTACTCTTAGCCATTCTGATGGGTGTAATGTGAAATCTCAGGGTTGTTTTGATTTGCATCTATCTGATGACTAAAGACGTTGAACATTTCTTTAAGTGTTTTTCTGCCTTTTGATATTCCTCTATAGAGAATTCTCTATTTAACTCTGTACCTCATTTTTTAATTGGATCACTTGGTTTGTTACTTTTTAACTTCTTTAGTTCTTTATATATTCTGGATATTAGAATTCTGTCATATACAAGGTTGGTGAAGATCGTTTCCCAATCTATAGGCTGTCATTTTGTTCTGACCACAGTGTCCTTCGCTTCACAGAAGCTTTTCTGTTTCATGAGGTCCCATTTATTGATTGTTGCTCTTAGAGCCTGTGCTGTTGGCGAACTGTTCAAGAAGTTGTCTCCTGTTCTATTAAGTCAAAGTTCTTCCTTACTTTTTCTTCTAACAGATTTAGTGTGTCTGGTTTTATGATTGCTTTTTGTCGAGGACTTTGATCCACTTAGACTTTAGTTTTGTGCAGGGTAATAAATATGGATCTATTTGCATTTTTCTACATGTAAATATCCAGTTAGACCAGCACAATTTGTTGAAGAAGTTGTCTTTTTTCCATTGAATGGTTTTGGCTTCTTTGTCAAAACTCAAGGATCCGTAGATGTGTGGGTTTATTTCTGAATCTTCTACTTGATTCCATTGATCCACCATTCTGTTTCTCTGCCAGTACCATGCAGTTTTTATTACTGTTGCTGTACAGTACGGCTTGAGATCACAATGGAGATACCTCCAGAAGATCTGTTATTTTACAGGATTGTTTTAGTAATTCTGGGATTTTGTTTTTCCATATGAAATTGAGAATTGTTCTTTCAAGTTCTGTAAAGAATTGTGTTAGTATTTTGATGGGAATTGCATTGAATCTGTAGATTGCTTTTGGTAGGATGGCCATTTTCACTATGTTATTCCTACTGATGCATGAGCATGGGAGATCTTTCCATCTTCTAATATCTTCTTCCAATTTCTTTCTTCAGAGACATGAAGTTTTTCAAGCAGGTCTTTCACATGCTTGTCTAGAATCACAGCAAGGTACATTATGTTATTTGTGGCTATTGTGAAGGGTATTTTTTCCTTAATTTCTTTCTAAGCCATTTTTTCTTTTGTATACAGGAGGGCTACCAATTTTTTTGAGTTAATTTTGAATCCAGCCACTTTGCTAAATGTTCATCTTCTGAAGGAGTTCTCTAGTAGATTTTGGGGGTTCTCATGTGTTGATTTTCTTGATCTGTTCTTTTTCTTTCTTTTATGTATGTATGTATGTATGTATGAATGAACGCATTTGTGTATTTATTCATCTATTTATGTATTATAATTCATTCATTCTGTATCCCAGCTGTAGCCATCTGTCTAGCCCCCTCCCAATCCTTCCCCCCTCTTCTCCTTCTGTGTCTCTCCCTCATTCCACTGATAGGGGAGGTCCTTCTTCCCTTCCATCTGACCCAAGCATATCAGGTCTCATCAGGACTGGATGCATTGTCTTACTCTGTGGCCTGGCAAGGTTGTTCCCCTCTCAGTGGGAGGTGTTCAAAGAGCCAGCCACTGTGTTCATGTCAGAATCAGCCCCTCTCCAGAACCTGTGTCCTCTTTCAAAATATTTGGAGGTATATCTTTTACTACTGAGAGCTTAATTCTCACAAGGTTCTATAACCAATTCATTGTTTATTCCTATCAAGAAAGCTTTTATTTAGAAAATAAAATTTAGAAAATTTATTTAGTAAATTAAATAATAATTTTGGCTCTGTTGCTGTCCTTGTGGAGTACCTGTCCTCTCCAGGTTTTATGAGGACCATAGTGGGCTCCTGTCCTGTTTCCTGTTTTCTCCTTCTTCCAATGTCCATCCTGTTTGCCTTTCTGAGTGAAGATTGATCATCTTACCTAGGGTCTTCTTTCTAGCTCACCTTCTTTAAGTGTAGAGATTTTTGTAGGTTTATCCTATATTTTATGTTTAGTATCCACTTATAAGTGAGTATATAGCATGTAAGACCTGGAGAGGAAAGGAACTCCACAAGGATAGCAACAGATCCAAAATATCTGGGCACAGGGGTCTTTTCTGAAAGTGATTCTCCAACAAAGAATCATACATGGATATAACCTAGATCCCTTGCTCAGACGAACCCCATGGCAGCTCAGTATCCAAGTGGGTTCCCTAGTAAGGGGAATAGGGACTGTCTCTGACATGAACTCAGTGACCTCTCCCTCCCCCAGGAAGGAGCAGCCTTGCTAGGCCACAGAGGAGAACATGGCAGCCAGTTCTGGTAGACTGGATAAGCTAGGGTCAGATGGAAGGGGAATAGTACCTCCCTATCAGTAGACTTGGAGAAGGGCATAGTAGGAGAAGAGGGAGGGAGGCTGGGATTGGGAGGGGAAGAGAGAAGGAACTACAGCTGGGATACAAAGTGAATAAATTGTAATTAATATAAAAAATAAAAATTTAATTAAAAATTAAATAATAATGACGTTTATCTTAATTCAAAATAACTAGTCTCCTAAAGTGAACAGAAAAGAAATTACTAGTTTTCTAAATACAAAGATGACTTGAGTTCCAAGATGGCTGCAACCAGTACACACAATTTCTGAGAGACAGATTAACTGAAGTGCCAGAGTTGGTGAGTGGAGGAACAACTAAAGCCAAGGGAACAATGGTGAGGCTTTCTGAACAAGAGGGAACATCACATGAGTTGAGACCTTTAGTCTCAGGTCACCCCCGAACTTCTTTGGGGAAGGAGAGAAACGATCATGTGATCCCCGTGCACTCTCTTTTTTTTGGGCCTCCCTCCTTCTCAGCATAGCCAGCTCACAGAAATTCTCAGCACAGAACTCATTGCTTGGGGACTGTTACAGCAGAGGCAGGGCTCCTAGCTCCTCAGCGGCAGCCAGCTGTACCATCCTTCTGAGTCCCAGATCCGTGGTATCATCCTCCCTGAGTCCCACATCTGCAAGCAGCCTTACAGACTCTGCAGGGCCGCCCAGCCAGTGACTGTAAGGCCTGCTTGACCCCTCATTGGCAGCCAGGCAACACAGCCAGCAAAGTCCAGAAGACCTGCCAAACAAACTAGGGACAGCAGGCGCTGGACCACCCAGGTCTGTGGACCACTGTTGTGCACCCTCAGGACTTCCCATCTGGACAGGCATCTCAGACTGCATCTGCAGCTGGACTTCCTAAAGTAATGGCTGTAGTGCCACTGAGCTGGTGGAGCTCTTCAGTCCTCCTGCATATGACTCAGCAGGTTCAAACCAGAGAGTAGAGAGCTTGGAGACCCAGATATTTGCCTATGTGACCTGCTTGAGAGTGAATGTACCCTCAAGTGCCTGTAGAGCCCCAGATCCAGGGTCCTTCTAAACTAGCAGCCAGATATCAGACCCCTCCCCCCGCCCACTGTGGGAAACAGAGGGGCTCTTGAGACATTGAAAGTCCTGCTCTGTAGGTCCAACAGTGGAGTTTAGGCAAATAATGCCAGGAGCTCAGAAAGAACTGAATATCCGTAGCTGGTAGGCCACTCAGGTATTCAGGAAATTTGCATAAGGAAATTGAGCCGTGATTATCACCAGTGCCTGCTACATCTACAGTGCATGTTCAAGTAACCCCTTAGATCTCTGCAAGGCAGAGCCCTTCCTACAATCAAGTGTTCTACATTCTCTATCACTCTGTCCCTCAAAGCACACTTCCATGCACATGCACGCACATGCTTGCTCGCATTTGTCATTCTGCACCTGTGGAATTTCCTCCCAGAGGTATAGCTGAAACACCAACTGATACCCTGAAACCACTGGACCGCTCACATTTTCCTGAAGAATTCTGCAGACACCAGAGAAAGACAGTACCAGTCTGAACTGCAGAATCCAGGAACAAACAGGGAAGGTTACAGATAAACAAACAGCCAGGGGTCAACAAAAGAACACATCCAACATTCATCAAGACATCATGGTTTCACCAACAATCCCCAAAATTAATGGATACTCCAAATCATCAGAAACACAGGAAAATGAGTTTTAAAACTATGCTTATCCAGTTATTTGAGGCACGTAAAGAAAAAAGAAGCAAATCTCTCAGAAAAATAGCTATAAAAATACAGACAGTTAAGAGGAAATGAACAAATCTCTTAAAGAATTGGACACCCAAGTGGAGGCAAAGAAAGAGGAAATGAACAAAGTTCTTAAAGAAACACAGGCAAATATAGTCAAACAAATATAGGCACAAGTAGAGATGAGTGACATATAGTGAGGAAACAAACAAAAAAAATAGAGAATATCATAGAGAGACAGGAATGCACATTCAAACAGATGAAGGAAATTGTGCAAGGCATGAAAACAGAATTAGAAACAATAAAGAAAACACAAACTGAAAAAACTCTGGAGCTGGAGAACCTAGAGAAACGTTCAGGAACCACAAAGGTAAGCATCACCAATAGAATACAAGAGATGGAAGAGAGAATCTCTGATGTTGAAGATACACTTGCAGAAATTGATACTTATCTCAAATAAAGGAAAAATCTGAAAAGTACCAAACAGAAAACATCCAAGAAATCAAGGAACTCATGAAAAGACAAAATCTAAGAATAATAGGAATTGATGAAAAAGAAGATTCCAGGCTCCAAGTTCCAGAAAATATTTTCAAGAAAATCATAGAAGAAAATTTCCCCAATCTAAAGAAAGAGATGTCCATAGACATACAAGCGGCCTATAGAACACCAAATAGACTAGACCAGAAAAAAACGAAACCAACCAACCAACCAACCAAACAAACAAAAAACACCTCACATCACATCATAGTCAAAACACTAAATCTACAGAACAAAGAAAAGATATCAAAAGCAGCAAGGGAAAAAGGCCAAGTAACATATAAAGGTAGACCTATCAGAATCACACCAGACTTCTCAAGAGACACTGTGAAAGCCACAAGAACCTGGGCAGATGTCATGCAAAGGGACCACAGATGCCAACTCAAACTACGATACCCAGCAAAGCTTTCAATCAACATAGATGGAGAAAACAAAATATTCCATGATGAAACTAAATTTAAGCAGTATATATACAGCAAACCAGTCCTACAGAAGACACTAGAAGGAAAACTCCAATCCAATGAAAACAACTATACCCAAGAAAACATAGTATACAGATAATTTCCCAACATAAATTAAAAGAAAACAAGCAATGAATCACAGTAAGACCACCAACTCCACAATAAAAGCAACTAATATTCATTGGTCACTACTATCTATCAACATCAATGGATTCAACTCTCCAATAAAGAGACACAGATTAACAGATTGGGTACAGAAACAGGATCCAACATTCTGCTGCATCCAAGAAACACACCTTTATCTCAGAGTAAAGGGCTGGAAAAATGATTTCCAAACAAATGGGCCCAGAAAAAAAATTGGGGTAGCTATCCTAACATCAAATAAAATAGACTTTCAACCAAAATTAATCAAAAAACATGAGGAAGGGTTCTACATTCTCATCAAAGGAAAAATCCACCAAGAGGACATCACAATTCTGAACATCTATGCCCCAAATACAAGAGCACCTACATTCATAAATGAAACATTATTAAAGCTTAAGTCACATATTGATCCCAACACCTTAATAGTGGGAGACTTCAACACCCCACTTTCACCAAGGGACAGATCATCTAGACAGAAACCAAATAGGGAAATAAAGGCACTTACAGAGACCCTAATTCAAATGGACCTAATAGATGTCTACAGATGTTTTCACCCAAACTCAAAAGAGTATACCTTCTTTTCAGCACCTCATGGAACCTTCTCCAAAATAAACCATGTAGTTGGTCACAAAGCAAGCCTCAACAGATACAATAAGATCAAAATAATCCCCTGTATTCCATCTGACTACCATGGACTAAAGCTGGACCTCAAAAATAATAGAAATAGCAAAAATCTACATGCACATGTAAACTTAACAACTTGCTGTTTGATGACAGCTGGGTTAAGGAAGAAATAAATAAATTAAAGAGGTCCTAGAATTCAATGAAAATGAAGGTACAATATATCTTAATTCATGGGACACAATGAAAGCAGTGCTCAGAGGAAAATTCATGGCACTAAGTGCCTTCAAGAAAAAATTTGTAACATCTCATAAAAGCAATGTAATGGCCCAACTGAAAACTCTAGAAAAAAAAAGAAGCAGATGCACCCAAGAGGAGCAGAGAGCTGGAAATATCAAACTCAGGGCTGAAATCAATCAAGTAGAAACAAAAAACTATTCAAAGAATCAATGAAACCAAGGCTGGTTCTTTGAGAAAATCAACAAGATAGACAAACCTTTAGCCAAACTAAAAGGCAGAGAGAAACTATCCAAATCAGCAAAATCAGAATGAAAAGAGGGACATAACTACAGACATTGAGGCAATCCAAAAAAATCATTAGGTCGTATTACAAAAGCCTATATGCCACAAAATTTAGAAATCTAAGAGAAATGGACAATTTTCTTGATAGATTCCATCTACCAAAATTAAGTCAAGATCAGGTAGAAAAATGGAATAGACCTATATCCCCCAAGGAAATAGAAGCAGTCATCAACAGTCTCCCTTTCAAAAAAGGCCCTGGGCCAGAAGGATTCAGTGCAGAATTCTACCAGACTTTCATAGAAGTGCTAACTCCAATTCTCTTCAAAATCTTCTACAAAATAGAAACAAAATGATCATTACCAAATTCATTCTATGAAGCCAAACTCACCTTGATACCGAAACCACACAAAGACCCAATAAAAAAAAAAAAGAACTTCAGACCTATCTTTCCTATGAATATTAATGCAAAAATACTCAACAAAATACTTGCAAACTGAATACAAGAACACATCAAAGATATCATCCACCATGACCAAATAGGCTTCATCCCAGGCATGCAAGGTTGGTTCAACATACGGAAATCCATCAATGAAATCCACCACATAAACAAACTGAAGGAGAAAACCACACGGTCATCCCCTTAGATGCCTAAAAAGCATTTAGCAAAGTCCAACACCCATTCATATTTAAAGTCTTGGAGAGATCAGGGATACAAGGCACATACCTAAACATAGTAAAGGCAATATACAGCAAGCCTATAGCCAATATCAAACTCAATGGAGAGAAACTTAAAGCAATACTACTGAAATCAGGGACAAGGCAAGGCTGCCCAGTCTCTCCATATTTTTTCAACATAGTACTTGAAGTACTAGCTAAGCAATAATACAACTAAAGGAGATCAAGGGGATGCAAATCAGAAAGGAAGAGGTCAAAGTTTTACTATTCACAGATGATATAATAGTATAACTGAGTGACCCCAATAATTCAACCAGAGAACTCCTTTAGCTGATAAACAACTTCAGCAAAGTGGCTGGATGCAAAATCAACTCAAAAAAATCAGAAGCCCTCAAAAAAGACAAAAGTACTGAGACAGAAATCAGGGAAACAACACCCTTCACAATAGCCACTAATAACATAAAGTACCTTGGGGTGACTCTAACCAAGCAAGCGAAAGATCTATTTGAAAAAACCTTCAAGTCTATGAAGAAAGACATTGAAGAAGACATCAGAAGATGGAAAGATCTCTTGTGCTCAAGGACTGGTAGGATTAACGTAGTGAAAATGGTCATCCTGCCAAAAGCAATCTACAGATTCAATGCAAATCCCATCAAAATGCCAACACAATTCTTTACAGACCTTGAAAGAAAGATGCTCAGCTTCATACAGAAAAACAAGAAACTCAGAATCTCCAAAATGATCCTGTAGAACAACAGATCATCATGTGGTATCCCCATCCATGACCACAACTGTACTACAGAGCAATAGTAATAAAAACTGCATGCATAGAAACAGAAAGGAGACTAAATGGAACTGAATAGAAGACCCAGAAATAAACCCACACACCTATGAATACTCGATTTTTGACAAAGAAGCCAAAATCATTCAATGGAAAAAAGACAGCATCTTCAACAAATGGTGCTGGTCCAACTGCATGTCTACATGCAGAAAAATGAAAATAGATCCATATTTATCACCCTTGACAAAACTAAAGTTCAAGTGGATCAAAGGCCTCAACATAAAACCAGATACTCTAAATCGGTTAGAAGAAAACGTGGGGAAGAGCCTAGAACTCATTGGCACAGGAGACAACTTCCTGAACAGAACACCAACAGCACAGGCTCTAAGAGCAACAATCAATAAATGGGACCTCATCAAACTGAAAACCTTCTGTAAAGCAAAAGACACTCATCAGAACAAAACAACAGCCTATAGACTGGGAAAGGATCTTCACCAACCCTATATCTGATATCCAGCATATATAAAGAACTAAAGAAGTTAAAAAGCAACAAATCAAGCAATCCAATTAAGAAAAATGTGGTATGGAGCTAAGCAGAGAATTCTTGACAGACGAATATAGAATGGCAGAGAAATACTTAAAGAGATGCTCAAAGCCCTTAGTCATCAGAGAGATGCAAATCAAAGTGACCCTGAGATTTCACCTTACATCCATCAAAATGGCTAAAATAAAAAACTCAAATGACAATACATGCTGGAGAATGTGGAGAAAGGGGAACCATCCTCCATTGCTGGTGGGAATGTAAATTGGTACAACCACTTTGGAAATCAATCTGGCTTTTTCTCAGACAATTAGGAATATTGCTTCCTCAGATCCAGCTATATCACTCCTAGGCATATATCCAAAAGATGGTCAAGTACACAACAAGGAGATTTTCTCAGCCATGTTTGTAGGAGCTTTATTTGTAAAGCCAGAACCTGGAAACAACCCAGATGTCCATCAATGGAAGAACGGATACAGAAACTGTGGTATTTTTACAAAATGGAATACTACTCAGCAATTAAAAAAGAGGAAATCATGAAATTTGCAATCAAATGGTGGGATCTAGAAAAAAGATCATCCTGAGTGAGAAAGACACAGATGGCATATACTTACTTATTTAGACCTATAAGATATGATAAACATAATGAAATCTATACACCTAAAGAAGATAAACAAGAAAGAGGACCCAGGATAAGATGATCAATCCTCACTTAGAAGGACAAATGAGATGGACATTGGATGTAGGAGAAAGCAAGTGACAGGACAGGAGTCTAGCACAGAGGGCCTCTGAAAGACTCTACCTGCAGTGTATCAAAGCAGATACTGAGACTCATAACCTAAACCTTCAGCAGAGTGCAGGGAATCATATGAAAGGAGGAGTTAACATTACATGGAGAGGATAGGAGCTCCACAAGGACCAAATATATTTGGGCACAGGGGTTTTATGTGAGACTGTATCTCCAACCAAGTTCCATGTATGGACATAACCTAGAACCTCTGCTCGAATGTAGTCCGTGGTAACTCAGTAACCAAGTGGGTTCTCTATTAAAGGGAACAAGGTCTTTTTCTGACATGAAATCAATGGTGGGCTCTTTGATCTTCCCACCCCCAAGGGAGGAACAGCCCTGCTAGGCCACAGAAGGGAACTTTGCAGCCACTCCTGAAGATACCTGATAAAACAGGGTCAGATGAAAGGGGAGGAGTTCCTCCCCTATCAGTAGACTTGGAAAGGGGCAGGGATGAGTTAAGGGAGGGAGGATGGAATTGAGAGGGATTGAGGAAGCGGCTACAGCTGAGATACAAAGTAAATAAACTCTAATTAATATAAAAAATAATAATTTAATAAAAAAACGACCCTGAGATTTCACCTTACACTCATCAGAATGGCTAAGATCAAAAACTCAAGTGACAACACATGCTGGAGAGGTTGTGGAGAAAGGGAACCCTCCTCCATTGCTGATGGGAATGTAAACTTTTACAACCACTTTGGAAATCAATCTGGCACTTTCTCAGATAGTTAGGAATAGTTCTTCCTCAAGATACAGCTATACCACTCTTAGGTTCAAGTACACAACAAGAACATTTGCTCATCCATGTTTATATCAGGTTTATTCATAATAGCCAGAACCTGGAAACAACCCAGATGTCCATCAACAGAGTAATGGATACAGAAATTGTGGTACCTTTACACAATGGAATACTACTCAGCAACTAAATACAAGGAAATAGTGAAATTTGCAATCAAATGGTGGGATCTAGAAAAGATCATTCTGAGTGAGGTATCCAAGAAGGAGAAAGACACATGGTATATACTCACTTATAAGTGGGTACTACACCTATAAGATAGAATAAAAATACTGAAATCTGTATACCTAAAGAAGATAAACAAGAAAGAGGACCCTGGGTAAGATGATCAATCCTCACTTAGAAAGACAAATGGGATGGACATTGGATATAGGAGAAAACAAGTAACAGGACAGGAGCTTACCACTGAGTGTCTCTGAAAGTCTCTACCTAGCAGTGTATCAAAGCAGATACTGAGACTCATAACCAAACCTTCGGCAGAGTACAGGGAATTATATGAAAGAAGGGGTAATTAGTATGACCTGGAGAGGACAAGAGCTCCACAAGGACCAAATATATCTGGGCACAGGAGTCTTTTGTGAGACTGTATCTCCAACCAAGCAATATGTATGGATATAACCTAGAACCCCTGCTTGGATGTAGACTATGGTAGGTGAGTATCCAAGTGAGTGTCCTAGTAAGGGGAAGAAGAACTATTTCTGACATGAACTCAATGTCTTGCTCTTTGACCTCCCCCCATACACATCCAAGGGAGTAGCATTCCTGCTAGGCCACAGAGGAGGACTTTGCAGCCAGGCCTGAAGATACTTGATAAGCTAGGGTCATATGAAAGGGGTGGAGGTCCTCCCCTATCTGTTGACTTGTAAAGGGTTAGGGAGAAAATGAGGGAGGGAGGGTATGATTGGGAGGGAATGAGGGGAGGAACACAGGTGAGATACAAAGTTAATAATTTGTTACTAATATTAAAAAAATAAAAAATTAATTAAGAACAAACAAAACAATCAAAGAAAGAAAACAAACATGACTTGAAGGAGATAAGCCTGCCAGTGACATTTAGACAAAACAGAGATAATTTTCCTGGTAATTGAAAATAAAACTCTCTTTTGCTTTTTATTCCTGGAAAATGAGGGTAACAGTTGCCCCTCTTGAGTTTATATTTGTGTGTTCATGTCACCATGGAAACTACTAAGTTACTGCTGAAAGAATTATATCTACATTTTGTTCCCTTATTCTAAAATTTAAGAAGGCTTTATTACTTTCCTAGTATAAAGAAGGCAAGGCAGTAAGCATCAAATAATTACAAATTTTAGTTTTGTGCTATACATTTTTTCTTTAAGAGAAACTAATGATGCAGATAAAAGATATTTCCATTGAATATAAGAAAACCTTTTGTTTACACAACAAAAGAAAAATAATCTTTCTAATTAGAAAAACCCGGCTTTTTCTCCCCACACTCAAAATTCAAGTAGCAGGATGTGGTTGAATAGCTCGGAGTTGCAGTCACAGCACTCTGTGATTCATAAGTGGCAGTGTCCATTTTGAGGACATATATAGTGGCAGTGTGCATTCCCAACATTGCATTTCAACAATGTCACAGGCTGCATTTCAAGAATGCTGTATGCAAATTAGTTACAGCTTCATGCTGTAGGAAAGCACCATTCACAGAATAATTGCCAGTATTTTGTTCTGGTCACTCTACACATTGAAAGAAAATAATGACTATTTAGACAACCTGTTTTTATAAATTAGCAGACAAAGGCATTATGCTGTACACATTATTACCATTAATCTTCTAACAATTATAGATATTTATTTTGGTTATACATTTTATATAAAATGTAATTTTAAGATGCCTTCTATATTTAATCTGTCCTACATCTTTTAATACCTAACTGATTTTATGTTGGTGTATGAAATAATTGAAAATAAATAAATTCTTCTGTAAATTATTTGAAAGTCTTAAAATGCCTTGAATAAATACATGATGATTAGATGTGTACAAAATTATTCTCTGTTTCTGTGGTGCATAAATGTTTATGTTAAAATTTTAATTCACCTAAAAGTGTTTTCTGTTCTGAGCTTTTCTTTTGAGTTCTGAGAGGAATACTGTATGCGGATGTAAGCATGAATAATGGAAGAGGTAATTGAATTGTTTCAAATGACAAGAACTTAAAATTCTTACAGAAAGAAAATTTAGCAAGCAGATTTTGAAAGCTATGAAGCAAGAAAAAGGTACTAATAGGTGAATTAGGAATATAGACAATTTCCATTATGGCATCTGTGAGCTTTCTTCATTCCATTTAAATTTTCTCTCATTTCAAAATGTAGTGATATATACTCCTTCTATTTCAGTTGTGCATGCAGAAATGAAGCAACTGCTTTCCCTCATACACAAAATGATTTGCAAAAGCATTCTGTGAATAAAACACATTAACTGTCATTTCCATATACTCTGTTAACATATGTGAAAAATGGTTCACATAGTACATTAGGAAAGGAATACACAGAAATGACTCTAAAACACCTTCTATATTTGTAACAATTTAAAAGATAACAGAGCAATGTATTTCAGGTGCGTTGAACTTAATTCAGCTGAGATATTTTCTTTGGAACCTTTATTTATTATTATTTTTTTTAAAGAAATTCTCCCTTGTGGATTCAGTGCAGAGCTGCCAGGATTTTCAGAGCTGACCAGGAGGTGGAGAGTCTTGCAAATGAGCTCTGATAGCCCACAATGACTGATTCAAAGGAACGCTGTAACCCAGAAGATGAGTGTGAGCCGAATGTTGCTAGCCAGTGATTCCTTCAATGTTTCTCACTAGGTGGGATGTTACCTCCCCCAAATTACACTGCATCCAAGATCTACTAGCCATATTTCCATAGAAAGAAGAGTTTGCCTTTTCTTCTTGCAAAGTGGAAAACCCTGTATATTAAAACCTTCATAGTTTTAAAATTCTAGGTATGCTTTTTCTCACTTCTTTCATATAACACTCACAGATGTTTCTGTGTACATTCTTATTTCCAGGTTGTCTAAATTACATATGATTAAGCTTCAGTACTTAATAATATGGTGAATTTGAAAGCAATGTTGAAAAATATACAATGTGTTTAAGCCTCAAAATTTTATTAGATTTCTACTGTGAACTGGCAAATTATACAATTTTCAAGGATAGAATAATGGGGGTATGTTGAATTGGAAAGATGCAAGTCGAGGTATATTATAACATTGTCATTTTACCTCAGATTCTGGTTTCATGTACACTTCCACCTTTGGTAATTTACATAAACATGAATAGCCTATGAATAATGCATAAACCTTATTTTCAATGCAGAGCTTTCAAGTCTCACAGTGCACTAGTATACACACCCATTTGATTGGCTCTGCCCTGTTTTCATTACTCACAATTTCTTGGAACACAGAAGAGGTGGAAAAGGGTGACATGAATGGACAGTATTTTTTCATGTGGTGTGTGTGTGTGTGTGTGTGTGTGTATGTAAAATATTTGTTTCCTTTTCTAGGCAATTGGTGTTGCAAAGGCTTGCCTGTATTTATTGTTTCTGGATGTTGTTCTTTTTTCTAAGAAAGAATAAAGAAAATACCTGAATCTGCAAAACAGCAATCACAATCAGATACTCCATTTATTTATTTCTGCAAAAGTCATTTTCTATTTGCATAAATCTGAGCACACATATGTAACTGTTAGGTTTTTTTTTTTTTTTTTGTATCTCAATTATACTTGGGACAAATTGGTAATACTAAAACACTGATTAAATACACTGGCATCCAGGAAATACAAGGAATTTAACATGTTAAGTGTGTTGACTTGAGCAGAATTGAGTAGAGATTAATGTATACATGTGAGGGGTTCTCTACACCTAAGACATTGACTACTGTTTACATATGGGCTTATCTCTATGAATAGACGAAATATGCCATCCAGTAATGCATGGAAATACATCAAATACAGAGCAATACAATAGCATAAAATTGAACTTTAATAAGAAACGATTTTGTGTGTTTATTAATTTCCTTGGTAGTTAACACTTTAAATATTATTATTTGGAGAACAACACTTTGATTTCCAGTGATAGAAAAATTTCCTGCTTTCTTCCATTTTTCATTTCCTTTTAATGCACTTCTGTGGTAGTTCCTTTTTCTGTTCTCTAACTTCTTGCATGATGTTTCTTTTTTTTTCTTCCCATTTTAACACACTGGTATTGTTTCTTCACAAAATTATTTGAGATTGTCTTCTCCATCAATTCTTTCTTTTAACTTCATTTTAGCACTTAATTTAGTTCTCACTGAAACTTTCTTTTGATGAAATCTCTATTTGCTACAACCACTGGTTATTTATTTTAAAATTAAAAAAGAAGATTTTTATTTACATTAGGGAATGTCATCTTTAAGGATAACAAAATTTTTGTTATTGGCAATGCTACAGCACTGATGCTATGTATGAGGGAATGCTACATTCTTCCTCTGTATGTTGACATTAGAAAGATACACTTGAAGATTAATCACCACAAAAGTCTTTGGTGCCATACCATCATGATTTTTTTTTTTTACAGAACTTTTTTAAAGTAGTGAGCATACATTGACAGCAAGATTTATATACTCTCAAAAAATAGTATCAACATAAAAACACAGACTAGCACCATTTGACTAAAATTTAAAGGGGTTAGAAGCAAACTCAAATTTTTTTACTGTGCCTAGAAGAAGACAATTTGCTTCAGTATTCAGACTGAGAAAAAATGTTACTCATGGTAAATCTTTCTTTTTATTTAATTTTGTTACTATATTAATTTATTACGATTTATTCACTATGTATCCCAGATGCAGCCCCTCCCTTGTTTCCTCTCAGTCCCACCCACCCTTCCTCTTCTCCCCCTATGCCCTTTTCCTAGTCCCCTGATAGGGAAGGACCTCTTCTCCTTCTATCTGACCCTCACTTATCAGGTCTCATCAAGGCTGGCTGCATTATGTTCCTCTGTGGCCTGGCAAGGCTTCACCCCCCCCCCGCCAAGGGGAGGTGATCAAAGAACCAGCCACTGAGTTCAGGTCAGAGACAGCCCCTGTACCTCATACTAGTGAATTCACTTGGAAACAGAGGAGTCAATAGGTTTTCATTGAACAGGGGTCCTTAGTTGGAATATTAGTCTCTGCAGGTTCCCCTGGACCCAGGTGTTTTGGTCCTGTTGTTCACCTTTTGGATTTCCTGTCCCCTCCAGGTCATTCTCTCTCCTTTTTTATCCATAAGTATTCCAGCTCTCTACCCAAAGTTTGGCTATGAGTCTCAATATCTCCTTTGATACCCTGGTGAGTAGAGTCTTTTGAATGTCCTCTGTGGAAGGCTCCTTTCGTGTTCCTTGTCTTCTCCTACTTTTGATGTCTATCCTGTTTGCCCTTCTGAATGAGGAATAAGCATGTTCCTTAGGATCCTCCTTGTTTTTATCTTTTTAAGGACTATAGATTTTAGTATGCTTATCTTATATTAGGTGGCTAACATCCACTTATAGGTGACTATACATCACTTGTGTTTTTCTGCTTCTGGGGTACCTCACTCAGGATGATCTTTTCTAGTTCCCACCATTTGCTTCCAAATTTCATTATTTCCTTGTTTTTAATTGCTGAGTAGTATTCCATTCTGTAAAGGTAACACACTTTCTGTATCCATTCCTACAGTGAGGGACATCTAAGTTGTTTCTAAATTCTTATTACAAATAGACCTGCTATAAATATGGTTGAATAAATGTCCTTATTGAATGGTGAGGCAGCTTTTGTGTATATACCTATAAGTGGTATAGCTGGATCTTGAGGTAAAACTATTCTTAATTTTCTGAGGAAATGCCAGATTGATTTTCAAAGTGGTTGTACAAGGTTACATTCTCAACAGAAATGGAGGAGAGTCCCCCTCCATCAAAATACCAACACAATTTTTTAATGACATTGAAAAAACAATCATCAATATCATATTGAAAAACAAAAAAAATATAAGAATAGCTAAAACAATCCTGTACAATAAAAGATCTTCTGGAGGTATATCCATCCAGAGCTCAAGCTGTGCTATAGAGCAAGAATACTAAAAACTGCATGGTACTGGCATAGAAACAGAATGGTGGATCAATGGAATCAAATAGAAGAGCCGGAAATAGAACGACGGAACTATGGAAACTCAAACTTTTACAAAGAAGCCAAAATCATACAATGGAAAAAAGACAGCATCTTCAACAAATGGTGCTGGTCTAACTGGATGTCTATATGTAGGAAAATAAAAATAGATTCATTTTTATCACCCTGAACAAAACTAAAGTCTAATTGGATCAAAGACCTCAACATAAAATCAAACACACTAACTCTGTTAGAAGAAAAAGTGGAGAAAAGCCTTGACCTCATTGGCACAGAAGACAACTTCCTGAACAGAACACCAATAGCACAGGCTCTAAAATCAACAATTAATAAATGGGACCTTATGAAACTTAAAAGCTTCTGTAAAGCAAAGGACAGTGTCATCAGAACAAAACGACAGTCTTTATATATCCAGAATATATAAAGAACTCAAGAAGTTTAACACCAACAAACCAAGTAATCCAATTAAAGAATGGACTACAAAGCTAAACAGAGAATTCTCAAAAGAGGAATATCAAATAGCAGACACTTAAAGAAATGCATTTGCGAGGTGCCTGGCAGCGCCCCCCTGCCCGTGCTGTCCCTGGCCTCGCTCTGGGCCCCTGGCTGCGGTGCGCACGGGCGCCCGGCCTGCTGCGGGCCATGGGCGAAGCGGGCGCCTTGGGGCGCCGACGGCCCTTCCCCGGGGCGCCGCGGCGGCGCTGGTGGCGGCGGCAGCAGCAGCAGCAGCAGCCGCAGCAGCGGCGGCGGCAGCGCTGGTGGCCGGGCTGTGGCGAGGGCGAGGGAGAGGGCGAGGGCGAGGGCGCCGGCCGCGCGGCCATGGACCTAGCTGGGCTGCAGGAGAACGTGTTTGCTGGGCAGTCAAAGATCTATGCCTACGTGAGTCCGAACAAATGCTCTGGACAATGCGCTCCCCGCTTCAGGAAGAGAATTAGGTTGCACGTCACGAGGTCAAATGCCAGGGGAAACCATTAGCTGGAATCTACAGGAAGCGAGAAGAGAAAAGAAATGCTGGGAATGTGATCCGAAGCGCCGTGAAGTCCGATGAACAGAAAATCAAAGATGCCAGGAGAGGTCCCCTGGCACCTTTTCCAAACCAAAAATCCGAAGCAGCAGAACTTCCAAAAACTCCACCCCCGTCATGTGATTCTACCAATGCAGTGGTTGCAAAACAGGTCCTAAAAAAACCCCTCAAGGGCGAACCAGCCTCTAGGAAAAAGTCTCCAGGGAAAACACAGCAGAATAGAAAACTCACAGATTTCTACCCTGTGAGAAGGAGCTCCCGTAAGAGCAAAGCTGAGCTGCAGTCTGAAGAGAGGAGAAAAATAGATGAGCTGATTGAGAGTGATAAGGGGGAAGGCATGAAGATTGATCTCATTGATGGCAAAGGCAGGGGTGTGATTGCCACCAAGCAGTTCTCCCGGGGGACTTTGTGGTAGAGTACCATGGGGACCTCATTGAGATCACCGATGCCAAGATGCGGGAGGCTCTGTATGCGCAGGACCCCTCCACGGGCTGCTACATGTACTATTCTATTTTCAGTATCTGAGCAAAATCTACTGTGTGGATGCCACTAGAGAAACGAACCGCCTAGGGAGACTGATCAACCACAGTAAGTGTGGGAATTGCCAGACCAAACTGCATGACACTGATGGCGTGCCTCACCTCATCCTCATCGCCTCCCCAGAGATCGCAGCTGGGGAGGAGCTCCTGTACGACTATGGTGACCTGAGCAAGGCCTCCATCGAAGCCTACCCTTGGTTGAAGCACTGACCACGTGGCCTCCCTGCTTCCCTGCCTCCTTCAAAGAACAAAGTGCCCTCAAAGGGAAATGATTTTTTTTTACACACACACACACACACACACACACACACACACACACACACACACTTAGCTAATTACTTCAAATGTTTTTTAAAAGTATATTAAAGATGCCTTTTCATGTAGTATTTAAATATCTGTTACAGTTTTCTGAGGCGGACTTGAACAGATGGCCTTATATTACCAAAACTTTTATATTCTAGTTGTTTTTTGTACCTTTTTGCATACAAGCTGAACGTTTGTGCTTCCCGCGCAGTCTGAGACTCGGCACAGGTTTTAGAGAATGGAGTCGAACATGAACTAGGAAGCCGGGCTCTGCCCAAGATGAAAGCCAGGACTCCCCCGCACCCCACGTCCAAGGACAGGCGGGTGTGAGGGTGCTGTCCCACCCTCCCCCCACACACAGCCTGGACGGGATGCCTCCAAGCTCTTGTTCTCCTCAGCTTCCTGACAGGCGTACACATTGACATGCAGGAGTATTTTTTAACAAAAGTTCCGCAGTAAGCTAGTCTTCCCCTCTGCTTTCTGCAAAGCTCCCTGAGCCTGAGCCTGAGGCCCGGCCACGAACACGCCTCTTCCACAGGCCTACAGCTTACGGCTTTTCCAGGCACCTCGAAGCATCAGGGTGGGCAGTCAGACTAGAGGAAGCCCGGGAAAAGCACCATTGTCCTGCCCAGGCAGGGCAGATCTGAAACTGCATTAATTCTCTATAGAAATGTGAACACTGAATTTATTTTAAAAAATAAAAAAAAAATTAAAAAACGAAACATTTTTAAAAAAATCAAAACAAGAAAAAAATAGAAAAAAAAAACCCACGGAAAACAACTTATACGTATATAGGTTTTGAACGGAGTGAAATGAATGCGTTTTTCTTTTTCTTCTGGGGTTCTTTTATTTTTATCTTTTTGGCTTGGCTGGCTGGTGTGTAGAGAAGATTTGAGATGGTACCCTATTCTAATCAAAAGTGAGGTTTTATAGTGGGACCAGACATTACTAAGCCCATTTCCCCACCACCAACCACTCCAATTCTGCTGCTTGCAAAGTTCTTTTCCTGCTGTCAAGGCAGAACCTCTGGTATCCTGTGAGGATGCTGACAGTCTGGGATCCCTGCCAGCAGCAGGCATCAGATGTGTTTGGGACCAGGGTGGGTAGCAGGCAGAGAACCAGGATGACACTTAAGTTTTGATAGCAAGAGTAGGTGGCTTCCTTGAACCTGGACAGGACTAATTGTCACCATTCACCTTCAGACCAGGGGTTGGGACTCAGAAGTCAGGTATGAGAACCTGCCCTTGTCCCCACAACACCTTCCCCCATCCCCCAGCCTCATGATGGTGCTACCTAAGAAAGTCTTCCCCACACCCCTTGCTAGCCCCAACAGCGGCCAGACTTGGAGGAGGATCCAACAGGAGGGTGTAACTGTGAGATAAAAATGTCTTGGTTGTACCTGTTTGTGGCTTAGATTTGTATTTAAATAGCAAACAAAAAAGGGAATAAACTTGAAACATTTGTCATCATAAAAGCAAAAAAAGGAGGGCAGAGCCAAGATGGCGACGAGCACACACAGTTTCTGAGCAGTGGGATACCTGAACTTCTGAGTTGGTGAATGGAAGGACCCCCAACCCAGGAAAACCACGATGAGGCTTTCTGAACAACAGGGAACATCGCAGGAGGTGAAAACTTTGGTCTCCGGTCACCCGGGGGGACTTGTTTGGGGAAGGAGAGAAACAATCCTTTGATCTTGCCACACTCCCTTCCCCAGACCTCCTTCCTCCTCGGCACAGCAGCATAGCGGACTCATCTTTCTCAGCGCAGACCTAACTGCCTGGGGTATACAGCCACTGAGACAGAGCCCCAAGCACGTTAGCGGCAGACAAAAGCCAGCAGTACCTGTCCGGAGTCCCAGATTTGCGCAGCGGCTGCACCATCCTCCCAGGGCACGAATCTGCTAGACACCATACTAGCTCCGCAGGATCGCCATCACTGACGGTACGGCCCGCCCAATCCCATAGTGACGGAGAACACTCTATATACTCACCAAAACCAGGCAGAAACGTCATACATCCTGGACACACCAGGCGCTGGGCCTCCCAAGCTTGGAGAGCACAGTGAAGAGACCCCAGGACTTCCCAGAAAGCATCCGGACTAGCGACCCAGTCTCCAGTTACAGTGGGACATGGCGGCAGAGCAGCACTGAATTGGCGGGGCACCACAGCCCTCCAGTTTAAGACTAACCAGGGCCAAACCAGAGAACAGAGAGCCTGGTTACCCATTCCCTGCTGAAGTGACCACCCTGAAATCTCCAGCTGCAGCAAGACCTCAGAACCTGGCAGTAACAGCAGCACGGAACTGGCAGAGCACATCAAAGAAGCAGGGCCAAACCAGAGAGCAGAAAGCCCCAGATACCAAGATCTCTGCCAAGAGACCTGCCTGTAAGTGAGTGCACCCTTGAGAATCTGCAGTTCCCCAGATCCTGGGTCCTTCTAAATCAGAAGCCAGGCATCGAACCCCCCTCCCACCCACATACCCACTTTGGGAAACAGAGGGGCACTAGGGACATTGAAGTTCCTGCCCTGTGGGCCTAATTGAGGAGTTAAGACAGTTAATGCCAGAAATTGCGCTGTGATCATCATTAGCGCCTGCGACATATACAGTGCAGAGCCCCTCCCACACACTGAAGGGTTCAACATTAGCCATCACTCTGTCCCGCCAGACACACGTCCACACACACTTACACACACAGACACACACACGCGCGCGCGCACACGCTTGCATTTGCCTTGTTTGCGCCTGCATACTTTCCTCCCACAGGTACAGCTAGTCCTCAGCACACGCTGAGAGTGCTCAGCTTCCTGAAGACACCAGAGAGAGACAGCACCAGTCTGATCTGAAGAAACCAAAAACGAACAGGGAAGGTTTCAGATAAGCCAATGGCCAGAGGTAGGCGAAAGAACACTTCCAACATAAATCAGGACATCATGACTTCACCAGCAAATCCCAAAATCGATGGATACTCCAATTCAGCAGAAGCACAGGAAAATGATTTTAAAGCCATGCTTGCCCAATTATTTGAGGCTCATAAGGAGGAAATGAACAAGTCTTTCAAAGAGATGGCCAGTCAATTGGAGGCAAAGAAAGAAGAAATAGACAATATCCTTAAAGAAACACAGGCAAACATAGCCAAACAAACAGATACACAAGTAGAGGAAAAATTAGTGGCATATAAGAAGGAAATGAAAAAAGAAATAGAGGCCATCGTAGAGAGACAGGAATCCAAATTCAAACACATGAAAGAAATGGTGCAAGGCATGAAAACAGAATTAGAATCAATAAAGAAAACACAAAATGAGAAAACCCTTGAGCTGGAGAACTTGGAGAAAAGATCAGGAACCACAAAAGTAAGCATCACCAACAGAATACAAGAGATGGAAGAGAGAATCTCTGGAGCTGAAGACACACATGCAGAAATGGATACTTCTCTCAAAGAAAAAGTAAAACCATAAAAGTTCCAATCACAAAATATCCAAGAAATCAAGGATGCTATGAAAAGACAAAATCTAAGAATAATAGGAATTCACGAAACAGAAGACTCCAGACTCCAAGGTCCAGAAAATATTTTCAAGAAGATCAGAGAAGAAAATTTTCCCAACTTAAAGAAAGAGATGTCCATAAATATACAAGAGGCCTACAGAACTCCAAATAGACTAGACCAGAAAAGAAACACGTCACGTCACATCATAGTCAAAACACTAAATCTACAGAACAAAGAAAAGATATTAAAAGCAGCAAGGGAAAAAGGCCAAGTAACATATGAAGGTAGACCTATCAGAATCACACCGGACTTCTCATCAGAAACTATGAAAGCCAGAAGGGCCTGGGCAAGTATCATGGAGACTCTAAGAGATCACAAATGTCAACCCAGACTACTATACCCTGCAAAGCTTTCAATCAACATAGATGGAGAAAACAAAATATTCCATGACAAAACTAAATTTACACAATATCTACACAGCAAACCATCCCTAAAGGAAAACTCCAATCCAATGAAAACAAATTCATCCAAGAAAACAGGGCATACAGATAATATCCCAACAAAAATGAAAAGAAAACAAGCAATGAAACAGGGTTAGATCACCGACTCCATTACAAAAGGAACTAACATGCATTGGTCATTATTATCTATCAATATCAATAGACTCAATTCACCAATAAAAAGACACAGGCTAACAGAATGGTTAAGGAAACAGGATCCAACATTCTGTTGCATCCAAGAAACAAACCTATGCAACAAAGATAAACACTACCTCAGAGTAAAGGGCTGGAAAACTGTTTTTCAAGCAAATGGTTCCAGAAAACAAGCTGGAGTAGCCATCCTAATATCTAATAAAATAGACTTTCAACCCAAGTTAATCAAAAAAGATGAGGAGGGCCAGTATATTCTCATCAAAGGAAAAATCCACCAAGAGGACATCACAATCTTGAATATCTATGCCCCAAATACAAGAGCACCAACATTCATAAATGAAACATTATTAAAGCTTAAATCATACATTGATCCTAATACCTTAATAGTGGGAGACTTCAACACTCCACTCTCACCAAGGGACAGATCAACTAGCCAGAGCAATAAGACAACTAAAGGAGATCAAGGGGATACAAATCAGAAAGGAAGAGGTCAAAGTGTCACTATTTGCAGATGATATGATAGTATACATGAGCGACCCCAAAAATTCAACCAGAGAACTCCTTCAGCTGATAAACACCTTCAGCAAAGTGGCAGGATACAAAATCAACTCAAAAAAATCAGAAGCCCTCCTATATATCAAAGACAAAAAGGCTGAGAAAGAAATTAGAGAAACAACACCCTTCACAATAGCCACTAATAACATAAAGTACCTTGGTGTGACTCTAACCGAGCAAGTAAAGACCTGTTTGAGAAAAACTTCAAGTCTCTGAAGAAAGAAATCGAAGAAGATATCAGAAGATGGAAAGATCCCCCATGCTCATGGATAGGTAGGATTAACATTGTGAAAATGGCCATACCACCAAAAGCAATCTACACATTCAATGCAATTCCCATCAAAATACCAACTCAATTCTTTACAGACTTTGAAAAAAAGATTCTCAGCTTCATATGGAGAAACAAAAAACCCAGAGTCTCCAAAATGATCCTGTATAACAACAGATCATCTGGAGGTATCTCCATCCCTGATCTCAAGCTGTACTACAGGGCAACAGTAATAAAAACTGCATGGTATTGGCATAGAAACAGAAAGGAGGATCAATGGAACCGCATAGAAGACCCAGAAATAAATCCACACACCTATGAATACTCGATATTTGACAAAGAAGCCAAATCCATTCAATGGAAAAAAGACAGCATCTTCAACGAATGGTGCTGGACCAACTGGATGTCTACATGCAGAAAAATGAAAATAGATCCATATTTACCACCCTGCACAAAACTAAAGTCAAAGTGGATCAAGGACCTCAACATAAAACCAGATACCCTAATCAATTGGAAAAAAAAGTGGGGAACAGCCTAGAACTCATTGGCATAGGAGAAAACTTCCTGAACAGAACACCAACAGCACAGGCTCTAAGAGCAACAATCAATAAATGGGACCTCATGAAACTGAAAAGTTTCTGTAAAGCAAAGGATACCGTCATCAAAACAAAACGACTGCCTACAGATTGGGAAAGAATCTTCACTAACCCTTTATCTGACAGAGGACTAATATCCAGTATATACAAAGAACTAAAGAAGCTGAAAAGCAGCAAACCAAGTAATCCAATTAAAAAATGGGGAACAGAGCTAAACAGAGAATTCTTGAAAGAGGAATATCGAATGGCAGAAAAACACTTAAAGAAATGCTCATCCTCATTAGCCATCAGGGAAATGCAAATCAAAACGACCCTGAGATATCACCTTACACCCATCAGAATGGCCAAGATGAAAAACTCAAGAGATAACACATGCTGGAGAGGTTGTGGAGAAAGGGGAACCCTCCTCCACTGCTGGTGGGAATGTAAACTGGTACAACCACTCTGGAAAGCTATCTGGCACTTTCTAAGACAATTAGGAATAGTGCTTCCTCAAGACCCAGCTATACCACTGCTAGGTATATACCCCAAGTTCGTTCAAGTACACAAAAGGGATACTTGCTCAACCATGTTTACAGCAGCTTTATTTGTAATAGCCAGAACCTGGAAACAACCCAGATGTCCATCAACGGAGGAATGGGTACAGAAATTGTGGTATTTTTACACAATGGAATACTACTCAGCAATCAAAAAGGAGGAAATCATGAAATTTGCAGGCAAATGGTGGGATCTAGAAAAGATCATTCTGAGTGAAATATCCCAGAAGGAGAAAGACAAACATGGGATATACTCACTTATATAGACCTATAAGATATGATAAACATAATGAAATCTATACACCTAAAAAAGATAATCAATTGAGCGGACATGGGGTAAGATGATCAATCCTCGTTGAGAAAGACAGATGGGATGTGCATTGAACGTATAACAGGAGTCTACTGAGCGCATCTGAAAGACTCTAACTAGCAGTGTTTTCAAAGCAAAGACTCATGACCAAACCTTTGGCAGAGTACAGGGAATCATAAGAAAGAAGGGGAGTTAATCTGATGGGGAAAGGATAGGAGCTCCACAAGGACCAAATATATCTGGGCACAGGGTCTTTTCTGAGACTGACATTCAACCAAGGACCATGTATGGATATAACCTAGAACCTCCACTCAGATGTAGCCTGTGGTAGCTCAGTAACCAATTGGTTTCCCAAAGTGAGGGGAACAAGGACTATTTCTAACAGAAACTCAATGACTGGCTCTTTGGTCTCCCCACCCCTGAAGGAAGGAGCAGTCCTGTTAGGCCACAGAGGAGGGCTTTGCAGCCAGTCCTGAAGATACCTGATAAAACAGGATCAGATGAATGGGGAGGAGGTCCCCCCTATCAGTGGACTTGGAAAGGGGCACAGTGGAGATGAGGGAGGGAGGGAGGGACTGGGAGGGAATGAGGGATCGGGACACGGCTGGGATACAGAGTTAATAAAATGTAACTGATAAAAAAATAATAAAAAAAGAAAAAAAATTAAAGTATTTATTGCCAGGCAAAAAAAAAGAAAGAAAGAAATGCATTTGCTCAACCATGTTTGTAGCAGCTTTATTTGTAATAGCCAGAACCTGGAAACAACCCAGATGTCCATCAACGGAGGAATGGATACAGAAATTGTGGTACATTTACACAATGGAATACTACTCAGCAACTAAATACAAGGAAATAGTGAAATTTGCAATCAAATGGTGGGATCTAGAAAAGATCATTCTGAGTGAGGTATCCAAGAAGGAGAAAGACACATGGTATATACTCACTTATAAGTGGGTACTACACCTATAAGATAGAATAGAAATACTGAAATCTGTATACCTAAAGAAGATAAACAAGAAAGAGGACCCTGGGTAAGATGATCAATCCTCACTTAGAAAGACAAACGGGATGGACATTGGATATAGGAGAAAACAAGTAACAGTACAGGAGCTTACCACTGAGTGTCTCTGAAAGTCTCTACCTAGCAGTGTATCAAAGCAGATACTGAGACTCATAACCAAATCTTCAGCAGAGTACAGGGAATTATATGAAAGAAGGGGGAGTTAGTATGACCTGGAGAGGACAAGAGCTCCACAAGGACCAAATATATCTGGGCACAGGAGTCTTTTGTGAGACTGTATCTCCAACCAAGCAATATGTATGGATATAACCTAGAACCCCTGCTCGGATGTAGCCCATGATAGGTGAGTATTCAAGTGGGTGCCTTAGTAAGGGGAAGAAGAACTATTTCTGACATGAACTCAATGTCTTGCTCTTTGACCTCCCCCCACACACATCCAAGGGAGTAGCATTCCTGCTAGGCCACAGAGGAGGACTTTGCAGCCAGGCCTGAAGATACTTGATAAGCTAGGGTCATATGAAAGGGGTGGAGGTCCTCCCCTATTTGTTGACTTGTAAAGGGTTAGGGAGAAAATGAGGGAGGGAGGGTGGGATTGGGAGGGAATGAGGGGTGGGATACAGGTGGGATGCAAGGTTAATAAACTGTAACTAATAAAGAGAGAAAGAGATAGAGAGAGATAAAGAAATGCTCAATATCTTTAATCATTAGTGAAATGCAAATAAAAATGACTGTGAGATTTCACCTTACACCCATCAGAATGGCTAAGATCAAAAACTCAAGGGATGATGGAGTGGATGTGGAGAAAGAGCAAAACTTTCTTTAGGAAAAAAAAAGACAAAAAGGGGGAACTGTAGAGAGCTGCATAATGCCGTGCCTTAAAGAAGGAGCTGGTTTCAGCCTTCCACCTTCCCGATGGTGAGTGCTCTCTGTCACAAACAACTCCACATTTGGCTAAGGCTGAGGATCTGGCTTGCTTCCATGTATGTGAACCTATCTGCATTGCCCACGTGGCATGCTGGGGTTGGCTGCCCAGAGGCTATTTAAGCTGTGGGCTGGCTTTCCCCAGGGTCAGATGATTGTTCAAGGTTCCTGAATAAACTGCATTGAAAAAAACAAAAACAAAAACAAAAACTGCTCTTGTAGGAAGTCAAGCTTTGGACAACTCTAATTATAATTAAATAACACTTATAACACACACACACACACACACACACACACACACACACACACACAAAAGACAGAAGAAGAGGAAGAGGCCTAAGCAGAGCTAGGGAAACTAAGCTATTGTCTTTTGTGAAAGCTACTCTAACCATGATTAAATTTAAAGCTAAGTTTATCTTTACAGTTTCATTTAGTTGTAAACAGTATATCTTTATTTAGATTACTGTGTTTTTTATTTTGTGTACTTGATATTCTTTGATTTTATTAAATGAATGCAAATGGTCAACTCAGAGTGCTCAGCAAGAAAAAAACACATTCAGACTGTGCTTGTTAGTTTAATCATAACACAGGCTTCTTTATGATGTCTGGACTCTCTAAACCTATGTAATTTTTAGTAAAATGCTCACATCCAGCCTACAATGAACTTTAAGAAAGGAGCTTTGTGTAAGCTGAGTATAGATTCTGTACTTTGGGTTCCTCAAGTGATCAATGACATAAATGCTATAAAAGACAGCTCTAACTACAAAAAAAAATCTTCAACATAGTCTCTGTGCTGGAGATATTTTTTTTGAAAAAAAAAAACAAACAAAAATTAAATGAAAATGATCAAATCCATTGAACTAAGGAAGGAGCATAGGTAGGGAAGGAGCATGGGTAGAGAAGAGGAAGGGCAGGTGGGACTGGGAGGAGACAAAGATCGGGCTATAGCCAGGATATAAAGTGAATAAATTGTAATTAACATTAATTAATTAAATGATACACTAGACAAAGACATCAAATTTTAATTTGTTCTACATGTTTATATTCTATTACATTATGTAATAAAATGAAAAATTTAAACAATAAATTTAAACAATAAATTTAAACAAAAAATTTAAACAATAAATTAACTTTAAAAATTTTTCTGTTCTCAATTTCAACCCTGATCCTACTATAGCTGCTCTTCATGGCTTAAGCACATACTATCTCTTGATTATTACATTCACAAATTATTTATCTCTTTTTGGGTTTATTTACTTTGTGTGGGACAGACTCATGTGACTAAATATGTTATCACCATTTATCAATGTGTTATCATAGCTGCTTACAAAAGCCGCAGCCTTCAATCGGTTCTTCAATTCAGCCTGTTTAGTTCAACTAGAAGAAATATACTGTCAAGTGTGTGTTATTACCATCTGTGTGTCAGCCTTAAACTGGATGAGTCCAGTTTAAGTTTATCTGGGTCAGCAGTAAAATTTAATGATCTTTACTTTTTTGTGCTTATTTTTTTTTTCTTAGTTTACGACTTGGATTACTTTTCTTGGGTTGGTTCATCTCTTCCTATTCTTTACATAGAAGACTCCAGCAGGCTTCCATCACTGTCTCTCCATTGGAGATTCCTATCAACCTTCATGGATTTAACGTTGCCTCAGTTCCAATAAATTTTATCTGTCCATCTACTCTGCATCTTCCTGCTCAGACTTCAATTCATTTGCATGCAAATCAACATGATGCTTTTAAAACTCAAGTTTGATTATGGCAGCTTTGTCCATAACTTCTCATCTGTCTCAAAGTTTAATCTAAAATTATTATTTGGGTACACAAGGGCCAAAATGTCTTGTATGATATCTATTTGTCTCTGTTACTTCTGTGAACTTAGCTCCTGCTGCTCTTCCTTCTCAAGCCTCACTGTCCTCATTCTTTAGATACACCATATAAAGCTCTGCCTTTATGTAATTTTTAAATTACATAATTATACAAATTTTCATTCTCTATTCAGTGTGTGTGTGTGTGTGTGTGTGTGTGTGTGTTTTATACTTCCTGGAATGTTTTGCATTAAGAAAGGTTAAAAATAATGAAGAATAGATAAGAGCGTTGCCTGTTTTATTAGAAAAATGTGATTTTTCCCTCTGATTGCTCTAGTACAAGTCTATGTCAACAGTCAAGTCCTTTTCTATTTCTTTCTGTCTCTCTTTAAGCTCTCATCTACCTTGCTTTTCTTTCTCACCCTTGCAATTTTATTGAAATATATTTATGTTCCTATAAAATGGGCTTATTTTGCATATCCATTCATTGACTTCTGATGTTATCAGTTTAAAGACAAATCAAAGATTTTGGCCATATATGCAACCTTGAGGTTATCAGAAACAGGCTTAGCATTGAGATAAAAGAATTAAGTAAACAGAGACTCCAAATATAAAGGTGTTTTTAAATGTCAAGAATTTTTTTTTTACCCACAGAAAGTTTGTGGGAGTCTCCTTTGAATGAAAACCAAAACATGTGAGTTGATAGTTCATCCAGTCTCATAGCTACAAGTATTTTGTTTGTAAGCTATAAATGTATATTTCTTTTTGAGTGTTACTGAGGTATTTGACTCACTAAAACCCTGTATAAATAAATATATAAAATGCACTCCATAGGAATGCATTTTCTTTTTGTTTTAAATTAGTTACATTTTAATATCATTGAACATGCCCTCACTATTGTTTCCATTTGTGGTCTTGTTTCCAGTGGGATTTATAGAGCTCAGGTTTATTTAAATTATGCTGATATATTTGATCTTTCAACATATGCATGTAAAAATGGTGGCTGTCCATATCCATGAGTGAAATATAAGGAAAGAGCACACTGATAAATTCTCCACTATATCAGGTTTAATTAGATATCAAAAAGGATAAAGCCTAAAAAAAGTTTTTATTCTAAGTACTACAGATCGAAGAGGAGAAAAAAGGACATGCATATTCAAATGTATATTATAAAGCAATTTCTGAATGCATAGGTGACAAGATAAGTAGATGTAATTCAGTCAAGGTACTTGTTGCATAGAAATTTCTCCACTGTAACCACTCTAAGAAATGCATAACTAAGCATGTAAAGCTACCACCATCCTTACTTATGCTAGACCTTCAGTGCAGCAGAGGTGTCATCTGGCCTACATTTGCATAGCATTGTTTCTCTTTTAGGGAAATTTCATAGAATTTTAATGCATATAGATACAGTTCCATGGTAAATATTCTAAGATCTCTTAGCAGTTGAGACACATTAGTGAATGGGAACTTTCTGATCTTTATTTTGTGTGTACCAAGCTTCACTTTATTTAATTTAGTTTATTTAATAGCTTTACTAGTTTCTGGAATCAACATGCATGGATAAAGTTCATTTTTATGCTTTATATGCATATTTCAGCACTTTTTAATTTTGCAATGTGTCTTTCCATTCTTCATGTGTCTTCTTCCCAAATATCTGCGGAATAGTGAAGTCCCTTTAGAGCATTTGTAGGCTTGAGATATACATGTCAGAATGTGTGGCAAGTAAATGCCACCTGCACTTCATTCCATTTTCTCCCCTGCTCACTCCTCATGCCTTACCTTTGTTCCGTATCATCCCTACAAACAGGCTTAGAACACTGCAGACCTGAGTGTTATTGGCTTTAGCTAAAGTTGCTTAAATGCTGCTCATGGACTCTTCTCCCTGCCTGTTGTCTCACTACAAAATGAAAATAGACTATATGAAATTTAAAAACCAACAAAGTAGTTGAGTGTCTTTACTTTAACAGCACATCAGCAAACACAATAGGTTAAGATTTAATGCATTTAAATTTAAGTTAAATCATTGGTATATAAAATACTACAAAAATAATAATTGAAATGATAGCAACTTAAAAAGTAATGAATGTCAGAAGGGTTGCATGCAGGCCCTAAAAGAACACAGATGCCAGCTCAGGCTACTATACCCAGCAAAACTCTCAGTCCTCATAGATGGAGAAAACAAGATATTTAATGACAAAAACAAATTTCAACAATACCTACACACAAATACAGCGTTACAGAAGACACTAGAAGGAGAAGGAAAAATACAACCCAAGAAAAGTAGCTACTTTCAAGAAAACACAGGAAATAATTAACCTCACTACAGCAAAACAAAAAGCAACCAAGCACACAAACTTATGACCACAGCCAGCATCAAAATCAAAGGATCCAACAGCCACTGGTCATTACTTTCTCTCAACATCAATGGACTCAATTCTCCAATAAAAAGACACAGACTAACAGAATGCATGCATAAACAAGACTCAACAATCTGTTGTATACAAGAAACACACCTAAGTCACAAAGATAGACATTACCCAAGGGTAAAGGGCTGGAAGACGGCTTTCCAAGCAAATGGACCCAAGAAGTAAGCAGGAGTAGCCATTCTAATATCTAATAAAATAGACTTTCAACCAAAATTAATCAAAAGAGATGGGGAAGGACACTTCATACACATCAAGGGAAAATTCCACCAGGAAGACATCACAATCCTGAACATCTATGCCACAAATACAAGGGCACTCAAATTTGTAAAAGAAACATTTATAAAACTTAAACCATACATAGATCCCCACAAATTAATAGTGGGAGACTTCAACACCCCACTCTCAAAAAAGGACAGGTCAACAAAACAGAAATTAAACAAAGAAACAATGTCTCTAACAGAGGTCATGAATCAAATGGACCTGACAGACATTTACAGAACCTTAAACCCAAAACACAAAAGAATTTACCTTCTTCTCAGCACCTCATGGAACCTTCTCCAAAATAAACCATATGGCTATTCACAAAGCGAGCCTCAACAGGTACAAGAAGATTGAAATAAACCCTATTATCCTTTCTGACCACCATGGACTAAAGCTGGACCTCAAAAACAACAGAAAAAGACTACAAGCACATGGAAACTGAACAACTTGCTACTAAATGACAGCTGGGTCAAGGAAGAAATAAAGAAAGAAATAAAAGTCTTCCTAGAATTCAATGAAAATGAAGGCACAACATACCCAAAGTTGTGGGACACAATGAAAGCAGTGATAAGAGGAAAGATCATACTACTAAGTGTCTTCAAGAAGAAATTGGAGACAGCTCATTCAAGCAACTTAATGGCTCACCCAAAAACCCTAAAAAAAAAAGAAGCAGAAACACCAAAAAGGAGTAGACGGCTGGAAAAAATCAAACTCAGGGCTGAAATCAATCAATTAGAAACAAATAAAACATTTCAAAGAATCAATGAAACCAAGATGGTTTTATTGAGAAACCATTTTCTTTGAGAAAATCATCAAGATAGACAAACCCTTAGCCACACTAACTAAAAGGCAGAGAGACACCATCCAAATCAACAAAATCAGAAATCAGAAAGGGGAGACATAACTACAGACACTGAGGAAACAATCATTAGGACTTACTTCAAAAGTCTATATGGCACAAAATTTGAAAAGCTAAATGAAATGGACAATTTTCTGGATTGATTCCACTTACCAAAGCTGAATCAAGAGCAGGTAAATCAATTAAATAGTCCTATATCCCCTCAGGAAATAGAAGCAGTCATCTGAAGTCTTGCATCCAAAAAAAGCCTAGGACTGGATGGTTTCAGTGCAGAATTCTACCAGACCTTCAAAGAAGAGCTAACTCCAGTTCTCTCCAAAATATTCCACAAAATAGGAACAGAAGGAATATTACCGAAGTCATTCTTTGAAGCCACAGTCACATTGGTACCAAAACCTCACAAAGATCCAACAAATAATGAGAATTTCAGGCCAATGCTCCCTTATGAGCATTGATGCAAAAATACTCAACAAAATACTTGCAACCCGAATACAAGAACATATCAAAGATATCATCCACTATGATCAAGTGGGCTTCATCACACTTACGCAGTGGTGGTTCAATATACACAAATCTATCAATGTGATCCACCACATAAACAACCTGAAAGACAAAAAAAAAAAAAATATGATAATCTCCTTAGATGCTGAAAATCATTTAACAAAATCCAACATCCATTCATATTTAAAGTCTTGGAGAGATCAGGGATACAAGGCATATATCTAAACATAGTAAAGGCAATATACAACAAGACTATAGCCAGCATCAAACTAAATGGAGAGAAATTTAAATCAATCCCACTGAAATCAGGGACAAGGCAAGGCTGCCCACTCTCGCCATACATTTTTAACATATTATTTGAGTTCTTGCTAGAGCTATAAGACAACTAAAGGAGATCAAGGGGATTCAGTTTGGAAAGAAAGAAGTAAAATTATCACTATTTGCAAATGATATGATAGTATACCTGAGTGACCCCTAAAATTCTAGCAAAGAACTCCTGCAGCTGATAAACACCTTCAGCAAAGTGTCTGGAAACAAAATTAACTGAAAAAAAAAAAAATCAGTAGCCCTCCTGTATACAAAAGACAAAAGGGCTGAGAAAGAGATTAGGGAAACAACACCCTTCCCTAACAACAATAGCCACAAAGGACATAAAGTACCTTGGTGTGAAGCTAATTAAGCAAGTCAAAGACTTGCATAAAAACAATTTCCAGTCTCTGAAGAAATATTTAGAAGGAGATATCAGAAGATGGTAAGATCTCCCAGGCTTATGGCTTGGCAGGATTAATATAGTAAAAATGGCCACCTTACCAAAAGCAATCTACAGATTCAATGCAATTCCCAACAAATAACCAACACAATTCTTTACAGACCTTGAAAGAAAAATTCTCAACTTCATATGGAATAACAAGAAACCCAGAATTGCTAAAACAATTCCCTACAATAAAAGATCTTCTGGAGGTATCTCCATCCCTGATCTTAAGTTGTACTATAGAGCAATGGTAATAAAAACTGCTTGGTACTGGCATTTAATGGTGGATCAATGGAACCGAACAGAAGACCCAGAAATGAACCCACATACTTTTGGACACCTGATCTTTGACAAAGATGCCAAAACCATACAATGGAAAAAGATGACATCTTCAACAAATGGTGGATACCTACATGTAGAAAAATGCAAATAGGTCCATACTTAGCACCCTGCACAAAACTAAAGTCCAAGGGGATCAAAGACCTCAACATAAAATCAGACACATTAAATCAGTTAGAAGAAAAATTGAGGAAGGCCCTAGAACTCACTGGTACAGGAGACAACCTCCTGAACAGAACACCAACAGCACATGCTTAAAGATCAACAATGAATAAATGGGACCTCATGAAACTAAAAAGCTTCTGTAAAGCAAAGGACATTGTCATCAGAACAAATTGACATCCTACAGATTGGGATAGAATCTTCACTAACCCTCTATCTGACAGAGGGCTAATATCCAGTATATATAAAGAACTATAGAAGCTGAAAAGCAACAAACCAAGTAATGCAATCAAAAAATGGAGAACAGAGCTAAACAGAATTTTCTATCGAGGAATATCGAACATCAGAGAAACACTTAAAGAAATGTTCAACCTCATTAGCCATCAGGGAAATGCAAATCAAAACGACCCTGAGATTTTACCTTACACCCATCAGTATGGCCAAGATCAAGATCAAAAACTCAAGTGAGAACACATGCTGGAGAGGTTGTGGAGAAAGGGGAACCCTCCTCCACTGCTGGTGGGAATGTTAACTTGAACAACCACTCTGGAAATCAATCTGATGCTTTCTCAGACAAGTAGGAATAGTGCTTCTACAAGATCCAGCTATACCACTCCTAGGCATAAATCCAAAAGAGATTCAAGTACACAAAAAGGACATTTGCTCAACCATGTTTGTAGCAGCTTTATTTGTAATAGCTAGAAGCTGGAAATAGCCCAGATACTCCTCAACTGAAAAATGGATACAGAAATTGTGGTATATCTTCACAATGGAATACTACTCAGCAATTAAAAACAAGGAAATCATGAAATTTGCAGGTAAATTGTGGGACCTGGAAAGGATCATCCTGAGAGAGCTGTCCCAGAAGCAGAAAGACACACATGGTATATACTCACGCATACAGACATATAATATAGGATAAACCTACTAAAATCTCTACACCTAAAGAAACTAATCAAGAGAGAGGACCCTGACTAAAATGCTCAATCTCCATCCCAAAAGGCGAAGAGGATGGACATCAGAAGAAGAAAACAGGAAACTAATTAGGAACCTGCCACAGAGGGCCTCTGAAAGAGGCTTTGCCCTACAGACTATCAAAGCAGATGGTGAGACTTATAGCCAACTGTTGGGCAGAGTGCATGGAATCTTATGAAAGAAGTGGGAAATAGTAAGATCTGGAAAGGACAGGAGCTCCACAAGGAGAGCAACAGAACCAAAAAATTTGAACACAGGGGTCTTTCCATTGACTCATACTCCAACCAAGTACCATGCATGAAGATACCCTAGAACCCCTGCACAGATGTAGCCCATGGCAATTCAGTGTCCAAGTGGGTTCCATAGTAATGGGGACAGGCACTGCCTGTGACATGAACTGATTAGCTTGCTCTTTGATCACCTCCCCCTGAGGGGGGAGCAGCCTTACCAGGCCACAGAAGATGGCAATGAAGCCACTCCTGGTAAGATTTGATAGACTAAGATCAGAAGGAAGGAGAGGGGGACCTCTCCTATTAGTGGACTTGGGGATGGGCATGTGTGAAGGAGGGGAAGGGAAGGTGGGATTAGGAGGGGAGGAGGGATGGGTTTATGGGGAGATACAACGTGAACAAAGTGTATTTAATAAAAGTTTAAAAAACATTTCAAAAAAAGTAATGAATGTCAACAACACTTAAGTTTTATATAAATGGTCCATTTCAGCAATTTCATTGTGTCCTATACTAGCTATCACAGGAGAAATTCAGTTTCTTGTAACTGATTGATTTGGTACACTGTTCTTTAAGTTGCCACATCCAGGTTTAACTTTCATCTGTATCCTTATAAGTCTCTTAAACTTTCAACAGTTTCAAGCTCCTGAACTTTCCTCCTGTCCTTTTAATGTCCTCATTTGTCATTCAGTGTGATAACCACAGCCATTCCCTAAGCCACTATGACACACCAGCTGCTTCCCTGCATATCTGTGGAGAAAAATATTTTGTACACTGAAGCTGTGTCAAACTCTAGAGTTGTAATTTAATGATAATTTGACTGCTTTTGAATTCTGGAACCACTAATCTATCCCTAACACTTCTCACTTGGCTACTGCTCCCCCTCCTTCTGTTTTCTCTCCACTATTTTGTGGCATATGTATCCTACATTGAGACTTTTGTCCACTGATTTCTTTTGTTTGTATTGCTACAAAAACATCAGTTTTATTTTTAAAATATCTCCTTCAGTCCAGATTGTACAAATTAAACTAGATTCTCAAAACTCCTGTTTGTATATTTATTTAAGGGATTAGGATTTTTGGTGTACCTAGTTAATGTTCTGAAATTAATATATTTTTAAATAACCATTTTTTATATTAATCACAGGTTATTTACTTTGTATCCCAGCCATAGTCCCCTCCCTCATTCCCTCCCAAACCCACCCTCCCTCCCTCATCTCCTTCCTGCCCCTTTCTAAATCCACTGATAGGGGTGGTCCTCCTCCCCTTCCATCTGACCCTAGCTTATCAGGTATCTTCAGGACTGGCAGCCATGTTCTCCTCTGTGGCCTAGCAAGGCTCCTCCTCCCTTGGGGGTTGGAGGCAGAGGTCAAAGAGCCAGCCATTGAGTTCATGTCAGAAATAGGAGATAGGATCAGCATACTAAAATCTGTACACCTAAAAAAGATAAAAAAAAAAAAAAGGACCCTGGGTAAGATGATCAATCCTCACTTAGAAAGACAAATGGGATGGAATTTGGAAGTAGGAACAAACAAGTAACAGGACAGGAGCTTACCACAGAGAGCCTCTGAAAGATTCTACCTAGCAGTGTATCAAAGCAGATACTGAGACTCATAACCAAACCTTGGGCAGATTGCAGGGAATTATATGAAAGAAGGAGGAGTTAGTATGACCTGGAGAGGACAGGAGCTTCACAAGGACCAAATATATCAGGCCACAGCGGTCTTCTATGAGACTGTTTCTCCAACCAAGGACCAAGTATGGATATAACCTAGAACCCCTGCTCGGATGTAGCCTATGGTAGGTGAGTATCCAAGTGGGTTTTTTCCTAGAAAGGGGAACAAGGACTATTTCTGACATTATATTAATATCTTAATATCTAAAGATTAAGTCAATTGCTTAGATTTCTGACTTTTCAATTCCATTTAGCGTTTTTCATCCATTACCAATTTGAGAATATCAATTTTCTCTGGAAATGACCCTCATCTTAAGTTTTTATATCTTTTAAAAATTTATTATTTATTATAATTTATTCACTTTGTATCCTGGCTGGATACCCCTCCCTCATCTTCCCCATACTCATCTTTCCTCTCTCTTCTGTCCCTATGTTCCTTCCCTAGTCCACTGATATGGGAGGCCCTCCTCCCCTTTGATCTGATCCTAGTCTATCAGGTCTCATTAGGACTGGCTGAATTATCTTCCTCTGTGGTCTGACAAAGCTGCCCCACCAGGAGGAGGTGATCAAAGAGCCAGCCACTGAGTCCTTACTAGGGAACCCTGATCCACTTACTAGGAAACACACTGAACTTTCCATGGGCTACATATAAGCAGAGGGGCTAGGTCCTCTCCGTGCATGGTCCTTCATGGAGCATCAGTGTCTGCAAGAACCCTTGGGCTTAGATTTTTTGGCTTTATTGGTTTCCTTGTGGAGCTCCTGTCCCTTCCAGATATTTTTATCTCCCCTTATTTCATAAAACTCCCTGCACTACCATGTATGGACCTAACCTAGAACCCCTGCTTGGATGTAGCCCATGGTAGTTCAGTATTCAAGTGGGTTTCCCAACAGGAAACTATTTCTGACATGAACTCAATGACTGGCTCCTTTACCCCACCCCCACCCCCAAGGGAGGAACAGCCTTGCTGAATCACAGAGGAGGACACGGCAGCTAGTCCTGAAGATACCTGATAAACAAGGGTCAGATGGAAGGGGAGGAGGACCTCCCCTATCAGTGGACTTGGAAAGGGGCAAGCAGGAGATGAGGGAGGGAGAGTGGGTATGGGAGGGAATGAGAGAGGGGACTATGGCTGGGATACAAAGTAAATAACCTGTGATTAATATAAACAATAAAAATTAATAATAATTTAAAAATTCCCTGCACTCTGTCCAAGATTTGTCTATGAGACTCAGCATCTGCTGTGATACCCTGTTGGGTAGTCTTTCAGAGGCCATCTGTGGAAGGCTCCTGTCCTGCTCCCTGTCTTCTGCCACCTCCAATATTTATTTGAATGAGGATTAAGCATCTTCCCTAAGGTCCTCCTTGTTGTTTAGCTTCTTTAGGATTATAGATTTCTGCATGTTTATCTTCAATGAAACCTCATCTTGTGCTAAACTATTTTTATATGTGTTGTGAGTGCTTTATTTATGATGATCATTGACTGATCTAAAGGAATTATTCTTATATGAACTCACAATGCTCAAAAGGATACTGTGATAGGACATTTTAACTACATTTATTTCATAGAGAAATTTTGAACTCACACAGGAAGGATATGAGTTCAGCTAGGTTGCTTCTCAAAATTTCTATAGTACCATCTTGTGTTGACATTAACTTTAGGATGGTCCAAATCATCATTGTTCTATTTAATAAGAGAATAGAGATAATAAACTACACATGGTGGACTCTTTTTGTATCCTAATTTTATTATTATAAAGATGAACTTTTTATATAAATAAATCTCAGGCTAACAAGATAGCTCAGTGGGTTTAGGCACTGATCTCACAAGTTTAAAGACCGGAGTTCAGTTTCTAAAATCCATGTAAAGGTGGAAGGAGACAAATTTCCCACAAAAGACTTGGTCTTTGACCTCAATATGCATAAACGCTACATAATGTGTGCAGGCTACTACTACACACACACACAGAGTAATATATATTAAATATATATTTTTGCAATTTTGAAGATATATATGTGTATATATATATGTATATGTATATATGCATATATACTTCCATACTTTTTTCTACTTACTCCAGTTTCCTCCTGTCTCTCCATAACTATATATTCTATTTCTCCTTCACTGCAAGATCCCCATTTCTCAACAAGTCCTTTTCTCAATACCTAACCTCTGTTGCTGTATGGATTGAAGCATACTGGCTTACAAGCTAACATTCCTAATAATATCATTAGGTTCATTCAAAAAGACTCACCATGACTGTCCAAATGAACATGACAAAATGGGAATGGAGAAGTGGCCTTCCACAGGAAAGGACACAAAAATTAGTTGTCTATTGCCAAACAGCTCTGAAAACTTAACATGTAACATTATATGGATTTAACAAGTTATATTAGGAATATGTGTATGTATAAATGCATGCACTAAGAATAATTTAAAGAGAGTTCCCTGATCTAAAGCTGTACTACATAGCAATAAATAATAAAAACAGGATGGTACTGGCATAGAAACAGAATGGTGGATCAATGGAATCAAATAGAGGACCCTTAAATAAATCCATACACCTATGCATAATTTTTTTTTGACAAAAAAGCCAAAGCCATACAATGGAAAAAAGACAGCATCTTCAACAAATGGTGCTGGTCTATCTGGATGTCTACATGTCCATATTTATCACCCAGCACAAAACTTAAGTCCAAATGGATCAAAGACCTGAATGTAAACCAGGCCCACTAAATCTGTTAGGAGAAAAAGTGGGGAAGAGCCATGAACTCTTTGGCACAGGAGACAACTTCCTGAACAGAACACCAACAGCACAGGCTCTAAGATCAACAACCAATAAATAGGACCTCACGAAACTGAAAAGCTTCTGTAAAGAAAAGGACACTGTCATCAAACCAAACGACAGCCTACAGCCTGGGAAAGGATCTTCAACAAACCTATATCTCACAGAGGGCTAATACCCAGAATATATAAAGAACTAAAGAAGTTCAAAAGCAACAAGTCAAGTAATCAAATATGGGGTACAGACCTGAACAGAGAATTCTCTATAGAGGAATATCAAATGACAGAAAAAACACTTAAGGAAATGTTCAACGTCCTTAGTCATCAGGAAAATGCAAATCAATATAACCCTGAGATTTCACCTTACACATATCAGAATGGCTAATGAAAAAAACTGTAGTGACAGCACATGCTGGAGAGGATGTGGAGAAAGGGGAACCCTTGTCCATTGCTGGTAGGAATGTAACTTGTATATCCACTTTGGAAATCAATCTGGCACTTTCTCAGACAATTATAAATAGTGCTTCCTCAAGATCCAGCTATACCACTGCTAGGCATATATCCAAAATATGCTCCAGTATACAACAAGGACATTTGTTTAAACATGTTCAGAGCAGCTTTATTTGTAATAGCCAGAATCTGGAAATAGCCCAGATATCCTTCAATGGAGGAATGTATACAGAAATTGTGGTACAATTATACAATGGAATACTACCCAGAAATTGAAAACAAGGAAATCATGAAATTTGCAGGCACATGGTGGGAACTAGAAAAGATCCTCTTGAGTTAGTTATCCCAGAAGCAGACAGATACACATGGTATATATTTATTTATAAGTGGATATTAGACATATAATGTAAGATAAACATACAAAACTCTATACACCTAAAGAAGCTAAACAAGAAGGAGGACCCTGGGTAAGATGAGCAATCCTCACTCAGAAAGACAAATGGGATGGATATTGGAAGAAGGAGAAAACAGGAAACAGGACAGGAGCTTACCACAGAGGGCCCTTGAAAGACTCTTCCCTGTAGTGTATCAAAGCAGATGCTGAGAGTTATAGCCAAACTTTGAGCAGAGCGCAGGTAATCTTATGAAAAATGGGGGAGACAGTAAGACCTGGAGAGGACAGGAGCTTACAAGGACAGCAACAGAACCAAAAATCTGGACACAGGGGTCTTTTCTGAGACAGATACTCCAACCAAGGATCATTCATGGATATAACCTAGAATCCCTGCTCAGATGTAACCCATGGCAGTTTGGTCTCCAAGTGGGTACCCTAGTAAGGGGAATAGGCACTATCCCTGACATGAACTAAGTGGCTGGCTCTTTGATCAACTCCCCCTGGTGGGGGAGCAGCCTTACCTGACCACAGAAAACTACAATGCAGCCAGTCCTCATGAGACCTGACAGGCTGGGGACACATGGAAGGGGAGTAGTACCTCCCCTATCATTGGACTTGGAGAGGAGCATGGGAGGAGATAAGTGAAGGAGGGTGGGATTGGGATGGAATGAGGGAGGAGGCTACAGCTGGGATACAAAGTGAATAAGCTTCAATAAATAAATAAATACATTAAAAAGGCAAAATATTTTGGCTATTGGCTTGCAGTAAATTGCCTATATTTTATTGAGGTATGTCCATGTCTCTTAGGGACTTTTATAAGGAAGGGATACTGGATTGTCAAAACCTTTTCTGTATCTAATGAGATGATCATGTGGATGTCATCTTTCAGTGTTTATGTGGAAGATTACATTTTTTAATTAATTTACATGTGTTGAACCATTCCTGCATTTCTGGGATACAGCATACTTGATTATGGTGGATTTGAGAAGTATTGACATAGAATTTTTCTTTGAAGATCTGAAAGAATTCTGTACTGAATACATCTGACCCTGGGCTTTTTGTTGTTACTGTTGTTGGTAGACTTTTAATTACTGTTTCTTTTCACTAGGAGCAATGAGTTTATTTAAAGTGCTTATTTGATTTTGATTTAACATTGATAGGTCATATATATCAAATAATTTACTAACTTCTTTTAAATTTTCCAGTTTGTTGGAATATAGATTTTTAAAGTATGTACACATAATTTGGGGGGAATTTACTTAGTGTCTCTCATGATGTTCCATTTTTTGGGGGGTAATTTTATGAATCTGGAGTTTTACTTTCCATTTTTAAAATTAACTCGGCTAAAACACTCAATATTACAACTCTCTTTCGTTGATTACTTGTATTAATTATTTTTTATTTTGTGCTTTATTGATTTTGCCCTGAGTTTGATTTGATTTTTACTTCTTGCTTTTTATTCATTTGGGTCTTTCTTTCTTTCTTTCTTTCTTTCTTTCTTTCTTTCTTTCTTTCTTTCTTTCTTTTTGTTCTCATACTTTCTGGTGCGCTTCTAAGTTATAAATATGTGTTTGCCCCATTTAAATGTATATACTTAGTGCTATGAACTTGCTTCTCACAATTGCCTTCATTGTGTCCCATTGGTTTCAAAAAGTTTAACATTTTCCTCTTAATTTCATTTCAAATTAATTAATTAATTATAATATATTCACTTTGTATCTTGATTGTAGCCCTCTCCCTTGTTTCCACCCACTCCTACCCACCCAACCTCTTCTACCCTATGACCCTTTTCTGATAAAGGATCTCCTCCCCTTTTATCTGACTCTAGCCTATCAGGTCTCATCAGGGCTGGCTGCATCATCTTCCTCTGTGGTCTAGCAAGGCTGCACCCCTCAGGGGGAGTTGATCAAAGAGCCAACCACTGAGTTCATGTCAGAGACAGCCCCTGCTCCCCTTACTAGGAGACCCACTTGGAAACTGAGCAACCTATGGGTTTCCTTTGAGCAGGGAAGTCTAGGTCCTCTCCATGTATGGTCCTTGTTTGGAGAATTAGTCTCTGCAGGCCACCCTGGGCCCTCGTTTTGTGGCTCTGTTGGTATCCTTGTGAAGCTCCTGTCCCCTCCAGGTTTTTCTATCTCCCCCTTCTTCCATAAGGTTCCCTGCACTCTGCCCAAAGTTTGGCTATGAGTCCCAGCATCTCCTTTGATACCTTGATAGGTATAGTCTTTCAGAGTCTTTCTGTTGAAAGTTACTGTCCTGTTCCTTGTCTTCTCCTACTTCTGATGACTATCTTGTTTACCCTTCAGAGTGAAGTTTCCGCCCCTTCCCTAGGGTCCTCCTTGTTGTTTAGCTTCTTTAAGAGTATAGATTTTGGTATGCTTAGCCTCTTTATATGGCTAATATCCACTTATAAGTGAATATATACCATATGTGTCTTCCTGCTTGTGGGTTAGCTCACTTAGGATAACTTTGTCTAGTTCCCACCATTTGCAAATATGATGTCTTTGTTTTTAATTGCTGAGTAGCATTCTATTGAATGGGTACAGAGCTAAACAGAATTCTCAACAGAGTAATATCGAATTATGCCACTTAAAGAAATGCTCATTGTTCTTAGTCATCAGAGAAACGCAAATCAAAATGACTTTGAGATTCCACCTCACACCCATCAGAATGGCTAAGATAAAAAACTCAAGGGATGATTCATGCTGGAGAGGTTATAGAGAAAAGGGGACCCTCCTCTACTGTTGGTGGCAATGTAACCTAGTACAACCACTTTGGAATCATTCTGGTACTTTCTCAGAAAATTAGGAATAGTGCTACCTCAAGATCCAGCTATACCACTCTTGGGCATATATCTGAACGCTGCTAAACCATACAACAAGGATTTTTGGTCAGCTATGTTCATTGCAGCATTATTCATAACAGCCAAAAACTGGAAACAACCTAGATGTCCTTCAACTGAAGAATGGATACAGAAATTGTGAAACATTTCTCCTCTTAATTTCTTTCTTGAGACATATTTCACTCAAAATTGAGTTGTTCATTTCCTATGATTTGTGAACTTCCTGTTCTTACTCTGTTTCTTCTGTTGAGATGTGCTTGTATTGTTAACTATGTGGTTAATTTTGGAGGAAGTTCCACGAGGAGCTGAGAAGGAGGTATATACATTTGTATTTGGGCAAAATACAAATGTAGGTCCTTTGATTTTTAACTTTATTCAATTCCAGCATTTTTTATTAATATATTTTTCTGTCTATTGAGGTGAGTGAGCTATGGATGCCAAGTACTATAACTTTATAAAAAGTGAATATGTGATTTTAGCTCTATAAGTGTTCCTTTCTGAACTTGTGTGCCCTTTTGTTTGGTTAATAAATGTTTATAATTAAAATATCATATTTGAGAATTACTTCCTTTAATGAAAATGCAGTATCTTCCCCATCTCTTCTGATTATTTTCGTTTTGAAGTCTATCTTATCAGATATTGAAGTGGTTACACTATGTTGCTTCTTGCTTTCATTTTTTTCAGAATGTCTTTTTCTATCCTTTTACCCAGAGAGATGTCTATACTTTATGGTAAGGTGTGTTTCTTTGATACAAGAGAAAGACAGATACTTTTTTGTATATCAATCTGTTAGCCTGTGCCTTTTTATTAGGAAATTGAGACAACTATATTGAGTGTTATCAATGATCAGTTTTTCTCATTTTTGTTGTTTTATTATGATGGTGTGATTTCCCCTAGTTTTGATTTACCCTCCTGGGATTATTTATGTTTTCTGTCTTCTTGGGTGTGGTTAATCACTTAAAATTGGTGTTTTCCTTCAATATAGCTTTATTTGTGCATATACACTGCTTAAGTTTGGTTTTATTGTGTAGTGTTTTTCTTTTCCATCTATTATAGATGATAATATTGGTGGGCTGTTTGTTATCTATGGCTGTTTGTTCTCTTTGACTTTGCAGATTGTTTATCTTTTGGTTTTCAATTCCATTTCTCCATTGAGAAGTCAGATATTATTCTGATGAGATCAGTTGTTATGTTTCTCTTGAAATTTTTACTATCCTTTCTTTGTCCTAAATGCTTTTGATTGCTATGTATAGTTGGGAATTTCTTTTCTACTTCTGTCTATTTGGTATTGTGTGCTTCTTGTGCTTGATTACTACCTTCTCTTTTATGCCTGGGGTATTTTCTTCTATGATTTTTTGTTAAAAGTATTTTCTGTGCTTTGCTCTGGGTTTCTTCTCTTTCTACAATTTCTATTATTCTTAGATTTTGTCTTTGCACAGTGTCTCAGGTTTCCTGGACGTTTTGTTTCTAAATATTTTTTTTAAGATTTAAGTTTTTTTTTTTAAAAAAACTGAGGTATCTATTTCTTCTACCTTGTCTTCAGTGACTGAGAGTCTCTCTTCAAATTCTTATGATCCATTAGTGAAGTTTTTGTTTGACTTCCTAAATTTTGATGTTAAGTTTTATATAAATTTGGGTTTTCCTTGGTGATTCTATTTTTACTTTAATGTCTTCATCTATTTTCGTTATTTTGTTTTACTGTTTGAACTTTTATAGAGTTATTTATTCATATCCTCTTTTTGGTACTTGAACATATTCATAATTGCTATTTTGAAGTCCTCATTTTCTGTTTCAGTTATATCGTATTTCTCAGGACCTATTCTAGTAGGATTACTGGGTCCCATGGGAGGCAACTTTTTCTTGGCATCTGGAGTTATTATGATCGAGGTAATGTCAGCTATTAATAGCTGATCTTGTTTTTGTTGGGTGGGAGTTCTATTCACTAGTTTCTGTTGCCTTCTCTGGTTCTTATACAATTATGGTGGTTGTGGACTCCTTGGTGGAGAGGGCTTCAACAGATTGGTTGATGGCAGAGAGGAAGAGAGATGAGATAGGAATAAAAAGCAGAGATTGGCTGTGGAAAAAAAGGTAAGGCTCTTTTCACCAAAGAGGTGAGGTTCCCTGGGAATTTGGAGATGTGGTGAGAGAGAAGTTTCTGCAAGTAGGTTGCATCAGGGCAGAGAATATACATAGAGACACAGAGTTGAAAGAACTATGAGAACCTTGGGTCTGTATTAAAAGCTGGAGTTTCCAGTCAGTGGAGCTGAGATGGGAGAAAGGGAACCTGTGACTTTGCTACTACAGGGCTGAGGAGAAGACTAGAGAGATTGTCATGCAAGACAAGAAGAGTGGTATGGATTGTCTACTTGAGTGTCAGCCTGGAGACTCCTACTAGAAAGTGTATCTAAATATTAAAAGCTGTCAGAAACAAATGAAGATTGTCTAAGAGGGAACTATGAGAAGGTCTGTAGGAAAGAGATAAGCTGAGTCCAAATCAAGGGGTGGCTGACTAACCAGGCAATGGAAATATGGTAAGTAGAGTTTAATTAATTAAATATGTAAAAGAATAAATCTTTTGCAAAAATTTTGGTGAACATGTAAACAAAATTTTCTCTAAAAAGAAAAAAATGTATAGATTGAATGTCATCTCAAGAAGTATGCTCACTTGCAATGTCTGTAAGTATTGTTAAATTTTCTTCAAGAACTACTGAAGTTTAATTTCCAACAGTGAATCCTAGGTGGTATTTCACAGTTTTTCTATTGTTCTTCCTTTATTCCTGGGATGGCACTGGAATTGGGGAGTGGATACAAAGGGATTTCCTTTTTGAAGTTAACAGTAATACATTTTCTTCTCTGTTGAGAAAAATATTGATCCTCTTGTTTTAGTTACAATTCCAAATTAAATTAATATATGCATTTTAAATGTTTCTTGAATTTTTTACATTACTAATTGTGGTGGTTTAAATAGAAATGGCCAAAATAGTCCCATATATTTGAATGCACTCATTAGGGAATTGTGTTATTTCACAGGGATAAGGAGATTTTGACTTTGTGGGAGTATATGTGGCCTTGTTTGAGGAAGTAGGTCATTGGTAGTAGGCTTTGGGGTTTTATTATTTTAATTATTTTATTATTATTATTTATTACAATTTATTCACTTTGTGTCCCAGGTGTAGCCCCCCTCTCATCTCCTCCTTGTCTCATCCTCCCTCATTCTTCCTCCCTAATGTCCCTTCCCTAGTCTCCTGATAGTGGATGTCCTCCTCCCCTACTATCTGACCCTAGCCTATCAGGACTCATCAGAACTGCCTGGATCCTCTTTCTTTGTGGCCTAGTTAGGACACTTCACCAAGGGGAGATGATCAAAGAACCAATCTCTGAGTCCATGTCCCACCTTCTTGATTTGCTTCCTTAGATGTACAGATTTTAGTATGATTATCCTATATTATATGTCTAATATCCACTTCTAAGTGAGTATATAACATGTGTCTTTCTGCTTCTGGGATACCTCACTCAGGATAATCAATTCTAGATCCTACCATTTGCCTGCAAAGTTCATGATTTCTTTGTTTTTAATTGCTGAGTAGTATTCAATTGTGTAAATGTACCACAATTTCTGTACCCATTCTTTAACTGAGGGACATCTGGGTTGTTCCCAGTTTCTGTCTATTACAAATAAAGCTGCTATGAATATGGTTCATATGTCCTTGTTGTGTACTTGAGCATATTTTGGATATATGCCTAGGACTGGTATAGATGGATCTTGAGGTAACACTATTCCTAATTTTCTGAGAAAGTGCCTGGTTGATTTCCAAAGTGGTTGTACAAGTTTACATTCCCACCAACAATTGGGAATTGTCCACATCCTCCCAAGCATGTGCTGTCACTTTTGTTTTTAATCTTAGTCATTCTGATGGGTGTAAGGTGAAATCTTAGGGCAGTTTTGATTTGCATTTCCCTGATAACTAAGGATGTTGAGTATTTCTTTAAGTGTTTTTCTGCCATTCGATGATGTTCCTCTATTGAGTATTCTCTGTTTAGCTCTGTGCCCCATTTTTTAGTTGGGTTACTTGATTTGTTGCTGTTTAACTTCTTAAGTTCTTTATACATTAGCCTTCTATCAGCTATAAGGTTGGTGAAGATCCTGTCCTAATCTGTAGGCTGTCATTTTGTTCTGATGACAGTGTTCTTTGCTTTACAGAAGCTTTTCAGTTTCATGAGGTCCCATATATTGATTGTTGATTTTTGAGCCTGTGACATTGGTGTACTGTACAGGAAGTTGTCTCCTGTACCAATGAGTTCAAGGTATTTGCCAAATTTTTCTTCTAATTGAGTTTTTTTTTATCTAGTTGGATTTTAGTTTTCTGCAGGTTGATAAGTATGGGTCTATCTTCATTTTTCTACATGTAGATATCCAGTTAGACCAGCACCATTTGTTGAAGATACTATCTTTTTCCATTATATGGTTTTGGCATATAATCAGGGGTCCATAAGTGTGTGGGTTTATTTCTGGGTCTTCTCCTCGATTTCATTGATCCACGATTCTGTTTCTATGCCAGTACCATGTAGTTTTTATTACTGTTGCTCTATAGTACAGCTTGAGAGCAGGGATGGAGATTCCTTCAGAAGATCTTTTATTGTAGGGAATTGTTTTAGCAAATCTGGGTTTCTCTTTTTTTGTTATTCTAAATTAAGTTGAAAATTTTTCTTTGAAGGTCTGTAAAGAATTGTGTTGGTTATTTGATGGGAATTGCATTGAATCTGTAGATTGCTTTTGGTAAGATGGCCATTTTTACTATGTTAATCCTGCCAAGCCATGAGGATGGAAGAGCTTTTCATCTTATGATATCTTCTTCTAATTCTTTCTTCAGAGACTGAAAGTTTTTTTCATACAAATCTTTGACTTGCTTGGTTAGAGTTACACCAAGGTACTTTATGTCCTTTGTGGCTATTGTGAAGGGTGTTGTTTCCCTAATTTCTTTCTCAGTCTTTTTGTCTTTTGTATACAGGAGGGCTACTGATTTTTTGAGTTGATTTTGTATCCAGCCACGTGGCTGAAGATGTTTATCAGCTGCAGGAGTCCCCTGCTAGAATTTTTGGGGTCACTCAGGTATACTATCATATCATTTGTAAATAGTGATAATTTTACTTCTCTCTTTTCAAACTGAATCCCCTTGATCTCCTTTAGTTGTCTTATAGCTCTAGCAAGAACTCAAATAGTATGTTAAGAAGGTATAGAGAGAGTGGGCAGCCTTGCCTTGTCCCTGATTTCAGTGGGATTGATTTAAGTTTCTCTCCATTTAGTTTGATGTTGGCTATAGTCTTGCTGTATATTGCCTTTGCTATGTTTATGTAAGCACCTTGTATTCCCAATCTCTCCAGAACTTTAAACATAAATGAATGATGGATTTTATCAAATGTTTTTTTTCAGCATCTAAGGAGATTATCATGTGGTATTTTTCTTTCAGTGTTTTTTTTCAATGCAGTTTATTCAGGAACCTTGAACAATCATCTGACCCTGGGGAAAGCCAGCCCACAGCTTAAATAGCCTCTGGGTAGCCAATCCCAGCGTGCCACGTGGGCAATGCAGATAGGTCCACATACATGGAAGCAGGCCAGATCTTCAGCCTTAGCCAAATATGGAATTGTTCCTGACAGAGAGCACTCACCATCGGGAAGGTGGAAGGCGGAAACCAGCTCCATCTTTAAGGCATGGCATTCCGCAGCTCTCTACAGTTCCCCCTTTTTGTTTTAGACGCATCAGGCAAGAGTAGAGGTCTGATCTCTGATATTAGAAATAAATTGGGACTTTGTACTGATGTTCATTTAGGTGTCATCCACCCAAAGAGCATCAGACCCGTCCGATACCTTTTTCTCAGAGGCTGGGACCTGGGGCATCAACCCGCATGCAATCAGACATGCTCTTCTCTGGGTCCAAAGCCGCTGACCCTGAGTGCAGTGCTTAGCCTCGCATCCTGAGCATAACATTTTAGCTTTTTATGGTAGCCAACCATGCTTAGGGAGACTGTCCTGCTTCAATGGCTGTAAAGGCCTGAATGGTCATGGCTGCATTACGCTGTTGTGAGACTCTAATATTGCATATATACCACAGGCAAACCAAGGAGACCAACACCAGAAGGCCTGCTAATGCTCCCATACCTGCCCATTCCTTCAGATGATTCATGTCTGCAGCAATCCATGATGATAATCCTGTGGCTAGTCCTGCGTCCACTCTAGTAGAATTTATCGTGACAATGGCCACTCTCAGCTGCTCCATCATAGTATCAAATTCTCCAGTCCAATTACCTAAAATATAGCTAGACAATTGTTTAGACAGATTTGCAGCACAGGAAAAATTCTCATGTTGTATGCTAGTGGCTCAAAGTCCAGCATATTTTCATTGACAGCCAAGTTGAGCGATTTGCCATAGGGTATCGATTTGCTCCTGCACGAGGTCAATCCTCTGATTGAACACCATCAAGCTTCCTTTTAGTTGAGCATTAATTCCTTTTTGTACAAGTAAGGCATGAGCTACATTGGCTAAAAGATTATTCAGGGTCTGAGCAGTCTGCCCAGTATGACTCATGGCTAATGCCCCAGTGGTAGCTACAACAGCCGCCAATGTGATGGCAGTAACAATGGTGGCTGTAATTCCAAGATCCCTTTTCTGTCTGAAGAGAGTCATAGCGTGAGGGGCATCAATGGGTACAGGCACCCAGTGAGGCATGCGAGTAACCAGGGCATACCTAAATTCACTAGCATTCCAGCATTGGGCAAAAAAGCCAGTATCATTACCACAATTACTTGGCTCTATCTGGCTAATAATGAATAAAAATAGGGATATAAACAAACAGGTGTGGGTTTATAGGAAATATTATGAGAAGCCTTAACCCCCTCGTTGGAACATCCTGCATCATTTCTAGTACTAGCAGTGGTGGAGTCCGAGGTCTGAGTAGGTTCAGGAGACCATTGCCCCCAGGGGCGAGACGTGCTCCATGTAAATTGACTAACTCCATGTTTTCTTCCACTTTTGAAAGTCCTTTAAGGTTCTTAAATTATTTTTTCCCTTTTTTTAAAAAATTTTTCCTCAATTACACTTTATTCATTCTGCATCCCCCCATAAGCCCCTCCCTCCCCTCCTCCCCTCCCAATCCCCTTAAGTAAAATGTCCAATCCCCATCCGGAAAGGCAAAGAGGATGGAGCAGTTTTTTTTTTTTTAATATGGTGGATTACATTGATGGATTTCCATATATATTGAACCACCCCTGCATATCTGGGATGAAGTCAAAGTGGATGATATCTTTGATGTGTTCTGGGATTCGGTTTGCAAGTATTTTATTGAGTATTTTCACATCAATGTTCATAATAGAGATTGGCCTGAAATTCTCTTTCATTATTGGGTCTTTGTGTGGTTTAGGTACCAAGGTGACTGTTGCTTCATAGAACGAGTTTGGTAATGTTCCTTCTGTTTCTATTTTGTGGGAAAGTTTGAAGAGAACTAGAGTTAGCTCTTCTTTGATAGGCTGGTAGAATTCTGCACTGAAATCATCTGGCCCTGGGCTTTTTTCAGATGGAAGATTTTTGATGAAGCTTCTATTTCTTTAGGGTATATAGGACTCTTTAATTGATTTACCTGTTCTTGATTCAGCTTTGGCAAATGGTATAATTCATTTTTAAGAAGCATTGTAAAATTAGTTTTGTGTTACCCAAGTTAAGTGCTAAGTCAGAGTTTCATTTTAATAAGAATAAGGTGATGAATATTACTTCAGACTATGTAGCAATGAAAGCCACAGCTGTACCACATGTGTAAATTTTGAGAGGTCTACCAAGGAGATTAGATACTGTGGAGATTAGAGGACCAAGCTGTACTGGAAGTCAGTCAAAGATCTATAATGAAAGAACATAACTCTTCAAGTAAATGCATGTTGCTGAATTCATATATGCATAAAACTGCTGTACATTTAGGAATTCTTTAAATCAATGTCCAAGAAAAATGCAGTATTTACTTAGATAATAATTACAATGACTGTGCAACTTGAGGCTTTGTGTAAATTAAAACTCAGTGTTTGTTTGTGATATAGAGAAAATATTTTAGAATAAGAGTAATTTTATTGTATCATTTCCTTTGCTAGAGCACAGTGACAATAAGAGATAGAATAACTCTGAATAGATGTCATTATAGTTTTAAAATACTCGAAGACAGTAGAGCCCTTATTGCCTACACCTAAGGAAATCTATTCCATAGCCAGTGGTGTACTCCTGAAGAGAAGTGCAGGAAAATTTCATATATAACAAAGTGACAACTCCTAGAAAAGTAGATGTTCTAACAACAAGAAAATGATAGTAGTATGAATTGACTTCAATGTTAATCAGACTACTTTAGTTGCTCCACAACATATATACTGAAGAAGTCTTTCTCCTTATTTTATAGTAACTAGTCTCATTATCCTGTGGTCCTAAGTGCCAGATGCTAGAACTGATTCAACCCCCCCTTTCTCTAGTCTCATTCTTGATGTCAGAAGAGACCCCCCATGCTCTGTGTTTCCCTCATATAAGACTGACTGATCATATTAATACAGATTGTGGACCAGAACGCAATTGCATTTGAACCCAATTTTAAATTGACTGGCTTGCATCTATGAAGTTTAGTTCAATGTCAAAAATTAAAATTAACAAACATAATGGGCTAAACAGTAAAAACTAAGCTTCAGTTAAGATTCAAAACTTGTATTTTACTTTATTTTAACATTTGTTTAAATGGCATTTTCAAATAGGTAGTCATTTTAGCAGTGATTTTATGTCTTGTTCAAGGAAATATGTCTTAAAATAATTTTGCCTGTCTTGAACCTATGGGGATATTGTTCATCTGCTAGAGTCTCTTTAGTTCTTATGTGCATCAGTCCTGCTGTGTCTAGAAGACGCTGTTTTCCTGTAGTCATCCCTCTCCTCTGGCTTGTATAGTCCTTCTGCCTCTCTTTATGCATAGATCCCTAAGCCTCAAGGGAAGGGGTTTGATGAAGACATCTATTTAGGACTGAGTTCTCCAAAGTCTTTCACTCTTTACTCATTGTCTAGTTGTAGGTCTCTGTTAATTCCCACTACTTCAAGAAGTTTCTCTAATGAGGGTTGAGCAAGGTACTGATCTATGGATATAGCAATGCGTCATTAGGGAATTAGAGAGAGTACATAAAATTTGATAGGAAGGATCTGGGAGGAGTTGGGGAAAGTGGGAACATGATCAAAATAGATTGTGTGAATATTTTTTTCAATAAAAATAAAATAGATATTTTTCTTTAAGTAATTTATTGGGAGATAAATCTAAAGAAAATAAGATAAAGAGGCAGAGGTTAAAGAAGAGAACAAACAATGTGGTCTGGACAGTAGTCTAATTTCAGTCTGATCCATAGAATCTATAGTGAACAATACATGGATTTCATCCTCTTGATGCAAAGGAATAGACTTCTGTGTTGCTATATCTTAGTTATTTTCCTACTTCCATGAAAAAAATATCACAACAAAAGCAGCTTAAAAGAAAAGTTTGTTTTGCCTCTCTGTTAAAGTATATAGTCAGCTACAGGAGGGAAGTCATGGCAGCAAGAACTAGAGGTAGCTGGTCACATCATGTCCAGAGTCATCATGTCAAAAGAGTGATGAATGCTCGGCTCACTTTCTCCTTTTATTCGGGCTGGGACCTCAGCCATGGCATGGTGCCACCCATACTATCTGGGTCTTCTTACTTCAATTAACCTATTTTTGGTAACACTTCAAAGACCTAATTGAATATAGATAATTTCCCCCAGGTGTGTCCAGAGGCTTCCTGCTTGGGTGACTCAGATTCTGTCCAGTTGACAAGTGATATTAGCTATCATGTATATAATCATATAAACCTCAACCTCAGAAGATCTTTTTAACTCTGAAGTTATCAAAGACAGTACAGGTTGTTCTTACATGTTAGTAGGCTTTATTTTCTTTTTAGTTTTTTGGAGCACATGTATGTTTGTGCTCCATATGGTACTTATCCAACGTGAGACATTGGTATCTAGTTTCCCTAAAACTTTTTATGGAATCATAAGTCTTTCCCACATTGTTTTAACTCAATATTTGCCATATGCTAAATTCTTTTAGATATCTAATTTTATTTTTGAACTTCTAAAATTCTTTCTTATACTCACAAACTAAAATACTATACTGATTTTATTCATATAATTGCATAGTAAAAATTTCAATTTCTAAGGGTAATTGACTTTGTAACTATTTTCCTCACAATTTATATTTTCATTAAAAAATCTGTAGAATCTATTCATCTAATTGAAAAAATTATTTTCACTTCCAAATCATGAGTGCCATTTTTTTCTTCTTTATCAGTCAAGAGTTTCATCAGAGTCCAAACAATTGAGAAAATATGCAGAGGAAATTAATGTAGGGCTTAGACAATAGACAATTGCAGTTGTGGCCTTTAGTGGTATTTCCTTTGTTGGATTCTTTAGTTGTCTGTTGACTTTAACATGAAGTATTTAACCTAATGATATGAGATGTTGGAAGGGGCATCCACTGCATTCCAGACAATTCCTTTCTTATTTCTTATTATAGTAGCAATCCAGTTTCCCTATGTCCTCAGTAGGTAAACCACCCAATTAATATTGTAACCTTCTTCTTTGCTTGTTTATTTAATAGCATAACAGCTAGAAATGGTCATGTGACAGTTTCAGTTTTCAGGTTTAGTGAACTATTACTATGACCTGTAATGAAACATTTCTTTTGAGACTTCTGGATAAGCAAAACCCAATTGTGTAGGATGAAATCCAGACTATTTACTAATTTATTCATAAACTAGAAGTGACAGAATTTATTCTCATTTCCTGCTTTGGTCCTTGGACCCATGTATCCTGGCTCTTGAATAACACCATGCACTTAGAAACATATACTGAATCATAGAGGATATTGCCCCAGCAATGTAAGGGCTTGCCACTTAGCTGGGTTTTTACATGACTTTAAAAGGTTGACTGCAGTGATCTAACAGGGCAGCTGCTTTAGAGTGGGCTTAAGAAGCATGTATGTTGGAAGCATTGGTACACTGTATTATAATAATTTATTGAACATAGAAGCCATGGATTTGAAAAAAAAAAAGAGCAAGTAGGGGGACATAGCAAGGTTCTGGATGGAAGAAAGGGAATCAGGAGTGGTGTAATTACAATGTTCAAAAATAAAATTTACTGAGACTGACATTCAACCAAGGACCATGGATGGATATAACATAGAACCTCTGCTTGGATGTAGCCCGTGATAGCTCAGTAACCAATTGGTTTCCCATAGTGAGGGGAACAAGGACTATTTCTAACAGGAACTCAATGGCTGGCTCTTTGACCTCCCCACCTCCCAAGGGAGAAGCAGTCCTGTTAGGCCACAGAGGAGGACTTTGCAACCAGTCCTGAAGATACCTGATAAAACAGGATCAGATGAATGGGGAGGAGGTTCCCCCTTATCAGTGGACTTGGAAAGGGGCACGGTGGAGATGAGGGAGGGAGGGTGGGATTGGGAGGGAATGAGGGAGCGGGATACAGCTGGGATTCAGAGTTAATAAAATGTAACTGATAAGAAAAAAATAAAATTAAAAAAAGAAAAAAGAAATAAAATTTAAAAAGTTCCTTGGTTTGAATGGCATCCTATACCTTTTTTAATTTTAATTTTTTACATTCATTACATCTCAAATACAGTTTTCTCCACTTTCCCTTCTTCCAGTGTCCCTCACACACCTCCCCTCTCCCTTCCTCCATTTACCTCCCCAAACAAGCAAGCCTCCCAGGGATATTGTGCCAAACATGATACAAGAAATTACAGTAAGGGTAGGCACAAACCTTCATGTAAGGGCTAGATCGGGCAACCCTTTAGAAGGAAAAATGGTCCCAAGCACCAGCAAGAGTCAGAAGTACCCGGACTTCCACTTCAAGGAGTCTCACAAGAACACCAACTACACAACTGTAATGTATATGCAGAGGCCATACCATATATGTTCAGACCTATACAGAGTTCATTATTGTCACTTCAGTGTTTGTGAGCCCTTAGGAGCCCTGCTTAAATGATTCTGTGGGCCGTGTTTTTGTGCTGTGTTTGACTTCTCTTTCTCCTAGAATCCTTCCTCCCCTCTTTGCCGGGGTTGCCCTGTTTTCACCTAGTTGGCTGTGGGTCCCTGCTTCTACTCCTATCACTTGCTATGCAATG